>NC_080706.1:44666597-44976097 GCF_943734765.1 Anopheles ziemanni | reverse complement strand
ATTATAAAATATAAAGTAATTGAAAAGACACATCTGTTCCTTGTGTTGTCCGAAAGATTCGTTCAAAGAGGTGTTTGCCACCCTTTGACGAACCCTGCATAAAATGATCGAAAACGGTAAAAACGTCTTCTTTTCATCAATGGTTGCCCTCCTAGTGTTCTGTAGCCGTTCCTTTCCTGACCATTATCAAAAGTCCAGTTGCTAGCCATAGTCCACGTGAACCGAAGTTGCTTCGTAACAGCTCGAAACGCAAGTAAATGTCTTAAAAAAGCGAAACAAAAACGCAAACTGCACTATCGGAAAGTTCGCCACCAGCTTCTTACACTTACAACAAGCAACCTTACGGGAAGGCGAGGAAAGAAAGTGCAAAGTGGAAGCCTGACCTAGTACGGTCGAAACAACTGCAGTGAGTCGAGTGCGTTCCTTCGGAAGGAACGAATCGAGGTACGCTCGGTACGGTCGGATTGCTGCAATCCGGCAATCCGGACGGCCCAAGGAAGCAATCGATTACCAGCAATCGACGCTGCGCTGACGGTCAAGGGGCAGCTTGAGAACATTTCCGAAAAACTCTCAATGCCGTACCCTCGACGAGGGGCGCAAACACACTTTCAACATGCGAATGCTACAAACGGTTCCCCCAAGTGCCGGGGCAGATGGAGCGTGGCTCGACCATTCAAACAACCCCAATCGAAGCGCACCGGTATTGATTGCATCAAACGATTCCACCCCATTGCCCATCGTGAAGCAGAAAGTGAGCTAAAAATGGAAAGTACACACATTTTTAGCGTCCACCACTACCTTCCTAAGAAATCTCGCTGATATGTTTGAACAGAGTGATTTTCTAATCACCCTCACCCTTAGCCAACCCACTCAAGCGCTCCCACACACACATTGTCCCTATTTTTCTTCGCTCCTTTCAACCGTTGGGGAGTGCTTTTACCCCGGCGTTTGTCGTGGTCTCCCGTCTCTTGACCTCAGCCCGGAGTGAGGTTAACCAGTCGAAAGGGGTGGAAAAGCTATCGCCTTGTGGCTTCGGTGCGGCCCACCACGGCGGGTGGATTCAATAACTCTAATGGGTGGACGCAGCTTAAATAATTGAGAGTGCCCTCCCGGGTGCGCGCTGCTTCGTCCGGAACTGTCCCGCGACCCGCCCAGCAACAAACGGCGACGGGTTGTTTCAACCAAAACAGTAACGAAACGTCGAACCGAGCGCGATGAATATTTCATTGAACGATTTCACCGGCAGTGGAAAGCGTGGGTGCCGCGGGGGAAAAATTGGTATGACAAATTTCGACGCCAGTTCGGTTGGCCGAACGGCTCATCCCGGTTGGCTTTGGGGGCTTCAATTAATCTGAATTACGGGGCGTAGTTAATAGACAAACCGGCGTAAATATTGTAACGAAAGCGAACGAATGAAAACACCGCCGGAGGCACTCCGGATAATTGCGCATAATTGTAGTCGGAAAATTCGACAACCCAAAGGAGCGCACTGCAGCGACGAAAGAAGGTAGTTAGAGCGATAATCAATACTTGTCGAGGTAGCAATTTAATATTTTCTAACGTTGCTTAGGATCTGGGAAGGGATGATGATGAAAGTGATGTTTACTTTATTGTGAGTGGGGATGATTTGATTATTTCATCAACTTCCAGCCCATAGTGTATGCCGAAGAATGTCGGAAATCGGCTGCTATTATGTAGATTACGACTTCCTACTGCATTTTAATCATTGCGAGTGAACAAATGGTGCGAACAGTGGAAGCATTGAAGTCCCCACTCATCAACAGATAGCTTGATGAATAATTTCTCCGTGTGAAGCAGCTGCACTTTGCACTTTACACCTGTGCCCGTCGATGGCCACTATTTATCCCCGCAACCGATGAGTGGTTAATGGATTTATGAGGCGCAAAGACTATAAACAGGCCGGGTGTATCGTTCTCCTACGCACATTCCCATAAACCATTTTCACTCGAGGCGGGGAGCACAGACGAGCCAAACGAGTGTTTGAAGAGATCAATTATATATCCTTCGTCCACCGGCGTGTGTAGCTTTGTGTGTGTGTGTGTCTGTGTTTGTGTGACGAATGAAATTATCTCATTAACTTTCCCCACCCTTAAGGACATCCAAGAATTGACGGGTAATTGGCTGCACAACGAAACCGACCCGGGGCGGAGAAATCATTCTCGCCGCGGGCAATATTATTAATTGGCAGCAAGCAAGCAACAGCACCGACGGCACGCGTGCCACGAGAAGAACTCAGCACACACGGTGGGCGCATTATTTTTCGTTGCCATGTTGAGCATGAGAACAACATTTAATAGGGACCAGTTTGATGGTTGTTTTTCACGCGTGCGAGCTCGTTCGGAAATGAAATGGAACGATGCATGACATCAATCAGGAGAGAAGTCACCAAATACTGAGTCATACACACACACACACACACCCACGCGCACACTCAGCCATGTTGACGGAAATGAAAGCATCCTTCCTTTCAACCCGACGTGCCCGGTTCGCATTTTCGTTGGCCGGGAGATGGCCGGGGAAAAGCAAAGCACCAAACCGTGGCATGTAATGTCGCCGTTGCCGGTGCTGTCGAGCCCGGTGACCATTAAACTGGCATCATAAATAAGTTAGCCCGCTCCGCTCCATTTGAAGCCGCTTCGCACAACGAAACGCTCGCACGGGAGTTGGGCACGCATCGCTTTCAAGCGGTGGATCAATAGATGTTGTTCGGTAGTTTTTAGTAGGGGCTGTCGTGTGGAGGAATGGAACGGTACAGAATTCGTTGTAGATCGGTTTTTCTTTTTTGAATAATTTCATTTTCCACAAATTATGTATAGCAAATTGGGCAACAAAAGTTCACAGATTGGATATCGTTGGAATTTTTAGCTGTAAATTTAAACAGTACTTCATGGGCTTAGTAAACCCATCCAAACATATCTGGCCGCACTAAAAGGTTTATAATATGAGTTATAGAATTAGAAGCAAACAAGTATAAATATATACAAAGAAAACAACAACATGTGATAACTAGAGGAATTCATTTTACTGTTGTATCTAAAGGACTTAAAATCATAACTAGCCTACTGCAAAAACTTATCACTCATAAAGCTGCATAATTTTAGCACAAAAGAGTATGCTATTACTATGTATTAAAGTTTTAAATATCCAACTGAACATACGATGAAACACAATCTAAGGTAAAACAAAAAAAAAACAGTTCAAAAAATAATTCAACAAAGTGACCGCATTTCTAGTTCGTTAAGTTGACGAAAAAGTAAATAAAGAAAATGCTTGTGAACCGTTTTAAGAAACTATATTTTCAACACGGCCAGTTTTTATAAAATACAACCTAGCGTCATTCAATACGCATTGGATTTGTATTCATTACCATTAAATTGATGAATGAATCTGGTTCCATTTGCAGTTCACCGCTAACCGCTGATGTTCATCTTTTTCTCTCCGAAACACGATATCCCAATTCCGATTGCAACCAGATTGAAGCTTAATTGTGGACAGCCGATACCCGGTAAAAGGGTAAATACAAATTAAACCAGCTTCACACCAGCTCGACTTCGCAATCAACCGGTCGAATGTCGATACAAAATGCGTACAGCCAATCAACCGTTTGTTGTCATTTTCGGGCCATCGGGGTTTCTCCCAACTTTCCCATCCCAGTCCAGAACCAACCCGACCAGGGTAAATCACAATAATCAGCGTGGTTGAGTTTAATTTGTTGGTTTAACACCCAAGCCGATACGTTGGCTGGTGGCCGTTTCGTTTGTTCGGCTTTCGTACTTCTCCTGCCTTTCATACCGAAGAAGTTGTAGCCCTCCACCCGAGTTCCGATGACGCGAACAATGATGGGCAAAAAGAACACGCTGCCACCTAGCAAGCACGGATACATGGTGGGACGTTCATCGGCCATCGGCCCACACGGGCGTACGTAGCAGCAACGTATCGACGCTCGGAAATGACGCCAGCGTGCCATGCCGTGCAGCGGTCGCATTCGGTTCCATCCGGTGCGGTACCGTTGGGGTGCCAGGTACATGGCCGCAAGCGTCAGGTCAGGGCGGACTCTTCTCCGACAGTTGACATTCAGACACGCAAACAAACAACTTTCGGGACCACCACATGGCGTGTTGTCCCTCGGTCGACAACGCCACGGTGCACGGGTTCGCATCAAAGTTGTTCTCCAACCCGGGAACGGTAAGCACGAAAATGGGTGCTATGGCAAATGGGCATATTAAACCACACAACAAGCTAAAATGGCTGCCAATAAAAAGAAAAGTGTTAAAATTTGAAAGTTTAATGTGAAGTTGTTAGAAACAAAATCAAAATAAACCAGGTCTGGTTACGTTTCGAAAAAATTATCGACCCACCGCTTCCGGTTAAGAATATATTATAACACTTAGTGAATCAGCATAGCATGTATGTTTTTGCAGTTTCTTTATCATAGCACATGCAGGAGAATATTTTAAATATACTGCTCAATCCATCCCGCCGGTGACGGTTGACTAGCGTGCGAAAACGTTGTCTAGCGTTATTAAACTTTACGTCCACCTGCCCACGTTGGCCGGCGAAATGGTCAAATAATTTATTCCATTTTCAACCCTCCCCCCCCACATGAGGAACAGTCCAACCGGGGAACAGATAAAACTAAAACAAAAACTCTTTGCCTTTGGGGTAAAAAATTCCATCCCAGCGTTTGCGTTTGCGGTGCACCGACTCGGCTTGTTTGCGGTTTGGAAATGTTTAAAAGGTTAAAATTACTTAAAAGGGTTTGCTGTTTGGCCTCGCCGGCAGTCGAAACTAAGTGTAAACACGCAAACTTTCCACCCATTCGGTCCGGACCGTGCGGAATGAAGGTGAAGAAGGAGTGGAGAATGAAAGACTTGGAAAATCTTCAATGAAAAGCACGCAATTGAAGTCGTGCCGGTTTACCGTCTTGACCTCTTCGAGCACGATGTATACCTGCAGGGCGAGTGTATTCGCCGCATTTCGGTTGGCCAATGTTATCGCATGTTTTGTGTTATTATCACCAACATTTGTGCCCTTTTATGAATGAAAACCATAATCATCAAGACTTTGGCAGGGGAGTGTCCTGACGATTTAAAATAAACAATTTAATTGCGGTTTAATGTCTCCATTAAAGCATTAAAATTTTAACAAAAAAATACCAATCCTGAAAAGCTATCCTGAATATTCGCCACAAGATAAACCAAAGCAGATGCCCTGTGCAAGGCGTGTACTTTTACGCTGGTTTCCGCTTAGCTGTTTCCTATAATCCTACCCGATTGTTGCATTCGAATTCAAAACGTCGGATCTACGGTACTCGCTTAATTTACTCGTGACTCTTTCAGGGCTACGTTGTATGTGAGACTTGTTTTTACTGAAGCCCAACGAAACGAAAAACATCCACAAAACACCGGAAGTTGTCTTCACACAACTTGAGTGACAGTGCATGGGGAGAAACTACATATTTGTTTTTCCTGCTTCTGGTTTTATTCCCCTCAGAAGCCTATGAAGGCAGTTGGAACAAAGAGGTTTGGCAAAAAAGTTTTCCTACTCTACCGTCAAAAACGGTGTATGTGTGTATTGTTTTTTGTTGACAGATGGTAGGAAAGACAATCCGGTACCACAAGTTGCATGATGAACAATATCCAATACCGTTGGAAAAGTACGTGCGGGCACCTATTGGACGCAAAACAGTTGCGTGCTGAGAACAGTAGATTTGCGTGTATTTATCTTAGTAGTTGTCTCACAGTATTTTTCTAGTTCTTGTTTTGTGTTGGCTTTAACGCCGTTTGGGGATCTAATTTAATGAAAGTTCTTTTACTATATGAATGTCAAAAGGTAGGTAAAAGATTGGAGAAAAGTGAAAAATTATTGAAAATTTATGGTAGGGTTTTTATGATATGAAAGATAAAGGGAAACTTAATTTTTGTTAAAAGTGCGAAAAAATAACATGTCAAGATAAAATAAATTTAGAACCAGCCACTGGTCTATGAACTACTAGGCGTCTCCATTCATACGAATTGGTACGTTTCTACCTCCGCCTAGGTTAAAATGAAACAAATTCAACAGAACCCACAACGGAATGTGATACGAAGTATAAATTCAAATTCAAATCCGACACGAAACAATTGTACTCACGATGATCACCGACTATGATAAGCAAATCAATCGATGCGGCACACAAACTACCAGGCGTCTCCATTATTTATGACCTAAAACCACACAGTGCGTTTACGCGTAGATATTTGAATATTTCTGCTCAACTTTGTACACCACCTACTCACTTACTGTTTACACTTGTTATGCACATCTTTCTAGGTTACATTTAGCTGGCGAAATATTCTTATTTGATTCTTTTTCTCATTTATAGTATCCATTAAACCGTAGTTCTAATGTTTATATTCGATTTCGCTTCTTATTTAACTATACATCTAGCTTTGCTTCTGGTATATTGTCATGCACAAATTATGTTATATTAATTACCTGCGTATGAACGGTTAGTAGTTTAAAAAAGAGTGAATATAAGAGAAACTAAATGTGTTGAACTTTCTATCATGTAAACAAAATAATCCAATAACCATACATGATTGAAAAAGCATTGAAAATATTTCAATAAGTTCAAACATAACAAAAGCAAAACTTTACAGCCCCATGTTCCCATTCAACTCACTAGAGGATAATGAAAAGTTTGCCACAACGCGTCCTTGTCCCACTCCACTAACAGTGTCGAACGTTTCAAGCAGATTGTATGGATAAACCTTAAAGCGTACGTCCCATCGCTGCAGTTGGAAATAATTTTAAACTGATTTCAAATGACAACGCTTGCCGTTGACGAGCTGCTCTCGGGGGGGAAATAAACCTCGGTTCGCTCATAAGCTCATCGACCGCGCCAGCCGGGTGGCTGGTCGTGTCTCCGTGTCCCGGCACGCACCGCATAAAATACCGTACCGTACACGTTCGCAGGAAGGGGCCATTAAAAAGGTGATTTTAGTTGTGGTGGGCCAACTTTTCGGTGCGGCACATGCAACCTGTCTCCGTTCGTTTCGTGGCCTGTTATTTAATAATTTAGCGCGTTCTGCTCGGGGTCTGAGGGGTGGTCGTAAGTGGGCCGGATTACGCACGAGGGGTTGGTAATAACCATCAAGATTATGTACGGAACGTCCTTGCCATTAGAATCACGATTTTACAGTTCGACAAAAGCTAAATTCTGCAAGATCACCTTTATGTCAGCTGATAAAGGAAGACAAAACCTTGAAACAAACAACGTCGTACGTCTCGCCAGGGCACCATTGTTTAGCAACGGAACTTACCACAATCTCACAAACGCAAACGATGACGACGATAAACATATTACAGCATGAAAGCTTCCCAAAGCAAGCCAGGAGGCCGGCTTGTTTGCGGCTGCTTCGCCCGATAAGCCAAGCTGTTCATTACAACCGAGATGCACTCACTGGAGCAGGGGATGAAAAATGAATCTGCTAAATTAATTCCTTCCACTACACCGTCCACCCTGGCCAAGACTTCCGTCCGTAGTTTTGGTAAAAAATGTTCATTATTTATGCGTTCGCCCGCTCCGGGACCACGATCCGTGATTATTATCTGATTAGAACATCATCGCAGAAACGGCCCACCGCGCAAAGGCGACGCGTTTGCTGTGCGATGTTTATTAACAAAACGAAATAAATTACGCGCCCATTCGTTGGTGGAAGACCGATTGGCGGGAAATAGCAACCGAAAGTGCGCCAACCGACCGACCTAAATGTGGCGATTGAGTAGAAATGGGATTATGTAATAGCAGACAAATTAGTTTTAATTACTTCCTGGAAGGATTCGTCCTACGTCTGGGAGTATGAAGCATGATTGCAACATTCTTGAGCTTCTTGTTGTAAATGAAGTTAGTTCTTGTTCTTATCGTGCTTGATTAATTGGGAAAAGATTAACCAAATACAGTTACAAGAAAAAACTCATTTCTATCAGTTTTGACAAAACTCACATTCAACATCATTTATTCTTCTCGTAACTTTTTAATTTCCCGATTTAAGTGTTAAATAAAGTGGGTTCAGGGTGCATTATCTCATTGATGTTTCATTAATCATGTGTTGGTTTAGGTTACGTCGGACGGTAAATAAGCCACCAATTTTCAAGATGTTAGCGATGTGAATCTAAAGCTAATGCATTCTTATCTTTTTAACGAAGATAAGCCAATGTACCCGTTATCCGAATTGTACAAACATGTGACACTTTGAATGTATTTTCTTAACAATGCTCTACTAAAAAACCTAACGGGAGTAAAAGTAACAGGCCAATTTTGGCCGATAAATTATTACTGTCGTACGTGAAGAAAACAATGTAGCGAAATATGCCTCGCAGCGACAAGTACGGGACTAAATAAAAAATGCTTACAGTAAAAACAGAAGACTCGTTTGACAAGCTTTTAATTCTTCTTAAATTTAGGAAAATTAGTTTGACGAAACAAACAAAAAAAAAAGATTGAATTTTTCAATAGCTGATGATGATAGTAAGCGATTTTTCTCGATGTTAAAAGTCGAGAAAACACGCATTAGCCCTGATACAAGATCAAGGCTATTTAAATTGATCCAGATAAAATGTTCTAGGACTATGCAACATTTGAAAGCAACTTGTAAGTTTGTGTTGGAAATGTTTAATTAACTTCATTAATGCATGTTGGAGCTGGTGGATACTAATTTGAATGCTGATGATTAACCTTTATAAAACAAGCACCAAAGCACTTCACTGAAAACCTTCATCAAAAGCCTAATAAATTACCAAAGTAAACAAACGTATAGCATGAAAAATACTAACCGATAACATTTTGTTTGGGGTCAACTCAAAACATAACTGCAGGGCATCGAATATCACGGAGCGTCAAGACTGACCGTATCGTCCAGAAGTTCGTTCTAAATTCAAATGAAACAAATGTTTCCAAACCAGTTGTTTTATGTTGTTTCTTTATTAACGTTTAACTTTCTCATATCGATGCTTAATGTTGCTTTCATACCTACTTACTTTAATTTTGTTGCTTGCTTTGTTTTTCACTATTACTTAGCTAGTTTTATTCGCTTACCACTACCACTTTTGCCTAAACGTAACCTCGTTCTTACGTGTACCTATAACTTAGTTGTTGATGTTTTGTTTTGTTACTTGCTTTGAATTTATTTCATCTCATGGATTTTTACAACTGCCACACACCTTCACCCCGTTTGTTTAATAATAGTTTACGTTTTTTTTTTGTTTCTACTTGGGCTGTGTGTTGTTATATTACTTTCTTTGCAATAATTTGACACCCTAAAGAGTTCGTTTTGCCTATCCTTATCGCGCTGTTTTCGATTTCCCCAGACGCCTTATTCCACGATTATTACTTTTCTAATGCTTATCATTCACCGCTTGAGTTTCGTGTTTGGTTGGTTGGTTGGTTGGTTTGTTTGCTTGTTTGAGTCCGCTTCACGCCGCGTCGGTACGCATGGATTGGTAATATGTTTTGGTCTGTTTACTGTTCGGATCCGTTAAAAAAATCTGTTTGCTTTCAGTCCGAACAGGGCGAAAATGGGCTCACCGTTACGGGTAAGTGGTCACTTTTACACTCTATTGCCGCGGCCGGTGGCACGATTTAAACTACAGCAAGCCCGGAACGGTTTGTCTAGATGCAATTTCAGCTGTCGCTTGTGCAATGGAAATGGTGGAAAGGACCCATGGCTTTTTTTTCCTCCCTCGAAAGTGCTGCCCTCTGTAACAGTAGTCCACCAGGCAATGGGAGCGTTCCGAGATTGGATTCATTTTTTTCCTTTCGGTATCACCCCGCACACATATCTCCCGGCCATGCCTTTCTAATGTGCCCATTGAAGTTTGCCATACTGTCCTTTAGAGCGCCATTTGCGGATACTTATCAGCCTATCTAAAGTGGCAGCGCCTCAATATGGTTCACGTTTGACCGTAACGAAGGGATGGCTGCAAATTATCCGGCTCGGGACGTGAGCCAGAAGGTAACGAAGTGGGCAAACAAAAAGAAAAGAGCAGAAAAAATTCACACACACGCACACACACACACACACTTACAGGAAATGGGCAAAGCAAAATGGGCGGTTTTGCTACCACTAACTGGGTCAAGCAAACACACCGCCATCGAGCTGGAAGCCCGTGGCAGGAAAACTCCTCCCGATGGCTTTACTCTGCCTCCTTAAGACACATATGTGTGTGTGTGTAAGTGAAAAGATTTTTATTACAACAACCAACATGGGAAAAAGGGGTCAGTGATGCAGAAGGAACGGAAACGATCCACCGGACCGACAACAACAACAAAACTCACAAACGATAGCAAAAATGGTCACGTTTCTTTTACATCATTTCGCCAACCCGTCCTTTTTTGCAATACTCTCGTGGGTCTTTCGATAGTCTTGATAGTTAAGAAGCTGCTCGCCGCTACACCAAAGGGGAGCAGAAAAACGGAATAAGAAAACAAACACACACACACGCGGACACATTTATACCCTCGGAGACGAATCGAGGAACAATGGAAGTGGCTGGACGTGGTATCCTTCGATGCTGTTGGTTTGGCTTCGCTCACGTTTATTATCGTGATTATGCTTTCGACGTTCGAGCGGGTCGAGCGGCGAGCGTGATACATTTACATAGTCGTTGGCGCATAGGTAAACTAACAATCCTACTGTTACAAAAGGCAGGGACCCGGCATCCGGGGAGGGGACAAACAATAGGCGCCACGAACCGAGCCACGATTCTACCGTTTCCGTCGAGGTTGAGGGTTATTGAAAACTGCATGTGGATGTGGAGTGGGTTTTGCGCATTGTTCTAAACCATGATCCTGAACGAACGCTGCACTCGCATCGCTTTAGGACTTTTTATTGGGCCTGCTACATCGTCCAGCGATGGCTCTCGTGATGTTGGTTAAGGGGGAAGCGATGGAGCATCTCAGGCCGTCAGTGTAATGTTTCGAACGTTTGACGCTCGTTGGCGGACGTTTTTGGACAGTGGAGAGTCTGGAGCGGGGAGTTCTTCGCCCGCAACAGGTTACCTACCTCCTTGCAGGCCTTTCGCAAACCGTAACCGAACCGCAGCTCACCGGAGCTCATCCGCCCAGCAAAGGGACGGAAAGCCAACGCTATGAGCATGGTTTGGCTGTACAGCGGAACCACGCGGGTGGTGGTGGTAGCCCAGCCGGGCGGCCGAGCACTCCGGTGGTCCCGGTTATGCTGTTCCGGCAGCCCGAAACGATCGTGCGCCCCAGGACCGCGATGGCAGCGATGACGGTGAGCTCGTATACGAATGAACGGCGAAGGTGCGGGGGCACTTCCGGGTGCTGGATGCAGGATGGGAGAAAACCGCCACGGGCAACGGTGACGGTTAGGATGAGCAGCGCACCGGCAACGAACGGAGTGTAGCTTCTGGGCGCTGAAGGCCGTTGGTGGTGGTGGTGATGCTGGTTTCGGAGGGAACGGTGTGAAACGACGTCGGCGGCGGCGTCATCGTGGAACAACGGCGAACATCACGACAGGATGCCTCGTCATAGGTCGCTACTGGTCGACGGGTTGCCGAGGTTGCTCTCGAGGGTGTCGTCCTTGTGTCAGAGTGGCGGCTTGTACACTTCGATCGCCGGTGTGAGCATGTCCACTCGTGTCGATATTGATGAATCGCTGCGTGCAGAGGAAGAGAAAGCAGAATAATAAGATTAGCAGAAAAAAACACTGCTATAGATCGAATGAAAAGAAATGCATTTCATATTCATTTATATTACAACCCGTCGGGAGTTTGTTTTTGGATGCCGGAACCAGAGCAAACGCTACTAAGAATTTGCGTGTCAAGAAAAGTATTCAAATATATCACGAAATAAACCATGGGGTAACATATTTCAAAAAGTATATAACTCTTACTTATTTATTTATTACGTTATCAAAATATAAAATATAGTGACTCAAAAAAATTATGTTTTGAACGTCAGTATTTAACTCTGTAGCGATCAGTGGAGGTTTCCAGAGGAGAGAACCTGATTAAGTGGTTAAATAAGTTATTAATAGCTTGCAACGAATAAACCGCATATTGCTCAAAACGTCTATTAAACAATTTGAGTAAACAATTAAAAAGGAAGCTTTATTTTCAGTTATTATTATTTTGCCTATTTGGATTTGAATTTTTGTAAGTATATTTGTATGTTTTAAAACATATTCATACTTATTTTTGATGAATATTGAGCCTTTTCAAGAAATAAATTTTGGTTTGTTGTGCTGATACATTTATTTTATTGTACTTGAAATTAATCATGTACTCTATTCACCCATTATTTACAATATCTTATGTTTATCAGGAATTGCATACAGTATTTAAAATAACTTAGCTTCGAGAAGTTTTCAAGGTTGCGAGCAATATTACATTTCGTATTACGGTTGAAAGTTGTATTCCTTGAATGTTGGTATTTGGAATGCAAAGTAAACGAGGTATTGCAGTGGATATTGGACGAGATGTACGTTACAAGTATTATTTTAAATGATAAATTATGCAATTGCGATAGAAAAAGCCTACCAGTAAGTATACGAGGAAGCCACCTCGTTCAAGAATTTCATTCCTCGTATTTTAGGAAAAATCAAGCGAGGCATCGTGAACAAATCCGTTGAGAATTAAGATTGTTTTTTGCATGAAGCAGTAAAGTTTTCTTACGTGCCGAACTTGGCCCAGGGGCCTAAATTTACCGACCCCTGCTCTAGACTGTGTGGGTTCGAATCCTAACCGAGACTGGATCCTCCCCAAAGGGAAAAGGTTTAGTAAGCCCTTAAGGACCAGGTATGACCAAGATCGTTATATTAAGAAGAAGAAAAAGAAAAATAAGAAGAAGAAGAAGAAGAAAAAGAACAAGAACAAGAAGAAGAAAAAGAATCCAGAATCTACAGTACTCTTCATAAATCGGATTAAAAATAAAGAAAGGAATCGTGAACCGTCAGAATATTGTTTTCATAAATTAAATACTACAAAAATTTGCTGATAGATAATGTTGTTTTCGAAATCATTGAAACTGAAATAATTCAAGAGTTTGGTTTTCATTTGCTTAACTTGACTTTTGTTCATCCCTTCAGCTTTTTTGCTGAAGCAATTTTTGAATGATATGAATATGTTGAGGTAATTTTACAAAATCTCCAGTGATTTTATCAACAAAAGTGTTTCCAAAGAGTTTTCAATACTCGAAGCTCAAAGCTAAGTTCTGATGTATTTCGCGGAACGGATGAGAGAATGAAACACATTCCCCAACATACACGCTCTGAAACAGGAAGTAAGTGAAGCTAGCTCAAAAACAAAACACAGCTCACCAGGAAACCAGTCAATTTGGCTAAATGGTACGCGCGCCGGAATGGCGTACAATGCAGAACCGAACACCCGAAATGTCTGAGAAACTGTAGCACCGGATCCTATCGTCCCTTCGGGTGGCGAATTATGGACCCCCAGGTTTCCTAACGAACTGCTCGGCACACATCCTCACGGCCAGAACGGACATCCTTCGCCATCTTCCACCTTCCCCCGTCATGCTGCCTTTCACTCTGCACCCGCCGACAGATGTTCCGAGGACGAAAGGTGGGGAAGGATTCAACCGAATGGTTCTTTCGCATGCAATGTCCCATTAAATCGTCCCGGCACGTGTTTTATGATTTTCACCTTCCCCGAGCCACCACTCCGCCGGTGTGCAGCGTTTCCCGGTTTTGTTTTTCGTTTCGTTTGTTTTTGTTTCACCCGGTGTATGACTCGACGTCGCGCACCGCCGTTTTGCGTTTTTCGTCTTTGGCTGGCCCGGGTTTGGTTGTTTTGTGTCACTTTTTTCGAGACGGCTCAGTGCGGTGGTCCTCGATCGAGCCCATAATCCGGAGGCTTCCGTGCAGTGTTCCATAAAAGGAGCCACGGCCACTACCTTCACCACCGCGCAACCACCAGAAGAGAGCAGCAATGAAGTTGTTCTTGATTGGGGCGTGCCAATGAAAATATGTTTTTAATAAAGAAATTCGTCGCCGCATTTTGTTCACCTATCCCCCACCCTCTTTACTGCTTTTCGGGTGGCCCTTCTATCATCGTTGGATGGAATGGTATGGTTTTTTCCGGCTCTACGTTTTCCTGATTTGTGTCTGCTTGTGTGCTTTTGTAAAAGCATCGTGCCCCGGGGCTGTTTCGGTGTGCTCGTTTGGCCGAGTGCCTCGGTCCTTAAATCTAGTGCTGTCCGCTTTCATTTCGAATGCAAATTTTTCTGTCCCGCACCCTCGGAGGTGAATGGAGGGTTTCATAATTTGCACTAATTGAGCGTCGATTGAGGGGCGCGGCGGGAAAGGGGAAATCTTCCATTCTTTAGTTTTCAAGTCACACCACCTTACGGTTCGGACGATTGTAATGGCTCGGTGTCTGCGTAAGGTAGTAAGGTACTGTTCCATATTTTACATCAAACCCACCTTCAAGGGTTTGGATATTATCTTCGTGTTCAATGCATCCCTGTCTTTATCGGAGGTTCTGTTTTTTACATTCCGTTTTTGTTGATCTCGCAACCCTGTTTGTTTATTGTTCATTTCAATAGTAAAAGAACTTCCAGTCTTTAACGCACTTTGTAAGATGTTTTCCTTCGAAGATGTCCTTTTGAGAATCCTTCGCAAAACGGAAGGATATTCAACTTTTTTTTACGAACCGCAAACAAGGTTGATAGATGATTATATTTTGCTTTACACCCACAGTTGTGGTTTTGGTTTTGAAGCTGAAACATGGTTCCTTAATTTTGGGAATCATGTTCAATTATTTTAATCATGTTTATCATTTTAATCAGTTTAGAAAACCTCATTTTAAATCATTCCCTACCTACTTTTGATTTGAATGTGGTTTTAAATAGAATATGGAGGGCGATGAGTTTATTTCGAAACATTCAAATTATGATTGTTAAACATTCGATGTGAATTATAAATTAAAATCGTAAACGCAATCTACCAAATAGGTTGAGTTTGTCGTGTATTTGTTTATTGTCGCCCCTTATCGTTCATCCGTTTTCGTGCCCTTAATAAGCAACATATCTTTAGCCGAGTGTAATATGCAACAAGGAAGGGGAAAAATGATCGAATTTATCAACCTACCATCAAACATCGTTAGCGCTAACATTCCGGTGTGCGCTGGAGAGATTAATTTTAAAGCGACCCAGCGTCTCTCCGCTCGTCATTTTTCTTTGCAGCTCCCTTTTAAAAGGATGTCACAATGGGCTTAGTCAAGAGTGTGTGTGTGTGTGTGTGTGTGCGTGTTTGGGTTTTTTCCCTTTTCTCCCCAATTCTTGTCGCCTACTTTTACCTCTCCACATAATATGCTCGAGCATCTATCGTGGATGCCCACGGAATCATTTTGCTTCCATCCTTCCATCCCCGAAAGTTCACCCAGGATGGGATGGATTTTTTCGCGATATTTCTTCATCTTCCACCACCACCAGCACACACTTGCCTTTCATCTTTCCTTTGCCATCCCGCCGAAAGTACCACGATATTGAACCATTCTCATCATCATCAGCGTTTTCACCGACATCGTCCGACAGCCAGCAGCACGTGAACATGAACATCAGCATAAGCATCGTGATCGTTTTTCCCTTCGGTCGTCTTGGCAGGGTGGAAGACGTGGGGTAGGGTGGGTTTCTTTCGCCATGACACTCCTTCCGATCAGCCCAAGACGAAACGATGGCAAACAACGTACTGTCGAGAATTTGTAATGAAGTCTTGGTGAAAGGTTCTGTAGAACATGGACAGGGTAGATAAGGGAGGAAGTGGGGAGGGGTGTGTACATCTTGCCTCAAGTAGGCACTCATGATAGACCAGAACAAACATACCCCATTCTGTGGGCTGTGGAAGGATCCGAAGGCAACATTTACGATGCTACTGGCGAACTGATGATGGCCAATATTTTATAATTTTACTTATCGCTGGTTTCTTTCGCCGTCGCCTGCGCGTAACGTGTCCGTCTTTCACTCACTCCGTCCGTCAATCGATCGCTTCCATTTTCTTCATCCTTTCGCTGCCATAAACGGTCACAATGTTGCGAAAAGGGCCGCTCTCCCCTCACTCGCCCTCTCCCAGCTTCCAACATGAAAATAAAATGCCATTCGCTTCTCCCATCAGAACGTTTGTTGCTCGGTTCCTAGAAGTGGTTCATGATCTCAACGGTTTCGTGCCCCAGTGGAGTTGGTCCTCGGGAAACAACAAGAGAAAGATTACCGATGTCTTTGGTCAGGCACCCATCCCCCTCCCCTCCGAACGAACCGTTCTGGCCGTAGCAAGCAACAAACGGCTCGCTCGGGAAGTGCGACGTGCCATTAGCACGTCCGGTCGACAATAGCCCATGGGTTTGGAATTCAAATTGCTGAGGCGAAACGAAAAAACAACAAACTTTCGGGAAATTAACTGCCAAAAAGTGTAGCAGAATGATACTGGGGCTCGAGACCATCAACAGATTGGTAAACATTGGCGCGAGGCGAAAGGGGTCGCATCAATGATTTTGTTTTCTAGAATGAAAAGGGATTTATGTATTTGACGCCATATAATATGGAAGCCTTTAAACTGCTCGTTGCACGTTCCGGAAATAAAGAAGTTGTATGACAAAAAAAAGAACAGGATTAAAGCCGTTCGGACTGATTTGGGAGTAGGGAATGTAAGTGGAAATAGATGCGGTCCGAAAGAGTTCCACAGCCTCAGAAATGATTGAAAGAAAATAATTTCATAAAACTGTAACTCCAATAAAGCATGGAGTTTAAATTAGAATATTTTTTAAACATATAGAAGATAGCCAAAAACACATAACAGCATAAAATGTGAAAGTTTTGGGGACAATAGCCTAAAATTGAAGTGTCTACTTTGAATGATGTTTAGAGGTAAATGATTCCAAATAAATGTAAACTCCGTAGGATGGAATTGAAACTTATGACAAGATCATTGTCATTCAATACCGAACACAAAAAACAACTAAAAAAGTTATTAATTTTAGTAAGATCTTTCGCACTGCATTAAGTAACATGCTCGGACAAAACAACCAGTTGGAAGTTTACGTAAACTAGAGCAACAAAACCCTCTGGGAGACAGTTATAACAACGCATACCGAAAAATTTGATGATGAAGAATGATTAGCTATTAGAAGAACTTCTCAACCAACGGTAATCATCAACATCAATTATTCTGGATAATATTTGATGTAAAAGCTCTATGAAACCGTCAAAATAGTCTATTTTCAATTCATTGAAATACTTTTGGTAACATTCAGACTTGAAAAATTAGAGTATTTAGTTTCTAATTTTGAAGAAAACATATGAAGTTTGTGGAAGAGCGATGCTTTTTTCAAAACAATCTTATCGTAGGTAGTTTTTAAGTACTCTTTGATTTGCTTGTAAGATAATGCTACAGATTTGTAAATACTGCTTACAAGGAACAGTAAAATGGCTCCAAATTAAAATTCTATAAACAAATGAGATTATCCATTCAATTTTTGCAACTGCTTTTAATTATTTTCCACTCGACCTTTCGCACGTTTTGAGGCCGCCACATGCGTGCCTCGGGCACGAACGCTTGGAAAACACTCGTTTGATGTGTGGAGCGGTATAATGTAGCCGCGTAATCATATGCCATCGCCACTCGAGGCTCACGGCGCGTCCCGCCCACCACATCGCCCACTTTGAAGTGCAGCCATTCATTTACACTCACCTAGGGCCTATGCTAATATTATGTTTCGACACGAGGTTTACCGCAAACAGTCGTTGGCCCAGCCGGCGCACCCCGAACGGGTTCCCCTTTCTTCGCCCGAGCGCGCGTATCCGCGTGTATTTTCCCCCCTCCACGGATGAGCCAAAACTGAGCAGCTCAAGTGTGCCTCTACATTATTCAATCGCACGAATCCTTTCCAACCACCCGTGCACTAGTGACAGGCGACCGAGCGAACGTTTCCGTTGTTTCGATGATGGGAACGGGAAAAACGGAACCCCTCCTCCTCTGGATGTCACGCGTTAGCCGACGTTGGTTATGATGATGAGGAAGGTTATGATTTCGGTTTGGTTTACGGAAGCACCACCCCCACGCGATGGCAGAGTAGGGAGGGATGTAGAGGAGAATAAAGTGGGCACCCACCGAGCGGAAAGCGGGAGGAATGGTTGTGGCCACTGCTAAACGACATAAAATTAGGTTGATGGGGACAGAGGAATAAAAAAGGGAAAAAGCAAAACCGTTTTGAAAAACAAGAGAAAGAACAGACACGGAATGGCAGCGTGTGTCAGTCACCGATTTGGGGGAAAACCCCCAAGGCCGCACACTCACACTCCCCGTCTCGGTGAGCAGGTCCGGGGGCACTCGACAACCTGCGATCGATCCCTTCCCTTGCCGATAGGGCGAAACAGGACGAAAGTAGTGGATTGGGCGGAGTAGGAGAAAAAAATACGGTATAACCTAACCTAACCAAACCGCGCTGACCGAGTGTGGCCAGATCGCACCACCCGCTGTATTAACCGTAATGAAATAACAAATAATCCACCGAAACTTGCCACCCAATGGGGAAACTGGAAAGCGACGGGAAACGGGTACCGACCGGCTGTTCATTTTGTGCGGTTATAGAAAACTGTCACGCGATTGTCATCCACTTTCGACAAGTCGCATTTCGGGGGCGGCGAGCAAAGCAATCGAACACGGAAGCACCGGCACACGGTGGCTTCGCATGGTGTTAGCCTCGACCCTCGACCGGCTGGGGTGACTAAGGTGACCGTCGCCGTTCGCCGTACGTATGGCGCCCTTGGGTTCCGCTTTCGGGAACTGTCAGCTTCGATCACGTGCCGGTGCAAAATCGAACCCGGAAGGAAAGTGACGCGGGTTGAGATGAGTGCTTGCTCGTTTTGCACTTCAAACAAGGCCGGGCGGGTTGAAAAAAGGGCGGATGTTGATTTATATAGAATGATTACAAGGTCATTTAATGTGACATTAGAATTGTCACCTGAGTATATTGTGTGGCTCTTCGAAACCATGCTAGGTTTTGTTTTTGGGTGGAGAGATGTTTCCCTAAATAGGTCACAAAATCTCCTTTATATTTGCATCTACGAATAATACTTGATGTAACAGCTGCCTTATTTACATAACATTCGATCGTAAATTGTAAATTTGCAATATTCGGTCCTACTTCTTTCTACCCAAGGTTATTACGGGTTCTCTACGAACACAGTGACAGCGTCAGTTTACCGCTAGGATGATAAATAATGAATACCAAAAATCAACTTAAATATATAACACTTCACTTAACCAAATAGGTTTGTGAGTATTTCTTTCAGATAAACTTGGAATTATTATTTTCTCAGTTTAACTACTACACAATTTGATACGATGTCCTTCGTTATCAAAAGATATTGCAACACTGATGTAGTAATTACCGGAAATACGTTCCATACAAGACGTTTTCCCAGTTTTGTCTCATGAAGTGTGCATACGCAGTTGTTTATATCGAAAAAGAGAAAGTAACACATTGTTGATTTTTGACCGCATGTTAAGAATTGGACTGAAATGTATGTTTGTTAAACTTTCACTAACTTGAGCTTGTTTCTGTTTTGAAAATGCTATGTTTTAATTTTGAATAATATCAATTAAAGGTTCTTTTTTGAAATAAATATGATCGGAACGTCTATCGTTCATTACGTACATCACTAAACGTCATTGAACGTGGGTTTTTACGAAAGAATCGGTTCGAGATGTGAATTGTAAAATTCTTTCTAGTAAAATAAAAAAATGGTCGGCTCACTCGAATCTGTTGAGCGAGTTCAACACCTCCTTTGTATTACTTTTACTATGGTAAATGTACTTTTTACTGTTATCAAAAATACTTTCCTACAAACAGCTCACAGAATATCTTATCTTAAACCACACAAAATAATACTTTAGGAAATTCCTTGGACGTAATTTGTAAATTGTTTTACAACGCATCAAATCCAGATCAAATTTCTTTGACTCAATCGAGTTAAATGCAGACACTTTCAAATCTGATTTATTAGTAAGTTTAAGTCTTAAAAAGAAATATAAACGAATAGATTGAAACAAGAACATTACCATAAAATGGGAGGTTTTAGCAAGGGCGGATTTAAACAAGGTAAGAATTGTGATCGTCACTTTTCTCGGATATGCAGACCCAACTCTTGAGACTTGATTATGATTTCCAAGCATTTCCGTGCAGAAGAATACAGATTCCGGTTCTCAAAAACAAACCCCTCCGAACAGGTATTACACAACGCTACGCCGTTGCGCAGCTGGCTGTGCTAATTAAATTTGAACCGCACGTTCGCTCACCTGAGATTCTCTATCCTAGGCCGCCGGTGCCGGTGCCGGTGCCGCCGGCGCTCCTTTTTACACCTACAATCACAGTGCATAATGCAGAGGAGGACCGACGAGACGACGGTGACGATGAACGGGACCACGAAGAAGTGGATGATCGTGTTGACCTGGTCCTCGCGGTTGTACGCGGTCATCACGACCGTCTTGTTCTGCTTCGAGTAGTAGCAGGGGAAGACGGCCCCCTCGAAGCCGTACATGTCGGTGAAGTTCTTGCAGCTGACGGCGGGCGGGTAGCCGCAGCCCTTGATGTTGACCAGCAGGATCGCCTCGTCCGAGCGCTCGACGTCGGTCAGGTTGAACAGCTCGCCGGGCGTCGCGTTGAACGGGAAGGTGAAGTTCAGGTCGTCGATGAACGTCACGTAGATGTGCGTGCAGCGGAACACGTCCGAGGTGCAGCCCTCCCGGCACGAGCTCCACGAGCAGTTGAACAGGCCGGTCATGTCCTCGCGCCGCGTCGTCACGCACATCGTCGGCCGCTCGACGAAGTCGCCGACCAGCGTCGAGATGGCCGGATCGACGTACAGCGGCACGAGGAAGAGCAGCGAGGCGCCGGCCGTCACCGACAGGAACGCCAGGCTGGACGTGGTGTAGAAGGAGGCGTTCTCGCGCAGCGACCGCTTCGGCGGTGGCCCATTCTTCGCCTTCTTCGCCGCCGCTAGCTCGAGCAGCTTCTTCTTCCGTAGCTCTTCGGCCTGTTGCTCGAGCAGCAGTTCCGAACTATCGCTCCTCATGGTCGCACCGGCATGCACGGGTCGGGGGCGTCTCGGTGTCGGCGGGGGCGGCGCTCGCTCGCTGCGATCCGATCGGGTAAGGCAGGTAGGCCACCGGCAGTGGGACGGGTGCGGTCGGTGGCAACAGACGCACGGGCTGCCGGGTGATTACTGTGGGCCGGACGCGGGACGACCTGTCCTTCGACGACGACGCTAACGGTGACGGTGACGGTGGTGGTGAGGATGGGGAGGATGGCGTTGCCGCATCCGCTATAACGCCCGCTGCTGCTGCTGCTGCCAGTGGAAGTAGTATGCCTACGATCCACAACATCCCCCGTCAAGGACAAGCCGCTGGTGCTCCGTAGGTGGGCTGGTTCTGACGGCCCCCTTTACCTGGGGATGGGGACGGCTTGGGGTGAGATGGGGGAGAGGCGGAAGGGGAGGCTATGGCCAGGAAACGTCCACTCAGATGCTGCCCTCAGATCGGCCCCCGGAAGGATGAACGATGAAGCACGGTGCTAACAACCTGCTCGTTGCGCCAAGTCCTGCTAGAATTTCGATAGGCCGTTGTTAAGGCGGAAGCACCACCAACCACTACCAGCAGCAAACTATTCGCTCAACAATGGCTCAACACTTTCGGCAGAAGAAGGCCATGGAAGCAACACAGAAAGCTCGCCTCCCAAGACGCCACAACACGCATCGACTCGCATCTCGCACTGCACTCCGTTCTGCCAATTCGTTGTATACTCCGACGACTTGCTCTTGCTCCGATCCGACCACACTCAGCACACTTGCGAAGGCCGTCCCTCGATCTCGTCCAGAAGTATGTTTTCACAACAATTGCTTGCTCCCCGGACGGACCGAGTAACCGAGCCCGAAAAAGGAGACACTCGCTGCTGCTACACCTGAGCGTAACCTAACCTCAACACACTTCCGTCGCGTACTACTCGGTAAGCGATCGTTGCGCCCTTAAGCGGGACAGACGGGATGAACAATGTGGTTTTGGTGGAGGCACAACTCGTCTCTATCTCACACTCGCTTGCGCTCCTCACTCGGCAGGATATTTTCTTTATACACCCGCACTCTTGGAACTCGGCAGCACAAACACAGCCGCACGCTCGCGACAGACTAACACTCATTCAATCCCCCAACAGCCCCAACCGCCTGTCGCGGGTAAGCTTCGGGATTAACTGCTCCGTTTCACTTTTGCACACCGGTTTGCTTCTCTTTTTCACTCACTCTCACATACACACTCACCAACCGCTTCAAGCGTTAGCGTTTTTTGCTTTCTTCCTTCACTTAAACCGCGCGTTTTCTCTCGCGCTTTTCCTGCACTGTGTAGGGGTAAAGCTTTTCGTTAAATCACTTCACTGTATTTTCTACCGATTGAGAGGATCTCCCGACGTGTGTGTGTGTGTGTGTGTGCACGAACGTGTATGCGTTTGTGCAGTGGAGCTTTTCTAAACTTTCATTCATTTAACACTCGCTCCTTCTCCGAGGGCTGGGTTGTATGTTTGCTAACAAATCCGTGGTGTGAGGGGTGGGGAGGAGAAAAGGAAAAAAAAATAAACGCACCACCACTAGGAAAGCTTTCGGCTGTTCGTGTCGCTCGTGCTAAGCACACAGGTTAACGTGCTATAGCACATTCTATAAGCCTACACGCACGTACAAACATCACATGCACATGCTGATAAACGATGATGGATGCTGTGGTGAGTGTATTGGTGGCGGTGCGTTAGAAACCGACCGTTCGAATCAATGTAGCCCGCGTTTCAAAGCGCAAAGTTCGTTCCCCGTCCGCCGGAAAGCGGACGCCTGGTCGTTCACGACGATGGGGGATTGCTTTTATTGAACGGTTCCGTGTGTGTGTGTATCGTATGTCGAGCGCGTATGTTTGGGTTTGATTTGCCTTCGCCCACCCTCACGGGAGCTTGGGGTCAAAATCAGGACCCGTTCCGTTCTAGTTTCCGGCGCAGGAAGTCACCGCATCCCGAGTCGGTGACAAACAACAACGACGTCGCTCCCTCGCACAGCTAATTAACGTGCAATTTAGGTTTGATTTCATTAATGATGCTTCCGTTGTGTCTGGTGCCATTTGTTTTTTTCCCTCTGCCAACCAAACCAAAGCGCCTATGGCCTTTCGAAATCCGTCTGAGTGCGTTTTGGGGTTGTTTTTTTTTATTATCTCCAATTTTTATTATCTCCACCGAATGAAATTCAACTCCGACAGGGCCGGAAGGGAACCGAGCCGGTTTGCCCGCTGCACGTCTGCATTCGAATGGCACCGTCGGGGATTGGGTGGAAACGGATTTCACTACGCCACGCAACGCGCGCGCCCATTTTTTAATCCGATTCCATCCATTCACCCTTCCTTCGCCGCTGGATCGGGGCGTGTTTCTGTTTTTCTGTCCCTGCAGGCTAATTGCTCGCTAATGGGACTTTTTGAGTACAGGACCGGACCCGGTGTCCACCGTGATTTATCGCCCACCGGAGTCCACTTGCGCCGTGCGGTATCAGTTCGTGTACAATTTTTTTAGCGTCCTCCGTCGCCGTTTGTTTGCGATACAAATAAACTACCAAAAAATGCACAAGGAGGCCCTAAGAGTGAGGTTTTTAAATGTGTTTGCTGCAGCTCATTCGAATACTTCTACGTTAGGATAGTAAGGGTTATGGTACTGTATCTTATCTGTTTCATTCTTACGCGATTCACTACGATTGTTTTCAACCGTTTAATCGTCTTGGGCTTACTTTTATTTATATTTAAAAGAGTTCTAGTAAGGTCAATTATACGAATATTTTGTACTTCTTCAATCGGTATGATAAGGTTTGAATCATAAGTGAACTTGGAAATTAAATTAATCCAAGTACTCCCGAAAACTTATGGGAACCACTAGACATGAGAAAGCGAACGAAAACAAAACAAAACACAACCAGAATCCTTCGAACCAACTATCGAACCATGGCGGCGATGGTCAACCCGGACCCGTGCTAGTGATGTATAACCTCGTTTCTTTTATGATTATTATATTGATTTTATGATTCTTGCCTCCGCTGGTTTTGGCACCAACGCCAAGCGCGGAAAAAGGCACACCAAAGGCACGTACACGTTTGGGCAGCAAAGTGTTTTTCTTTTTTGCGCCGTTGCTCCCTTTCGGTGGCTAGCACACCCCCGCTCACATCGTGACCCCTGCACACGCATCAACACACACATACATCGAGAGATGGCTACAGCAACCCGCGCACATGGGTGAGAAGCTCACACATACGTTCCCACACACACACACACACGCGGAAACAACCGAATAGTGTTTCTTCCGGGGCCACAATTGGCCGGGACTTCCGTTTGGCCCTTATTTTTATTATAGTGTTTTATTTATTTTTATTGACTATTTTCTCCGCCCTGCACCACCCTACACTCCGGCGCTCACCTCGTCGCACAAACACTCACTAGCTCTCGTCAATTCGCTCGTGCCCGCGCACCCGACCACCGCAGGGCTGCTGCCTCCATGGCGCACACTTTAGGCCGGATGTCGTCCGGCACTGCCACCGCTAGAAGGTCGAACGGCCTGGTCGGGGGTGGTGGTGGTGGTGGTGTTGGTGGCCTGATGGTGGGTGCATCTAGGACACCGACGCAGGACCTGCAGGGCCGGATGAATAATCCATACCGTGTGCCACCCGTGCCCGGCGGAGTGACGGCGCCGAAGGTTCCCGTCCGACGATTCCACTTGCACCGCTCGCCTAATGCACCCGGGTTACGGTCTGGCTGCGGAAGAAAAAGGGGGGTGTCAAATGAAACGGCATATTATGAGTTGTTTATATTTTTAGTTCTGGTTATGCGAACCAAGAAAACCCAGTGTAATTTATTCTATTTATTCTCTATTTTCCAATCACCTCCAGTCACTTCCGTTGAAGGTGGTTTGCGAAAGCGTTGCTTTGGGTGATCGTTCCCTTTTCGAAAGATTTCCACTGACACCGTAAACATTATGCCGTTGCTTAATGGACGTTTACATAAGCAGTGTACTTTGTCTGCTTCAACTCCGTCGATCAATTTCACTGTCCCCATTAACAATATTTCAGCTTCAAAAATGGACACTTGTCAATGAATAACAATAATTCTGACGGCTCTCATAAATATGGTTCCCTTTTCTTTCACGGCTCAAGGGCACCTCTGGAAATTGCCTCCTTTCTACCGACTACAATGTCCCCTTTCTTCGGAATGGAATTATAAACAAAACTTCATTTGGTTTCTTTTTGGCACTTAGTGCAACGATGTTTCTTATTTTGAACGAGGAAACAAACACCTAACGCTCCTAACACGTTACAGAAATGTTAAAAAAAAACTTATCAATTAATGTGATTTTACTGTACGATGTATTCAAAAGTTAGGAGTCGCTCTTAAACTAAGAATCGAACTGTTAATAAGATGATTGTTTACGATTTGTTCTGATGAACATGTTCCTCTGTTCGATAGAAATGTAACAAATTATTATTTCAAATATTTCCTCCTTTAATCATATTTCAAATCACAGTATTTATTTAATTAATTTAAATAACTAACCAAAAATGCACGTAGAAACACGCTGTGACATTATTCTATCTAGAATCTGTTTGCGGTGGATGGTATTCCTAGAAGCTGATTTTTTTTCAAAAAAAATTGCACATTACATATAATGTTTTATTAAGCATTATAGTAACGAAAACTGTAAAACTCACTTACTTTTGCACTTTGTACCGAAACATGAAGTTTGATTGAATAAGGGAATACGGTACATATTAATTACATTGGGGTATATTAATATTGATTATGTTTCGTCTCTTACAAAGACTAACATATAAAAATGTTCACCATATTACAATGAAAAACTATTAACTTGCGACATTTGCAAAAAAACAACATTAAGTAAATTTTAAATCCTGAAATAATGAAAAACAACCCGTTGAATAAAGCGACCCCACAAAACGTGTCGGTAGCATTTCATTTTATCGTCGCACCACACTTGGATATACAATTTTAATTCGCTCATTCCTTTCCTGCCATAGAAATAACAACCATCTGAGTATATGCTGAAAGATGCTTTTGTGGAAAACCATTGCAACACAAACATACCATATTTTTTTGTCTGCTCGTTTCATGGAATGAACCAACGATGTTTTGAATGCGAAACGTACTGCATTGAGAAAACTGAAAATTGAAGGTAACGAAAATTCCATCCTTATGTACACAAGAAGGATGAACATTTTTGAGCAGCTTTCAATGATCGAGGAATGTCACGTAGAAATTACAAGTAGGCAAGTATCTACGTTTGACCTATATTAAACATTAAATTTAAGTTAGTTTGCATAATTTGAAAAGACTTTGTGTAGGAAATAGTATTTAATTACATTTCTTAACCATTATTAACGCAGATATGACAGTTCGATTTATTTTGAACCACTAGTTCCAATAAAATAAGCTGAAAGAAAACCCTTCATTTGTACCGGCAATCAATTAGCTATGGCACTTTATTCGATTGGCGACCGCAAATGTCCATTGTACGGGATATGCATGAGAGTTTCCACACACGATTGGACACCCTCCAAAGAAATTATCACTACATATGGCACACTGCAAAAATCGAACGAGCATTTCATGGTGTCAACGCAACTTGACAGAATGGGATCACTTATTTTGAAACTCAACCGTTACCGCTGACCGCACTGGCCCCGATTTGGCATTGTTGCAATTAAAAGGGCATTAGAAATGCACCCGGTTTTCAGACCGCATATGAGCCGATTGGGGACATGGTTCAGCGACCACTGGTTGGGAGGATGATTAGATGATTCCGATTTGATTTCCCAATCCAAAAGTTGCGGGACAGATTTGGGGCACAGCCAGCCGGCCGGGCTGATAGTTATTTATTCCCGGAATGGTTCCACCGCGCCGAGATTGAGTGTTCTCGTGCTAATTGTTTGATATTTAAAAGCTAATAGCAGATGGCAGCGGCCCATGGTTAGGAAGCGTTTTATTTATGCGCGCCGTTAGAGGATTAGAGTTTCAATTCACCCGTCACCCGTTGGAAGATAATTTGCATCGGAGGTCAGGGGAAATTATACCGGGCACGGTTTGTGGCAGGGAAAGCCACATTGGAAAAAGGCGACTGACCTAGAATGCTGGCACTGTGAATTGTAAAAGCATTTCAATTGCAATTTAATTTTGTATTCGGAAGGGGGTGTTCCGTTGGTGTTTCCGTTAAATGTCCCCCTGTATGTCATAAAATGTCCGATGCAATATGGAAGCTTCCACCAGCTTTGCTCTGGTTCGCTTCCAGCCCGTTTTTTTTCCGTTCCGCAGCGAAGATCCAACATTGAGCTGGGTTGGTGTATCGTCGTAGCTCCAGAAGTCCCTGCGAGGCGCCCGGGAGCAATTTTCGCCAACGCCAACCGATGATGATATTGTTGCGCAGCCCGAAGTAAAAGTGCATCGTCACGTCCCAGCTGCTGCATTCTACTGCCAACAACGGCACACAGCCTTCAAGCTGAACTGCCCACACCCACACCCACCCAGCAGCTTGCACTAATAAATGCATCCAAAACCGACGGGCGCTTTCGCTCGCTCCAGCACCACCAACCATAGCACCAGTTTTTGCTCTCGTCCCTTTTCGCCTGATTTATCTTCGCTCTCTCCCCATATTCCACCAAAATGCTAAAGATTGCCGTTTCAGCAGTGTGGTGCTTCCCGTTCGGCGTTTATCGGCGAACCCCTGTCAAAGCCAGCGCAATGGAAATGCGTTGATGTGTTGCGTGGCACCACGAGGAAATGGGCGCCCGAGCGAGGCCAAACGATCGACGAGGCTCTAGCCGCCGGACCAGCGGCATCGGGCGGCATTGTTGTTTGCACGATGCATTTCTGGGCCACTGCTTCCCCGTTACACCCGGTTACACCACGCGGGCTCCGCATTGTCCATGCACTCGCCTTCCTACTCGCACACCGTCCTATTTGTGTGCTGTTTTTATGGCCTTTTTTCCTATTTTAATCTCCTTTTTTCCAACGCTCTCTCTCTTTTTCTCTTTACCCTGTTCGTGGTGGCTTTCGAACGTTGTTCTTACGGTTTGAAGGTATTGATTTTTCATTTTATTTTTCGTCCCCCATCAAACGGCCAGCGCTTCATTTCGAGCACTTTAAATTGTTGAGCAGATGCGAAAATGCTAAAATACAGAACACCTACTCGAGGAAATCACGAAAACACGTCCCAAATTCGATAGGCATAAAAGTGAAAAAATAGTATTCCATCGGAAACAAATATTGATCGAAAATAACTCTGTGAAATATCTACCAGATAACCAAATGTAGCAGTGAGTTTACTGATTAAATATTTTTGCTGAAGGTTTAGAAATTACATATAAACATTTTGCAATACAAATTTGTAGGTATAATTTCAAACTTGCTTCCAATGAGGTTGTTCCTTTTGGAAAAGCGTTTAAATAAAGCGGATCTATGTTTGACGTTCAGTATTCTTAAAATGCTATTTTCGATTGGTAAAAGTTGTTCAGTTGATTGTCTAGATATTTTGCAATTTTTCGAAACGTTCAACACCGAGCAAAAACCATTTCTGAATGTATATAACAACAAAACATTGTCTCGCTTTTGTGTGAACCAGCGGTTTTCTTGAAGGTAGTGTGTGTAAGGAACCTTTAAGATTTTTAGCATTGCAAAACCGAACCAAAAGTTAAAATATTTGTGTAACAACGTACAAAGGAGTGTCACCTAAGGTTCGGCTAGGTTATCGGACGCTATTTACCTACACACATAACACACATATAACACAAAACTCGATCTATTATAAATGAACTGTGGTAGGATTCTTTCTCTGCTCTCCACATTTCTCCGATAGCCTCATTAAATTATCAAAGAATGGGTCCAGATTGTACCACATTTATTGTTTAGTATCTTTCCTTCAAACCCTTTCCGGGTGAAGAGGACCCGAACGGTGTATTTTGATGTCCTTGAACCTTCGGCTTCTCTTCTATCGGGCTGGAGTTCATTTGAAGAATT
Source organism: Anopheles ziemanni (assembly GCF_943734765.1). Lineage (NCBI taxonomy): Eukaryota > Metazoa > Arthropoda > Insecta > Diptera > Culicidae > Anopheles > Anopheles ziemanni. The sequence goes on along the minus strand of NC_080706.1, from coordinate 44,946,974 downwards.
TTTCAACCTTTGGTACCTTTTTCTGTTCCTGTTCTACCGCTTTTGTCCGCTTAGCACGACCACGACCTGCACCAGCACTTTAATTGCTTCTACCGTGCGGCCATTCACCATTAATGCGGTAGAAGTGCTCCCGAACTCCTTTTACCACTGGTTCGCGTGGTAATTAATCAAATTTTGTCAGTCCAAAAGCACTTCCCGCAAGCTTCATTGGGACTTTGGGCTGCTACTCGCGTCGGACGGGACGGTGTGGTAGGGAAGGGCTGCAAGAAGGGCCGCTCGATTAATGACACTGCACCAACGTGCTCGATACGTTCGATGGCACATAAATAAATAAGAAATGTCGGGGGGAAGGATGAAAATACATTCATCCTTCAAATCTTTCCTCGCAACGCCCGAGAAAAAGGGAAGTGATGTAAAATTTAGCTCCAAAACATTGAGCACTGCTTTGGAGAAGGGAGTGGGCGGGTGGGGGGGGGGGCGTTTTGGTCCTGAAGCAAAAAGGACCCTTCGCCAATCGACCCAAAGCGAACGATAGGAGAGGGAGCAAAGAAGGAACGAAACGAGCACCATCTGGTGCGTCGGCATCGCCATCGCGACCGATGGGACACCCAAGTACCGAAGTGGTGGTGTTGGTGGGCGTGTGGGCGGACTCTATGGTGTGGCTGTGCAAACTGATTGTGTAACCGAACCGATTTTCCATCTATGCTGCGAGTCGGAGGATGGTATCCCGTTTTTCTCTCTTTCTCTCTCTCTCTCTCTCTCTCTCGCACTATCTCTTTTTCTATTGTTCTTTCATGTGAATTCTGGTTTGGTTCCTTCCTTAACCTTTCTTTTGTTTATTTCTTAATATAATACTTCGCCAAAAGAAAATTCATTTTTCTTTTCTCTGCTTTTTTCCCTTCATATCCATTCCTCTCTCTCTCTAATTTACTGTCCTGTTTTTATTTTCGTGGCACTATGTGTTTGTCAGACGAACTAAATCTTCTCGTGCTTCTAATCGTGCCGACTCGTCGTGGGTGAGCCGTACAAAGAAAACTTCGTCCTCGTCAGCAATACGTGTATTACAAGCAATCAAGAACACTAAACATCCATACACCCACACGCGTGCACCATCACTACCTCACTACGTCAATTTGGGTCCTTTTTTCCATCGAACCAACGATCATTCGACGTGCGGGAGCTCTGATTTTCATCCTGTGGCTCCTGTCCAAAGTTCATTCTGTTTTATGTCCTTTTTGTTATTTTTCCCCTCACACCGGTCGTCCCATCAGGTGAGAGAACATTCGCTCGAACGTTACACACCCACTCTACTTTACACGCACATAGGCGTCGAGCTTTCACGCACGCACTCAATCAACCACCTGCACACACACATACACACACACACATTTGGAGGAGCGCATAGTTGCATTGGTCCCTAATGTTCCCTTTTGGGCTGAGATTCGTTGGGTGACGATCCGGGTGACACACATGACTCCGGAATTCAATTACACGGCACTGCAATCTAACGTCCTGGGGGAGAGTTGTTAGGAGTGATGGGTGGTGTAACGGGTAAAATTAGATAACTTCTCTTCACATAGGTTCACTTTACACCGAAAAAAAAATTAGCAACGAAATCTTACACCCACTTCCAGGCGCACACACGGAACACACGAACACTCGATATGCAATATACCCGTCAGGTGCGCCATGGCAAACCATGTTCGAATGGAACTGATTCGTACGTTGCATCCATTCATCCCCGCTGCCACCCGTCGTGGGTGGTTTTAACCGACGCTACATGCTGAGGGCACAGACATTCACACTGTCCCGCCCCGGTAGCCTTCAAACGGAGGGTGAAGTCCTTGAGTTCGCCCTACGGTTTGCATGAAAGTTCGCCAAAAGCACAAAAGACTTTACATTCATGTGGCTAACCGCAGAACATCCGAATTGAACGTTTTGGCTCGCTTTGGCTTAGGACAATGAGTGGAGGGTTAGCTAACAAGGTTGTTTTACTGTGAAAACTTTGTGACGAATAGTATAATTTAGTAGACGAGAACAAAACTGTGCGAGAAACTTTTCTTTACTGCTTCAGCATTTCAACATAGCTGGGCAGTATTTGAATAAAATCTCGCAGTGATAAGCACTTCGTGATTGAATTTGCTTTCAGTCTGCAAAGGTTTCGGGGGAGTAATTTATGTGTTTGTTCGCTGGAACGATTACGAAAAGGAAGGCGCAAAAGCAATAAAAAGGGACATGCTTATCGACGGCCAAAGTTAAACACCTTGGCTAACCCGATGACAGACAACCACGAACGGGCGAACGGAGCCCGACGCGGGCGGTATTTGGATATTGGCTGGGGTTGAATAGAACAGGACCTTTCTGCTTCTTTTCGTTTTTAATTGCTACTAAAATGACGCACCTTACGAACGGTTTTTGGGGTTTCTTCCCCACTCTTTAGATGATGCACTAAAGTCACTCGATGGCTTGCCGTCCGTTTGTTCGTCTTCCCCGATGGCGATGGAACTGATAGGCAGGATGGCTGTGGGCGACAGTGACGATAACGACAAACGAAAAACGGGATTTGGCGCGACCACGGTACTAACCGACGAGCATCGGCTTCGAATCGCAACGCAAGACTGAGGCTCGTGGCTTTTCGTTCGAGGCCACAGACCGCTCCCCAAGCATTAGGGATACAGCTCACTCGAGTGTCCTGTCTGACCCACAGATACACCCTCGCAGCAGCAGCAGAGTTGGATATGACCAGCACCAACACCAACGTCCCAGGCGAACACTCCCACAAACGGTAGGCGAGAGCATGATATTCGCCACCATTTATTTTTCCGGATGGAAACTACTATATACGTAACCTAATACATGATTTTAAATATTTCCTTTTTCACATTACCGAATACGTCCGCAAAGAAGGCAGAATTTCATGTAAAAATATTCTTCCCAATGTGCTTACATCGTGAACAACCAGGCTGCTCCATCGAACGTAAGCTTTCGAGAAGCTTTTGACGCGATGGTGTGAAACAACCCATTTGGAAGTGTGCTTCTTTCCTCCCCTGCTGCACTTTCTCTTTTGTGTTTATTCTCTCACTCTCTCGTTTTTCACAAACACACATTCACACATCCGTGGTCTCGCTCGGAAAATGATCAGGAACGGTTGTTTTTGTGGTGTCGATTACTTCGTACATGCGAAAGCCCATTTGCTGGAGAAGCTTTCCGTACATTCGCTTCACCCAAAATCAGTGTACAAACGATTGCGTGGTAAGTGTGCGTGACAGCAAGAAGTTTATGGTTGTAGTAGTTGTTGTCCAGTAGAGTTGTTGTGGTTCAAAAGGACGATAAGTTCGTACACAGAAACACATTTTTTCTCAAATTTGCTTTCTCCCTCTCTTGCGCTTTCCTTTTCTTTCTTTCTTTCGTCTTTCGTATGATGATGAATGCAAACAAATGATTTCGGGCGCACCTAAGAAAAACACAACAAACGCCCTTACGAACCAACACAGCCAAATCTTGGACAAGTCTGGCCGCTCACTACACCTGCACGCTATGTTGCAACCGATGAAAAGTGGAAAAGGTTGCGGAAAGGTTGGAGTCAAAGGTTGGGTGGTCGTGTGGCTTTTCATTCAGAGATTTTTCCTCCCATCCACCACGGTGGAGGTGATGGAGCGAGGAGCCACTCCGATTCATAGCCGCTCGACAGCTGCTACCACCGATTTGGACCCGAAAGATGGTTTTGTTTGCCTTTGTGTGGGGAGCATTTAAACATCCCTTTCTACGCCTTCAAAGCACATTTTCCGGCCCGCTGGTTTGGTTGACTGCAAAGATAAGAAACTTCACCCGACCAGGTGGGGCCGCTGCTACCTTACTTTCGCATAGACAAAGACGACGATTACGACGTTGGCGTTTGTTGGCATTTGTCGTTGAATCACCAGCACCACCCCCGAAGGATGGCCTCTCTGGTGAACGCGAGCAGATTTGTTGTTTAGCCCAGCTCCGTGGCATTTCCATTGTCACTTGGCCGTGTATAATTTTACGCTCACTTTTCCACGGCTGGCCGAAGGAAGGCTCTCGAAACCAGCCATGTGCAGCCGGCATTGCTTAAGTGAAGGGATGACTCGAAGACGCATTAACCCGGTGATGAGATTGTCTGCGGCGGATCGTTTAGCAAACAATAAACGGTTACCGTTGTTTGTGTGGCACACCAACAATATCGTTATGGTATGCTTTGTTATGCGTAACTGGTTGCCACTGAACAATCAATTGAAACTGATGAAAGTCGGATTCTTGTATGTATATGTCTTCAATTGAAACACATTTTATCATGCGTCTTTTATCACGAGTATGGATAACTCCCGTATGTCGCGTTCTTGATGAGGTTTTAGGGATTTATTCACAAGGAGGTACAATTTTGTCCCTAATTTCACTCGTGGCGACTAAGCTACGCGGCGTGGTGCACGGTACGATCACGCGGTCGACGAGCCTGACTCGGTGCGCAAAAGGACACGCAGGTACGAGAAGAGACTTTGATCTTCGCCTTTAGGCCGAGAAGCGATAAGATAAGAGAAGAGAAGTTGGTTGCGCACGTCCCTGGCTTTTATCCGCGCTAGTGCAACGTGCACTCCCTAGCTGTCCTGTTCTACATGCGTCCGCTGTCCCTGTCTCCTGGTTCGCCAACCGGCCTTTTTAAGTTACGACTGATATGCGCCAGGTGGCGTCCTGGTCGCCACAGTACTCCCCCCTTAGAGCGGTGTTATCGGTATCTCAGCGGGATCTTCACTCTTCGTCCGACCCTGGTAACACCGGTCGATATGTCTTGTCCTGGTCGTCGTAGGATAGATGGTGGTGGAGTTGGTATGGCATGCGGGGCCGGTGGTTGGGGCGAAGGTTGCACGGCGGGAACCTGCTGCGTCGGCGGGACGCTGGGCGTTTCGGTCTGATCGTGCGACGTCGGTTCGGGTGCCGTGGTGGTTTCCTCAACTGTGTAGGCCGGTTTCAGACGGTCGATGGATACTAGCGTTGGTCGTCCATTGAGTAGTAGCTGAAAAGACTTAAGATTTCGTGTAAGTACTTGGTATGGACCGTGATATGGAGTTGTTAGGGCGGGACGGACGGTGTCGTTGCGTACAAACACGTGAGTGCATTTGTTTAGGTCGTGATGGACGAACGCGGTTCGGTTGGTGTGCCAAGCGGTGTCAGGTGGACGGATTTTACGCATCGCTTCCCGTAGCGTCTTAGCGAAATCGGATTGATCGGTCGCTACTGGTTGTGGTTCCTTTGAGAAAAATTCGGCGGGGATGGTAAGCGTCGTGCCGTACACGAGTTCGGCCGGTGATGCGTTGATGTCGCTCTTAAAAGTTGTGCGCAGGCCGAGCAGTATTAAAGGAAGATGTTCACTCCATTTAGTTGTGTCCTTGCACGTAATCGCTGATTTGAGAGTGCGGTGCCATCTCTCGATTAGCCCATTAGCTTGCGGGTGGTAGGCGGTCGTCCGAATGTGTTTCGTTCCGAGGGTTCGATTCAACTCGCTGAACAAACACGACTCGAACTGCCTTCCTTGGTCCGTTGTCACTATGGATGGCACTCCAAATCGGGCGATCCAATGATACAACAACGCTGCGGTCACGGTGGATGCGGTGATGTCCGGTATCGGCACTGCTTCCGGCCAGCGGGTGAATCGATCGATGATCGTCAGGCAGTATCGGTTTCCATTGCTTACTGGGAAAGGTCCGATTATGTCGACATTGATGTGGCTGAACCTGTCCTGCGTAGCCGGGTACGGTGTGAGCGGACTTTTGGTATGGCGGCTGACCTTAGCACGTTGGCAAGCCAAACAGTTCCTCACGAACTCGCGCGTCTCCTTCTTTATGTCCACCCAGACAAATCGCTCTGTCATCAGTCTGACTGTGGCTCGTGCTCCGGGATGGCTTAAGTCGTGAACAGCGTGGAGGAGCTGTTGGCGGAATGATTTAGTAATATACGGTCTAATTATTCCGCCGGGGCAGTCGGCGTACAGCGCTTTGGTACTTCCGGGTATCGGCGTCTTCTGCAGGGACAGATCGGAGGGGCTCTTCTGGTTCAGAATAGCTATAAGCTCGGGATCGCGGGTCTGTTCGTCGGCCAGGCGTTCGAAATCGATGCTCGGTGTCACGCGTACTATTTCAATACGTGAGAGCAAGTCGGCTGTCACATTTTTTTCCCCTGAGACGTGGTGTATGTCGGTCGAGAACTGTGCTATGAAGTCCAGCTGTCTAGCTCTTCGCGGCGAGGCGTTATCATGGGTTTGTCGAAAGGCGTACGCTAGAGGCTTATGGTCCGTATAAATCCGGAACTCCCTACCCTCTAGTTGATAGCGAAAATGTCGTACGGCGAGATAAATAGCGGTCAACTCACGGTCGTAGGTTGAGTAGTTCCTCTGTGGTTTATCGAATTTTTTCGAGAAGTAACCTAGTGGTTGGAGTTGGTCGCCTACCCGTTGGTGCAGGACGGCTCCTGCGGCGAAATCAGACGCGTCTGTCCACAGCGAGAGTTCTGCGTTTGGGATCGGGTGTGCCAGCAATGCTGCTTGTCGAAGCTGCTCCTTGCAGCGAGAGAATGCTTCGGTTGCTTCGGGTGTCCAGCTGAGCGGCGTTTTATCCTTTTTTTTATTTCCCGGGGTCATTTTGAATAAGATGCCTTGCGTATCTATAGCGTTTGGTAAGAAGCGTCGGTAATAATTTACCATTGCGAGAAACTTCTTCAGCTCCATTATCGTTGTGGGCTTCTTTAACTCGGTGATAGCTGATACGCGTTCCGGGAGGGGGCGAATACCTTCTGAATTAACCAGGTGCCCTAAAAAGGCGATCTCGGTCCGGTTAAATTCGCATTTGGCTGGGTTGATGGCCAAATGGTGTTGCTCAAGACGCTGGAATAACTGACGCAGTTGTTCGTGATGTTCTTCTGGTGTCGTCGAAGCGATGATCATGTCGTCGATGTACGGGAACACGAAGTCAAGTCCTCGTAGAACATCGTGGATGAGCCGTTGGAACGTTTGTGCCGCGTTCCTTAGACCGAAGGGCATCGTGGTGAATTCGAACAGCCCGAAGGGGGTCGTGATGGCTGTCTTCGGGATGTCCTCCGGGTGTATCGGTATCTGGTGGTATGCCTTGTGCAGGTCGACCTTTGAAAAAATGGTCTTGCCATGCAAATGCATCGTGAAATCTTGGAGGAAAGGCAAAGGATAACGGTCCGGTATAGTCTTCGCGTTGAGAGTCCTGTAGTCGCCGCAGGGTCGCCACGTTCCATCTGCCTTCTTCGTCATGTGTAGGGGGCTGGCCCAGCTGCTGTTGGAAGGACGACAAACTCCAAGTTGTACCAAGGACTCAAACTCGGCACGGGCGGCTGCGTATTTCTCGGAGGACAATCTACGAGGACGAGCGAAAGTCGGGTGTCCGGTTGTCTCAATGCGATGAGTGATTTCGGATTGCAGCTGCGTGCCGGGGGTGGTGGGCGAGGTTAACCCGGGAAATTCCCTTAATAAGGAAGCTATCGGTGACGATGATTCACAAACCTTGACGGTTGGCTCCTCTGGGTTATAGTCTGTGGCGCCGGGCGTGCGGAGGTTAGTGAGGGCGTCTACAAGGCATCTGCGTCGTAGGTCGACTAGTAGGTGAAAATATTCGAGGAAATCGGCGCCAATAATAGCTGTACCCACGTCGGCGATCACAAAATTCCACAGGAAATTTCGTCGCAAACCCAGATCCAACGTACGAAGCGACTCACCGTATACCGTGATTGGCGTGTTGTTCGCGGCGAAAAGTTTCATGGATGACGGTTTATGGAGAGCACAGCTGATACTTCGTGGGATTACGGAGACGTCGGCACCAGTATCTATTAAAAATGGTTGGTTCGTTTTTCGGTCCACTATGACGAGGCGATGAGTTGTCGATGATATAGAGTGGACTGGTTGCTGCTGAACGTCTCCCGCAGATTGTCACGCCGACGACGACGATGCATTATTCCGTTGTTGACGGTTAACAAACGAGCACGAGGCTCGGCAGTTGCGAGCTTGTTGACCGTAACGCTGGTGGTAGTAACACAAGTCGTTTTCGACGCTACTAGTAGATTGGGCGGGCTGCATTCGGGTACGTGATCGAGACCGGTTGCGACCTCGATTCAATTGATTCAGCACGGTGTCTAAACGCTGCGTCAATTCTGCTACTTGTCTCGTGAGTCGGTCCACTTCCCCATTTCGAACCTCCGACACCTGTTGGTATGCACCCGTTTGGTGGTACAAAGCGAACGAATCTAGGACGGAATCGGCCACCTTTGCCTTATCTTCAACGTCTGGCGAGGCGGCGATCACCGCGGATTGTATGTATGGCGGTAAACGTCCTATCCAGAGGTCAACCAACATGGAGTCCGAGATTGCTCCGTTTGCCGTGCGTCGCATTTCGGCTAGCAGTTGGGACGGTTTCCGATCGCCGAGGTTCATATCGGATAACAATCGGTGTAAGCGGCTGCGTTGCGACTCCTCGAAATGTTGGACGATTGTCCTTTTCGCAGCTTCGTAGCGGTCAGCGTTGGGCACGTTATCGAGAAGATGGCGCAGCTGAGGGAGGATTCGCGTCGGTATTTGTGTCTTCAGTATATTGAACCGTTTGACGTGGTGGCTCGGAGCGATATTCCATGCGTCAAACCAATTTTCCAAAGCGTAGAAAAAGGTGTGGATATCGGTTGTATCCAATTCGGGTGGCTTGAGGCGCATTGTATTCACAATCTCCACTTGAAATTCCGGCGGGTCGGTAGAGGAATCGCGCGAGAAGGGTGACTCGATTGTTGGTGGGCCAGGGGCTATAACTCCGATTGCAGGGGCTATCGACGCGGCGGGGGTTTCTGCTGTACCCGGTGGACGCGGCGGGCTACGCATCATCCTCGTTGGTTAGTCGAATTAAACGGATGGATCCTACCTTAGTTGTGTGCAGGCGGCGACTTCGGTGCGATGGCGGGTGCACGCGAGGAAGATGGCGGCGACTTCGGTGCGATGGCGGGTGCACGCGAGGAAGATGGCGGCGGCTTCGGTGCGATGGCGGGTGCACTTCTCACTATCGTCAGCACTCGTCCGGCTGCGATGTCGATGGCGGCTACTCGCGATAGTCAGCACTCGTCCGGCTGCGATGTCGATGGCGGCTACTCGCGATAGTCAGCACCGTCCGGCTGCGATGTCGATGGCGGGAGCACGTGCAGACAAAAATGGCGGTCTCTGTGCACGCCTGCGGCTGCAATGGCGATCCGTGGACGACGGTAGCACGGGCTGTGTACTCCGGTGCGTTGTGCTCGTCGACGTAGTGTCGTGCAAATCGCGGCACGAAAAATCGTCGTCTTGCTTTGGGTTCGACGGCCCTGCGGGCTTGCCAGGCCTGCAATTGCACTATGCGAGCACGCTGCTCGACGTCGATGTGTGTGTGTGTGTGTGCGTTTCGTTCGTAACGGCGCGGCGTGGGTTTGGCTACTCCATCGCTGAGCCCTCGCTAGTGTTTGTTCGAGTACACTCGTTTCCCACGGCACTATATCACTGCACTTTTTTTGGTCTTTGAAGGCGCTGCGGTTAGCTCCTTAACACTCCCGTTTTGAAATGGCACTACATTCACACGCGGGATAGTATGCGACCACGGAAAGTTTTCGCCTCGCACGCACATGCACTAACGCGTACTTATATCGCGCACGATCACGTCGGGGTCACCAGTTTTAGGGATTTATTCACAAGGAGGTACAATTTTGTCCCTAATTTCACTCGTGGCGACTAAGCTACGCGGCGTGGTGCACGGTACGATCACGCGGTCGACGAGCCTGACTCGGTGCGCAAAAGGACACGCAGGTACGAGAAGAGACTTTGATCTTCGCCTTTAGGCCGAGAAGCGATAAGATAAGAGAAGAGAAGTTGGTTGCGCACGTCCCTGGCTTTTATCCGCGCTAGTGCAACGTGCACTCCCTAGCTGTCCTGTTCTACATGCGTCCGCTGTCCCTGTCTCCTGGTTCGCCAACCGGCCTTTTTAAGTTACGACTGATATGCGCCAGGTGGCGTCCTGGTCGCCACAAGGTTTTACATGAGCAAACAAATCGGGAACCCATTGATTTTTATCTTACTATAGTAAGCGGGCAATTGCCCGCTCATGACAATAAATTTATTAACAATTTTGCTAGAAGCTTTCAATGCTAACTAAGTTTACTGCACCTCTTTCAAATACAACTTTCTTTAAGTAATCAAGCAATACATAATTTGCTGTACAAAGATATTGGAGTTCAATTCATCATTGGGTTATAATTTATGGTATTTCAACCATTATTTCAAATTCTGACCAAAGTGTTTGAAGCTTGTTTAACTAAGCTTGGGCATCAGCTTCATGTTTTCATGTATCCGGCAGCACTGCTGTCAGTTTCATCCTTCAATTGTTTGTATTAGTGATGGGAAAACTGAATCCCTACAGGGATTCGAATCTTTCGATTCAAATCCATTCAGAGATCCGGAACTACGAACCCGAATCCCAATCCGTCATATCATACGTGCTCATCTAATGCCGATTTTTCATATGATGTGTTTAATTCAATGAATGATTTACATAAGAATATCAGTATAGTTGACATATTTTTATCTAATTGTATTCAAACAACACGAACAATCTAGTCCTTTTTGGGAATATGCAGACTAACTGATTCACCCGAGTTTATTCCAAGAAGAGTAGCATTTATTATGTTTCACCGAGGTGCCACACGTGAAGCTTTTTACACCGAACGAACGTTTTTTCGAGCGGCTGGAGCTTTCCGTGTGTCAGCTCTGCCTCTCGCTCTAATGACAGTTGTCTCTTTCCTTCCTTCGGTTCACGTTCGGTGTTGAAGCTACGATCAGAATTCGAGCGAACGTTCGCTGGCGCACAAAAAAAGTCGAGCGAATTTTTTGGGCATTCTTCCCCTTCCATGTACGGATAAAAAAACAGACCAACTGTGATAAAAATGGTATACACCGAATGCCGCAAAAAGCTCGGGCCAAAAACTTCGGTCTACGCGTTCGTTCGCTTACGTGTGGCTCCTCGGTCAAAAACAATTATGACAGCGTTATCATTCAAATTGAATAAATCGTGAATCACTGAAACAGTGAAGCAAGTCCTTTTGATGTTTTTCCGCACTTTCCCGGCGGGGACTTTATTGCGGAACGAACATGTTTGAGGTTCTGATAACATTCTTTACAAATAGCGCGTCAGATATGGCTGATCAGACCGGGTCCGATACAGCCCAGCGGTAGCGCCGGTTAGAAAAATCGACCCATGAGCGCCGGGGCTCACCACCTCGACGGCGTGGGTTCGAATCCCAACCGAGACCGGACCCTACCCTGTACGAAAAGACTGACTATCCACGTACACATAGGGTAACAGTTTCGTAAGCCCTTAACGGGGTAGGCATGACCAACAAGGTCGTTACGCCAAGAAAAAAAAATTGTGTTGCAGATCGATGAACAAAAATCCATAATATGTAATATGCTCCAAATTTTGAATTTTAGTTAGTTACACATTTTTACTTTTGAGCGGATTCAAGGTGGAAAGAACGGTATTAGAACCATGCTACACGAATAAAAAACTTTTGTTTTTTCCGAACTAACATTTTGTGGAAGACCGCAAGATCGTTCAGCTACTATTTGTGTGTAAGAACCTTAAATCATCTTTTCAATGGGTCCCATATGAGCCATCGGCATTAGAAGGTTACGAGATGAGCAAACTATTTTTCAAGTAAAAATATGTCGGTAAAAAAAACCCCTATTTTGTGGAAAAATGTACGATCCTCAATTCATAGTGGCCAAAACACATTCAAGAACGTTCTTTGTAATGCGTTCACGAAGCGAACGGCACATTACATACCATTATAATATTTGGTATATAACGTGTCCCTTTTCAAAATAAGGAATAGCCCAGATATTATCGACTATTTACTTTCAGATCCCAGATCGAAACACGAGTCGAATCGTTGTATCCAACAGCGTACCACACCCACACCCAGCACACCCACCAACATTGCTCTTTTTTTTAAGGGACACGCCGAAAACCTTGAAAATTGTAAACCTTTTCGAGTGCTTCTCGGCCGCCGAGATTTTGATGGAACCTGGCCGAAAAGCTTATCGAGAAAGTACGTGTTCGGGAGACTGGGAATTTGACTCAAATCATTGTGAGTCGATTCAAACTATTTAGAATCAAGTCAGAATCGAATCAAATCAAGTTCCAAACCAATCAAATTTGATTTGAATCCTATTCGAATCAAATCTTTAGAATACGACAAATGGGATCCAAATCTTTTGAATCTGTCAGATGGGATTGGAATCTTTGGAATCCGTCTAGGGATCGAATCTTCGAATCTTACGAATCCCGATTTTGCCAACACTAGTTTGTATTTCAAAATTCTATTTGAGTTGTTTTTAAAGATAATACAAGCATGCCGTCGGATCAAATCCAATATTCAGAAAAGTATTACGACGAGGTGTTTGAGTACCGGCACGTAATACTTCCACCTGATTTGGCCAAGTATGTGCCGAAAACACACCTGATGTCAGAAACGGAGTGGCGTAACCTAGGCGTTCAGCAATCTCCCGGTTGGGTGCTATACATGGTAACTTTACGGTGTTTCGCCTGTTATGTAGAACAAATTAGGCTCAACCGCTTTCTTCGATTCATTTCAGATACATGCGCCTGAACCACACGTACTACTGTTTCGACGTCCACGAGCGGATCAACCAGCACAATTGTAGAACGATGCAGCGTTCCTTAGGCAATAATTACGACGCCACTCGTAAAGCCGGCATGCGGTGCTCAATCTGCTGTTGATAGTTTTAATTAATGCTACTGAATTCGATAAATGTTGCATTTTCGTCCCATTAGCACAAGCCACAATTCCTGCAGGCCCTGTGTTACCAATAGTTACTGCCCTAGTCAGTAATGAAATACGAGGAACTATTAAGATCTCTTCTAAAGCAACCGTGTATGAGTACAATGCCATGTTAAACCAAATGATAGCTGTGTCTACCAAATGGTTTGGTTAGTCTGCTAAGCAAGAAGGGATTATCTTTTGATATGAAATAAATTGACAAGTTGTTAAATATTATCTGTTGGAGGTGATGTATTTTAACCATTTCTTGATTATACATGTTTCTTGCTTCCTAGCATTACACAACGTTGCATTCAGTGCTACTTCTGTTAGCCTTGCTAATCGGGCGATCTTTATCCGAAGAACACGATGTTACACTTTTGATTACATGGTAAAAACAGAAAGGAAACTTTGTAGTCATTACACAACGCTCAATGCGATACACTCTTGATCTGCTACATACATGAGTTGATATATGAACTGTTTCACGTCTCTTCTTTTCTACGCTTATATTGGTAAATATGATTCAAAATTTTACGATGCATTTTAAGTAGAGTATATATTGCAGTATTTACTTTTTAATTCTTCCGCTGGCCAGTGCCAGTACCTGATATATGCCACTCAGTAGAGCTTATAATTTCACGTTCAAAAATGACCTAAGAGCCGCAAAACTGCGTAATAACATTGCCTAATGTCTAGGTTTTCGAAACCCGTTAGTATGTTGCCCATGACGTCTACATGCTACTTAGATTTTGATATTAAGAAAGGAGAGACGACTGGAAAATTGTTCATTTACGGTAAGATTAAAAGAGATTGTTGAATTATTACAAGACAAAGGACTTATGCTCCGCTGAGCAGCGGGAAGTATTACCATCAACCTATGTGTATGACTAGACTCAAGCTCTTTGGTTTCACATTTTAAAGGACTGCACGAGGAATAAATATTGAAAATGTTAATTTTAAAGTGTGTATCGTCACTCGAATATGCGGTGCATGAAAAAAAACTGAGAAAAGAAGCTACCTTTCGCCGCAGGCATATTTGTTTGAAGTTAAATGTTAAATCTATCCTACAGCAGTAACCACTCGAAACAGTCATCTCGCCACCGGACGCACTCCTTTCGTATGCTGTGCCTTGGTAAACGCTTATTTTAGACAACACGACATGGTGTAGATGGCATAAAAAGTCTGCTCTGTCATGGTTGCAACCATTATTCTGTAAACTACATGGCACCTAGTCACTACCAGCCTTACGATGGCACATGGCGTTTTGGCCAAATTGAGCAACATGATGATGGGCACAATGGTGTGCAGATCTTTATAGGCTCGATTTTTATGTTCGCTTTTTAGCAGTACCTGTTTCTAACTGGGCATTCAACTAGGTATTGCTTCTAAATGTTTGTTCAGGCAGGTGCAACTGGTAAAAGCCGTAGGGAATTACCAGAGGAGGGTATTTGTCGGACACGAGAACCCACAATGAATCTGTGAACATTTCGTTCGGGTTTGCTTTGGCAGTTTTTGCGATGGTTACAAAACTAATCGTAGGAAGGCGGCCGACAGAGCGTGAATACGAAGAGTATCGCAAAGAACAGTTCTGCTGCCTGTAGTGATAACATTAAGGCACATAGGATGTACTCCAGGCGTAGTCGGTGCAGCTGGTAGAAGAGCAGGTAACCTACGCCCATGCCACAGGGGATGGTCAGAAAGACGGACAGGATCACATGCCAACCTGCAAAATAAAACACTGTCGTTAAACACATTTGGAAGGCAAATTTCCGTTTCGCATTGATACAAAAACTAATATGCCATATTAGTTCTGCCTGCATATTTTTCATTTCTACATTGCTTACTTTAAAATCGCGCATACATGTGTGGACTATTTATAAACACATAAAGTAGCCTCGTTACCCTAATGCCCTGTCCATACCTGCGCATGGTTGCCGTACATTGTGCGTATACGAGACGAAAAACACTTACCATGGTCGCTAAGGCTGCCCCGTCTACCCAGGATGATTCGGATTGTTTCTACCAAGCAGAGGGCCACCAGAATGCAGGCCTCGCGTAACAGAATGTGATCAGGATATTTCAAATTGACTGCCTTCAAAGTGAGCATTCCGAGTTCACAGGTAGCGAACATTCCGAAGTAAAACGAGTTGAGGTACAGTAGAATTTCGTAGGTTAAGCTTGGATTTCCCATCGTTATTAGTTCGTTTTCACTCCGTTGCTAGGGCCGCCAGGTTGTTTGAGTGTTTGCTCCGTTTCGCTGCACCCGGATCACTGCGGGCACATAATCATCCAGCGGGAACAAGCGGACATTGATGGCTTTTGAAGCGGAACGGGGTTGCTGTCCGCATCACCGTGTCACGCAATGGACTGTGCACCGTCCGAGCCTACAATAGAAGCCGGACGGATTGGGTCGATTAACGAAATAGTTCTGCTCCTGCGGAACGTTAATTTTTTCCTATCTATCTAAGCTCACTCGTGGAAAAAGCCTCCACCGCACAAAACACTGGGCCAGAGTTTTGAAAGAAAAATGTTTATTTTTAGAACACTGCGTTCTAAACCTTCAGGTACCCAAGGTGAATAGCAAGAAAGGTGTACCCATTGGGTACACTAGTGGTGGGTACATCGAATCCTCAAATCCTAATCCCAATCCATCGTTTATCCTAATCTGAATCCCCATCAAATCTCAACTGATAACTAGCTTTTTTCGTAATAAATGCATGCCGAAGTGAGCTTAATTGCTGTAAGTAGTATTGTTGATCTTGAAAATCAACGGAAATGTACATCAGGTCCGGGTCTGAATCATTGTCACTCCGTGGGCTAAATGTAATGGTAGAAATCACCAGATAATCGGCGTTCTACTGTATTTCTTTGTTAAAAATGAATGTTTTTCGAACTTAAGTTAAATCGTTCAAAAACCTTTATCTATGTCCATTCTATTCTAATCAGCGCCCGAGTCGAGTAAACTGAAATCAATCACATTATCTCTAGATCGAGTCGAGTGTCTAGATCGAGTCACATCAAATTCAAATAGATTGTTATCAAGTCACCGCGTGACTACATTAGGCGTACCATACCACGCGGTCAGAAACGTCCGAGTCCCAAACAAATCAAATCTGATTCGAATCCCAATCAAAATTTTTGAATCCGTCAGATGGGATTCGCATCTTTGGAATCCGTATAGGGATCGAATCTTCAAGTCTTCCAAATCTCGATTGTGCCAACACTACCCAGGGGTATTACCCACGATTCTGCCATTTTCATTTTGCTATCCACTCGAGGTGGTCGCACAGTTCTTGGGTGAGCGCGGTTGGTGGTGTGCAGTAAGTGGAAATTTGCAGATTTCTGCGAATTAATTTTACCTCCGAAAAACATTACATAACGTGTAGAGTTAACGTTTGAAAGTGCGCATAATCGTGAGTTTGTGAAACGTGATAAAATACCAGATCGAAATGGACATCGCCGTGAAGCAAGAAGTAAATGGTTCTCCACTACCACAGCGTCAGCAGCCGCAACATGGCGGCGGTGGCGGAGTTGGACCCCAGGGCCCCATGCAAGGCCACCAAGGCCCCGTAGGTGATGGGCCCGGTGGTAATAAGAATAATATGAACCGGAACAACCGTAATAATAGTAAAAATCGTCAAAACATGGGCCCCAATCGTGGCAATCGTGGTGGGCCTGGCGGTGGCATGGGTAATAATGGCGGAGGTGGTCCCGGGGGTAATGGTGGGCCGGGCCTCAATCGTCAGGGCAATCATCCCGGAAACCAGCAGAATCAAGGCGGAGAAGATGGTGGTCCGCAACAAAACCAGCATCAGAATCGTGGCATGAACCGTGGAAACCGCGGACATGATGTGAGTATTATCTTCCCGTTTGAGCACGCTCGACTTTCAAGATGGCGTCTTTGTTCTGACACGCGTTTTCTTCGAGCAAAATGGCGGCTTTAAAGGATAGGTTAAAAATAAATTTAGTAGTTTCAAGAGTTTAATTTGCTCGGTTAGTGTATGCCAAAAGCAGGGTCATGATCAAAAATGGTGATTTTTTTTAAATTTTTTCATATGATTTTATAGATCAGGTATTGTTCGCGCATGTGCAGGTGCTCAATACATAACCTAGACATTCTCAATGCTGTTTCATTTTTTTTTGTCTCGAACTTTTTGACTATTTATCGCTTGGTTTTGTTAACGAGTTGTATGGCATGTTTCCGATCGTTTCAGCAGATGGATAATAGCTTTGGTGAACGGCGCCGTGGAGGAGGTGGCGAAGCTTTTTTCATCAACGACAAACTTCGCATGCTTGCTGGTCCGCTGCTGGATATTCCACCGATCGAGGTGCAGGAGGCTAAATTCTCCGGCCGCAACCGACTGTACGTGGGAAACCTTACGAACGATGTGACTGAAGAGGAATTGGTGGAAATGTTCAAGCCGTTCGGTGAAATTCATGAGGTGTTCATGAACAAGGAGAAAAATTACGCCTTTGTGCGCGTAGACTTTTTCTCGAACGCTGAAAATGCCAAACGAGAGCTTGATGGTACCATGCGCAAGAATCGGGTGCTGCGGGTGCGTTTCGCTCCCAACGCTACTGCCATCCGGGTGAAGAACCTAACGCCGTACGTCACGAATGAGTTGCTGTACAAAGCGTTCGAAGTGTTCGGCCCGCTGGAGCGTGCTGTGGTGCAGGTGGATGAGCGCGGAAAACCGACCGGCGAGGGAATCGTAGAGTTCAAGAATAAACCGGGAGCCATGGCGGCGATTCGGTATTGCACGGACAAGTGCTACTTCCTCACATCGTCGCTGCGTCCGGTCATCGTCGAGCCGTACACATACCAGGACGACAACGATGGTCTGCCAGAGAAGTCGCTGAACAAGAAGCAGAACGAATTTGTTAAGGCACGCCAGCAGGGTCCCCGGTTTGCCGAACATGGCTCGTTCGAGTTTGAGTACGGTCAGCGCTGGAAGCAAATGCATGAGCTGTTCAAGCAGAAGGCCGAGGCTCTGAAGCGCGAGATGATCATGGAAGAGGAGAAGCTGGAAGCTCAGATGGAATACGCCAAGTATGAGCAGGAAACCGAACTGCTTCGTGAACGTACGTATTTTGATTGATTGTTCGAGGAGCAGGATGTCTGATGGTTAATTTTTCGTGTGTTCATTGTTTTCCATTCTCTAGAGCTGCGCCAGCGTGAAATGGATCGTGATCGAAAGAAGGCGGAGTGGGAGATGCAAGAGCGACAGGTGGCGGAGGCGCGCCAACGCAATGATCTACAATTGAAGACAGACATCGAGGAAATGAATAGCCGTATCAAGCGCACCGACGAGGAGCTGCACCGCAGACAGAAGGAAAATACCATGTTCATGCAGGTAAAGTATCTTTTTGTATTGTATGAATGATTTTTAGTGTTCATAATTCTGTTAAGCGATAATTTACAAATGCGATTAATTTATCAATTCTTTCACCCTCTTCTCAGCAGAACCAACAGATGACTATTATGGAACAACAACAAATGAACGATATGGGTGGAATGGGTGGCGGTAGCGGTGGGGGCGGCGGTGGTGGAAATGGTAATGATAATCGGCGTAACTTCGACATGATGAATCAAAGTGGCGGTAACGGCAACTTCGGCAATATGGTAAGTACAATCCTGTGTTTGATGGTATATATTTATTTGAAACTTTTAGCAAACTAAAAAGAAGAAACTGAACCATAATATTACGCTCTCTTACATTGCACGTGGCTTTCGCCAACGAGACGTGTAAGCCGTGCCGTTCACAAGATCTACTTAATAATAATCCGTATGTTTCATCAATCGCATTCCGATCGATCGGTGTTGAAAAGATCAACGCTCTAGCATTTTCACGCGAATTTGACGATCTTTTAATTTTTGTTTTGATTGAGCAAAAAACATCTTTGTGCTTGAATATGACTGCAAGTATGTGCGGCTCCGCTCTGGAAGTGGATTATATTTTCTTATGTTTGCAACGATTATGGACTGGCGTGGTGGCGAAGTTATATATAAATTGATCCGTGTCAACGAGACAAGATCAACACGTTCATATCAATTAAAAAAACTCCTCTGACTGGGTTATAAGGGTAAGGAAAGTGGTGGTGTTGTGGTAGGGTTGTGTTTGCAACTTTCTGGAACTGCAAGATTCGCTACAAAAACTATGGATTTATTGCCAAATACCATGATGTTCAAATAAAAAATTAATGCTGTAAACGTTTATAACAAACATTAATATCAGAAAATGATATTGTTGAGTTAGTAGTGGAGCATTCAACTTCAATGATATTCTGTGAAGGTACTGAATTATAATATGTCATTTTCAATAATTCTTTAATAAAATTAAGGAATAGTCTGGGCATATCTCATTACAAATGACGGTATCAATATTCTATTAATATCAGAAAAATGAATAGCTCAGAGTGGGAAACATTTTGTTCCCTACAGTTTCTAAACATCTTGTAGGTGTGTGACTGTTCATCTCCACATAGCGAACTCTCCTCCGTCGAACTCAGTTCCCGCAACAGCTGGGAAACTCGTAGGAAACTGGCAGGAAACTCTTGACAGCACTAGCAAAGCCCTTCGTTCTGACGTTTAATAACTGACGGATTAAGAAGAAGCGAAGAAGACAGAAACAAATGTGTGTCCACTTAGCGAACTCGGGAAACTCGAAAATCCATACAAATTTGACAGGAGTTTCACCAGAGTTTCCTATGAGTTCGCTATGTGGAGATGAACAGTGATGGCCGATCGCACCAGATGCTGTGATGTACAACAAATTTCTCGTCCGTGGCATTACATACATATACGCGCATTCAATTTCTTTGTATTTATACATCAGAGTGTGTCGTAAGGGGGGTTCGCGACAGCCGAGCGTTAACGCCGGTTAGAAAATCGGCCCATGAGTGCCGAGGCTCACCACCATGACGGCGTGGGTTCGAATCCCAACCGAGACCGGATCCTCCCCCCCCCCCCTGTACGAGAGGATTGACTTGATTATCCACGTACACACAGGGTAAAACGTATCGTAAGCCTTTAACAGGTAGGCATGACCAACAAGCCAAGAAGAAGTATGTCATAAGATGTTTACATACGTTGAAAGAGAATGAATATAATACAAAAGCAGGCGATGAACTCCGTGATCTTAGAAACAGCTTCCTGTGCCGGACGAAAGCTTCTCAACGTCAATCCGTGCGACCGTCAAGGTGTTCTAATGTTAGTCTCGAAACATTCAGACTCTAAAATACTTCTCCTACAATTCGATTCAGTGCGTTGGTTTTGCCTTTTCAAATTTAATTAATTTATTATTATAAAACCGTTGCCGGGTCTCCCTCTGCTGTGTGAGAGGACCGACTATCCACGTACACCAAGGAACCAATCTAGTCAGCCGTTGTTATGGGGCTGGTATGACCGAAGACGGTCGTTACGCCAAAGAAGATAATATGATCTCGCAAACAAAATGTAGCATAAATAAAAGGTGTACATTTATCTGAGAGTCAATTTACTTGCTCTACAGATACAAATGTTACATTTTGGTTGAATTGAAGAATGTAGCATCTAAAAAATTACATCCAGCGAGCGTGTCATGATTTAATTACCTGTGGAGAACAGGTCATTTTACGGAAAATAAAAATAGAGAAGCCTTACCACTGGGTCTTTGGTGCAATGCTTCCTGGATAAGTGACAAGGTGTTGGTTTGTACTTAAAAACTACTGTTTTAACATTTCTTCCATTTAATCTTACAAAATGTTAATGTAACTTGACCAGGATCTACCACTCATATCATAATGATGGTTGTCGGTGGAATTATTAAATACGAGCATTATTACTTCTAGTCAAGTTAGCACACGATGCTGACATACGTATCGGAAAATTAAAGCGGATGGGGTGCGTTTATCTATGGGTACAAACATGTTCAAGACATCGACCTAGACTTTTAAGCTTTATTTGATTGAATGTTTGGCTACGAATGAATTTTAATTATTACTCACGTATACAGCCTCCGTCCGCGGGGGGTCCGCGATAGTACAACACGTGGGACGTTCAACAGGGGGAAACAAATCTCGTAAGCCCTTAACGGGCCGGCATGACCAAGAGGTCGTTACGCCAAGAAGAAGAAGAAGTATACAGCCTGGAATCGAATAAAAAACATTCGAAAAATGTATCGTTTACTCCAATATAATTTCGAATGGTGCCATATTCTTTCTTATAAAACCCTATGCAGCTAACTCAAACGGTCGTTCCCGGAAACGTACGGCTTCAACAAACAGCGCCGCCATTGCAAGGTTGCCAAACAACCGCAAGTTTGCTACCGGTTGGCAGCCGCCACAATTAGCTTCGATGATTCCCCTCAGCGATTGGATCTTACCACTATATGCTTGTAAGCCGCAATTGAGCAGGTGTATGAATCACCGAAGCGTTTGGATGGTTCAATTAACCGGTTGGAACTAGCAATTGTATGACTGAAAATACTGTAAGGTTCACTGCCGTGGGTATGTATTGGTTCTCGCAGGGATTAACGCATTGACGAACCGAGACACGAGCAAAGACACATTCTATGTCGACAGAAAAGAAGAAATTTGATATTTGCCGCAAATTCTAAATGATGCTGTTCTGTTACATACCATTTCTTCTTTTACAATGTTTATCTACGAGCAACAATGGCCCGTTGTTATGGTAATGAAGGGTTCATCTAAAAAGCAAGGACATCCTTTCTGTAAAGCTCAAAAAAGGACCAACGTAAGTTACTTCAAACAGTGACATTATCGTGGTATCTAAACTGATTTTCACATAACATACGATGTTCTCAGTGTGTTGTGTTTCAAACAAAGTTGTACATTATATTTAGTCTAGTCAATGCCTTTTTGAATAATTTTTTTAGTAGTTTGTACACGACATGCAACCAGTAATGAATTCCTAACGATATACGTTCTCATGTCGTGGTGAATTGTGAACACATATTTAGGAACAAAAAATTGCTTACATTAAACAAAATGCACGCAGATTGAAAGTGTCCGCTGATTGGTAAAAACTTGAATGAAATTTATTGGTTTATATTTTTCAATTTTCTTTAAGTATTCAAACGGGGTGAAGCGCGCGCTCACGAGCCCTGGCTCGTGGCCTATACATCCTCGTTACACCGACTCTACCTTCCACTTCCGGAAGAATGACCCTTTCCAACGGCTGCTCCGGAATAGAGGAAAAACTAGCCTAGCTAAGGTGTTATGCATGAATAATGTATAACGTATGTATATAATGCAAGTAATGTATGGCTTAAGGCCGTTAGAAGGGAAAGAAGGGAAATATAACGTGAAAAATTAAAACCAAACATTCTTCTATGCGCATTCTTCCATCACATGTTGCTGGCAAAATTGATTCACGGTTGAAGCTACTGCCACCACGAACATGATTGATTGAATCATCGCCACTGCCGCCATATTCGTTGCAAACATAATGTATTACTTTCGTTTTATCTTCTGCACTCGTGTTCTTCCATCGCCAGGGATGGATAACTGTTTTCTGAGATACAAATATTGGCCCAATTGTAGGGAATGTGTTTTACGCGAATCATGCGACTGGTTATTTTTAATTAGTCAGATGGCATTACCACCGTATTATATTAATTTTTTTTAGCACCGTTTACCCTGCATTTTAAGTGATACAAATCATCATTCTTATTAGCGGTTCGAATCGGATTGAACAAGTATCTTGATGATTTGTAACTCTTGTGATTTGATTGAAATAAACAAAATCAAACAAAAATGTGAATCCTTACCAGGGATTCGATCCCCAATAGATTGAATTCAAGTTAGTACGAGAAGGTATCAATTGCCTCCGAGATTTGAATCCCAATGAGAGGTGGGACAAATCACTAAAACTTTCCTTTTGCTTATTGAAATGTTTGAATTCAGTAGTAAGATTTTGTTCAATCACACGCATTCCTTCTCAGTATCCTAACAAATAAAATCTATGAAATTCTGAATGAATTATTAAGCGAACATGTTACATGTGTAGTTTGTTAACATGTCTGTTATTCCGTTTTAAACTACTTTCAAACTGATCGATTCTACTTCGAATTTCATTTGTTCGTTTATGCTTACGTAAAGAGTTTATTATTCAGCTCATTTACTGTGACTACGCAAGTTATATTGTGATGGTCGTTTAAGTTCGAATCAGCTATTACCATTGACATGGTTTTTATGCTTTTACATATTTTATATAATTGCAAATAAAGTTTTGTATTGTAAGGAATTACGATAATAACTCTTAGAGTCGACTCAGTAGCATCGACCATAAACGTCTGTGCTTCAAATCCTGATCTAAATTAACATTTAATGTAAAATTATTAAGAATATTCTTCGATAACGAAGGCTTTCCACGTCCGTTTGAATAAATTCAACTCTTCCACCATACAATAAATTTGTTGCCATATTTCATAAGCGTATCAATCATGGACTTTGTTTGACAATAATTTCTATGACGCAATTTCTTAAGAAATACTACATTCAATAATTTTCCCCATGTGCGTGCGTGATGGGGATGCCTTTTAAAAACACCTATTAATTTTTGTATGCGTTTTTCTCACATGTCATCTATTTTCTATACATAATTATGCGAAAAAAAAAATTTCCCTTATCTGTATGCTTCTTGTATGATTTTTCCAGAAACTGGATATAAGAACCTACGTTAATGATCCAAACATTAACTTATTCTTGTATTCTCTACATATCTTATGATGAACTTTTTCGTGATAACGCATTTCCGTAAAACACATTTTTAGATTGGCCAATATTTGTATCTCTCTCTCTCTCTCTCTCTCTCCTTGCTATGTGTCAATGATCTCCGAGTCCGTCTGTTCCAAGTTCCACTGCTATGAATTGAGCAGCACGAAGACGAAGCTCTAATTCACAATTTAAAATTGTTAATGTTTCCTTTCCTTAGTTTTCCCATCCCATATGATCCACAAAATCCGCCTTCCATCCTGCTGTATTTTGTGAAATTTTGAAATCTTTCGTTTTTTTTCGAGATTTTTTTTACTACATGCTCCACTCTCCACTCTAATCCTCCCCCTCTCTCCAATGAAACCTTCTGTAAATGCTAAAAATTAAATGAAAAAATAACCATGCTCCTAATTTTGTTCAACACAATAAATTATTATGATCCTGCTATATAGGAACCAACGGTCAGAGATTACGATCACGGTCAGAACCGACCGTCTCGTTTCGACGATGGACCGCCACAGCAGCAGCAGCAACAGCAACAAATGCACCAGCAGCAGCAACAGCGCGGCAACAATTTCGGAGGCAATCGTAACAATTGGATGAACAATACGCCCGAACGTCGTAATAACAACGATGATTTCCAGAACAAGCGAAGACGCTTCTAAGGCGCAAGTGAAGCGCGCTTATTGCAATCTTCTACCCGACATATGCCGTGCTGCGGTTACTGTAACACTCCTTATTCTGCAGCTTCATCGGACCCCAATTTCGCCATGGTTTTTTTTTTCAAATCCATTGTCAAATTCTATCCTGACTTGACTAGCTGCTGTTGGATGTGGCATTGAATAGTTTACTCCATCCTATACGCAGCAAGTGTATTGTTGAATAACTTCTTGACCTTCAGCGGAAAGAGGTAACAAAGTCAGCTGTTACTATGCTCTACTTTGCCCGATTTGAATTAACCGAGAAGCACACGTGCCACTGGCCCCTGTACGGTAGCCTAGCTTACCTACTGCTTTAGGTCGATCATGACTTTCGATGTTCAGGATAGATGCAAGCACATTCTTTGTAAAAACGTTGCTAAACATGTGGGACATCTCACTCAATGTCCAACGCACCACCATCAAACCATAACAGCTTCGAAAATTGATTTTTCCCTTTAACAACGCTTTGTCTCAAATTTATGTAAGTTTTTCACCCACCACTTACTTTATTGTTCGTGACAACGTTGAACATTAACGAAGAAATGAAATGAAATGAGGATATGCTTTATTCTTTTGCCTACATGACTTCAATGAACTGTTGTTGTACGTTCTGCATCGGTGATGCAAGAAAAACCTCTTGTGCAAACTCTAGAATTACGTTTATATCTACACATTTACTCCTACCTACCGTGGTGTTACACAAATTTAGTGCAAGTAGGATTAAGCTGAAGGAACCTGTTCTTCAGGACTATTTTGAAAATTAATAACATTAAGCATCTCATCATACCACACACAAAGAAACAAATTATTTGGTAGGGAATTAACCATGCAGTAAGAAGCATGCTTATCAGACGAAATATGTAACACATAAATACTTCAAATTAGGAAGTATTGAATAGATTTTATCGCGTATCAACAACACGCCCTATTACACACCCACACACAAACAACATTTCGCGCGCGGTGGGTTATAAGAATCCCATCCGTGCCGTTGCAGTTTAACAAATTTACATTCTCCCCCCTATGTTCTTTTCAAATTGTGTGTCCCTGTTTTTCGGTCGTAAAACTATTGATTATTATATTACATCTCATCAGAGCTCTCAGAAATGGCGTGCTGGATTTGCTCAGTTAAGCTCAATTTCTCAATTCAGTGACACTAAATGTAATGTACTTTCTATGTTTCCTCTTTTCAAAATATAATCAATGAACCATTACTAACTTCTCTTAGTGTATACGCTCACTTTGTTTCATTAAAACACTACCACGGCTTGTTTCTTTACGAACCCTTCCCGGCGAATTCCGGCCTATTTTCAGATGTACTATTTAAGGAGCACACACGATAATGGAACATCGGGCACACAGTGAGCTTTATTTCGATTCTGGATGCTTTCTTATCTTCAACATACATTTTTTGTAATACGCAAATCCACTCGAATCATCCAAAACGTGCACTTCACAATTGGATTTCTGTTATTGGAATTATCGTATTTTTCGCCTGTCTTTTTTCCACGATTTTCCAGAGAAAACTAGGAGTGGAATAACACAAAGGAAAATTAGTTTAACTTGTATCTTTTCGTAATTAGGTACGTAATATTTTTTAGTTCCATTACAAAATATGAAAACAAACGGAACTCATTGGAACTGGAAAAGATTTTGCAAACTATGAAATCAGTTTTTTGCTTGATGAATGCGATGAAGGAGAGCTGTTGACAAATGTACTAAAATTCAAAAAATTAAAAAGAATTGTGTAAAAATTTGGTTTTTAGTTATCAGAGTTAGACATATTGGGGATGTGTTATACATGCGAAAATACAGTGGTATATGTCTGCCCAATAGCTGAGCCACTGGATAGAAAATGTTTGCACTATAAAATGTCACTGGAGTTTCGTAAGCTCGAGCAATTTATTTAAGTTGCAAATTAATTTATTCCTTGTACCGTCAGCACTTTTGATTAGATATTTGGCAACCGTTACCCCGTGTCAGATCATTTCGATCTCTCAGACATTGGTTGTTCATGGCCGTTTTGATATTGATCTGAAACAACAAGCCGTGCGTCCTAATGTTCTTACCAACGCTTTGGGTTCAAACAACAGCGCAAGGCAGTACCAGTACGTAACGTGCCACAATCAGAACTTTCACGAGTTGTATCAGTTGTTACTTTTATTGAACTGTCATATATTAAAATGATACTTACTATCTTGTATTTAACACCACACCAGTTGCGCACGCGAAGCGATGAATGGAGAAATTTTATGTATTAACGATGATTATTTGATGTATTTTAAATTCCGTGTGATGATGATAAATAGTGTATGAATATCGAACAGCAAATAATATAAAGATACTCTTTTTTGAGATGGAAAACCTGGTGATCGCGTCAGTCTTTCATGTACGTAGTAGCATTTGTTGATTCTCACGCAGAGATGTGGCGTTAGTCTATCTTCCCCTTCGAAAATCATTTTTGTGAAACATCATCCGCTTTTGGCTTGTTCTATCTGTTACCGTTTACTAATTGTTAAAGTTTGCTGATTTGATTTATATATTTAACAGCAGAAGGGTGACGTTTAGGATAGAATTGTTTAATTTTAGTTCTTACTTGCTTAGTAGTTTCACTGATCGTGTGTTCATTTTTATTTCATCGTTTGAAATGTTTTTCAAGTATTACAGTTTCCGTAATACTACTATTCGTTCTAACCGCACGCACCAGTTACACGCTCCGCGATCAGTCAAGATTTATTAGTGAAAATCACTCCGTTCACTTGCTGCTTGTCGGCACAAAGTTGCCTTGGTACTCTGTGCTTACCCTAGTAAACCCGTTTGGTGCTGATTTACCCTTGGTGTTGACATTTTTGGCCTTTTGTTCGTTTGGCGTCGTTATGGCCGAGTTGTGTCGTGCTTGCTCCTTGCCTGCTTCAGGCACTAACACATACAGATGTGCCGGCTCCTGCAAAGCTGTTTACCATCACAAGGCGGGATGCCTGGGCATGCCAGGACCGGTGATTAAGGAGCTCAAGCGGCCTGCTACGGGCTTGTCCTGGAGATGCCCGGATTGCCTCGTTTGTCCTCACAGCGAATTGGCGGATCTCCGGGACCTATTCGCCTCGTCAATTGTTGATGTCCGGAACGACATCATGGCGCTCGAACGGCGTCTTGCCTCCCTGGCCGCCAGCACCAACACTGCCTCATCATCGGTCGTCACACCTACGCTACTGAGCGGCACCCATCTGACTGCTATCAGTGCCCCCATTCGTACGTCCGTAGATACACACACCTTTCGCGGCACCGACGATCTCCCTGATCACATCACCAACCGGCCTGACGACACGCACACGAATGATGTTATCTTGGACCGGCCCACTGTCCATGAGGAACGCGTTGTCCCAACTGATTCCACGAATACGTCAGCTTCACTTCCCACGCACACCGTCAACGAAATCAACACTAAGGACCCCAATTATGACACCACGCTGAATGTAACCCCAGCAATCGAGCACACGGATCTTTCGTCACCACCTGCCCAGCTTGCCCCGCGGCTCCTTCATGGTACGATGCCCAGCTCATTTCAAACCGTGCCTAAAAAACCCCCGCGGTTTTGGCTATTCATAACCAGGATCGCCCCGTCGGTTTCCGACGCTGAGGTTGATCGCATGGTCAAGCAACGCATTGGCACCGAAGACATCGTGACTATTAAACAATTGCCGAGGGATCGCGATCCGTGCACTACGTCCTTTAACTCCTTCAAGGTCGGCGTGCCGCTCTCTTATCGCTCGAAGGCGCTGGCTCCGTCCACGTGGCCCCTTGGCTTGGGATTTAGGGAATTTGTGTTCCACCGTGCTCCGCGTGAGAGATTTCGAGTCGCTGCGAACCTGCATGACTCAGCACAGTCCTGACTCACGGGCCCTTCCGTCACCGCCACACACCCCGTCGAGCCATTTAATCCCCGTTCCGTCGGCTGGGTATGTTGGGACTCCTCAGCCCGCTGCATCGACCGCCGTTACTCACCTGATCGATCGCCACACGTCTGTTCGCGATTCGCCGCAACCACACACTGATCCTGCCGTCACCTGCCCGGTCAGCACAGATGCCCTGCACTTGACGTACCAAAACGTCCGAGGCTTAAAAACAAAGGTCCATGACTTTTATCTCACCTCCACTTCTCCGGCATTCGACGTCTGCGTACTAACCGAGACCTGGCTCGATGATTCGGTCCCATCATCGCTTTTGTTCGATGACACTTTTGTGGTCTACCGTGTGGACCGCAACTCAAGTAACAGCCTTCGATCTCGTGGTGGTGGTGTCCTCATCGCCTGTTCGTCCAATTACGTATCCTCATTGGTGCTGCATTCGTTCAACTCACTCGAACTCCTGTGGGTGCGTTTAAAGCTTGGGCGATCCTCGCTTTACGTTGGGGTTGTTTATATCCCCCCCACCATCAGTTCCTCAGAAGCCGTCTGGGATGATTTGAATAGCTGCATCGAGGATATCCAAGCAATGATGGTAGATCGCGATATGCTGCTGCTGTTCGGCGATTTTAACTGCCCATCACTAGGCTGGCGCATTGCCCCATCCTCACCGACCTCCTACGCACCGCACCGCATCACTTCCGGCAACTTCCGGCTTGCCGACGACATGGCTCACAACGATCTACTGCAGTTATCGGGCGTCTCAAACCTTCAAGGCCGGCAGTTGGACTTGATCTTTGCTAACGCAAACGCAGCCGCTGTCTGTTCACCCGTTACCACCGCACCGCTCCCGCTTGTCCCTGAGGACCGCTACCACCCGGCCCTCGATGTTTCATTGCTGATTCCGCCCGCTACCTTAGCGAGGCGTGCGCCCACCCGTCGTCGTGAGCCTCGACCGCTCTGCTTCCAAAAGCTCGACAATGCGAAGCTTAACCGTTTACTCCTCAACACCGACTGGTCTTTCCTGGATGATACTGCAACGTTCGATGATGCTGTCTCCACCTTTAACTCCGTATTAACATCGCTGTTTCCTCTATGTTGCCCGCCTCTGAAATCCCCTCCTAGTCCTTTGTGGTCAGATAGACATCTTCGTGTGTTGAAGGCCGACATGAAGCGCGCTCAACGCGTTTATCACGCTTATCATACCCCTTTCCGTCGTGAAGTGTTTAAGTACGCCGCCTCTGCTTACCGGTCATACAACCGCATCCGTTACGGGTTGCACCTTTGTCGGTTGCAGGCTCGCTTCACGGCTAACCCCCGGTCGTTCTGGCGCCACGTAAACTCCCGTCGTGGTAACTCCCAAATCCCCCCTTCCTTATCCTCTGGCTCATCTACTGCCTCCACCCCTTCCAGCATTTGTGAGCTGTTCGCAACACACTTCTCGCAGGTGTTTGTCGATCCCGCTTGCTCTACGGCGTCCCTCTCATTGGGACTTGCTCGGATACCTTACTCCGACATGTCCCTAAATCACATTACAATTTCTGAGGAGTCCGTGCTGACTGCCCTAACTAAGTTGAAGACATCTTTTGCTCCTGGTCCTGATGGCATCCCTTCGTATGTGTTAAAGAGCTGCAAGACTGCTTTCGCCCCGATTTTGGTTCGCCTTTTCTCGCGATCTTTGCGAGAGGGGGTGTTTCCGGTGATGTGGAAGGCAGCTTGGTTAGTTCCGACCCATAAGAAAGGATGTCGATCAACTCCTTCCAACTATCGAGGAATCTCCCTCCTATCTTCCGTCTCCAAAGTCCTCGAGTCTGTTGTTCATTCCTTCCTGCTCCCTTGCATCCATTCCTTTTTATCCTCCCACCAGCATGGTTTTATGCCCCGCCGTTCTACCACCGCAAATCTTATGTCGCTCATGGTTCGGTTGTTCCCGGCCATCACATCTGGACGCCAGGTAGATGTGGTCTATACAGATTTCAAGTCTGCATTTGACTGCCTACCGCATAACCTTCTGTTGGCAAAACTCGAGCGACACGGTGTGGGCGATCCATTGCTTTCGTGGTTCAAATCCTTCCTCACATGCCGCTCCTATAGGGTTAGAGTGGCGAATCACCTCTCTCTTCCCTTTGCGGGTCCTTCTGGGGTCCCTCAGGGGAGCGTCCTAAGTCCTCTCCTGTTTTCCATCTTCATCAATGACTGCGTGGGTGTCCTTCCTGGTGAGGGGCACTTACTATATGCCGATGATGTTAAGATTTTCCTCCCGATTTCCTCCCTCCCGGATTGCCATTCCCTCCAAAGATCCCTTGACGATTTCTCAGCTTGGTGCCTCGTGAACGGCCTGGTGCTCTGCCCGTCCAAGTGTAACGTTGTGTCGTTTGGCCGCATCCGGGATCCGATCTGCTTTGATTACGCTCTTTGTGGCACTCCACTTCCGAGGGTATCTGTGGTGAAGGATCTCGGGGTGTGGCTGGATGACCGACTCACTTTCTCTGACCACATTAACTCCGTTGTGGACAGAGCGAGCAGGGCACTTGGCCTAATAACGCGCATGTCGGTAGAAATACGGGACCCCTCTTGTCTGAGGGCGCTGTACTGCTGCTGGGTCCGCCCAATATTGGAATACTCCTGTGTTGTGTGGACCCCTGCGGGAGTTACAGCAATGAACAGGCTGGAAGGTGTGCAGCGTAAGTTTACACGCCTTGCTGTGCGACGTTTCTTAAACGACCCCACAGCTCCTATTCCCCCCTACCCTTCGCGCTGTCATTTGCTTGGTCTCCAAACCATTCAGCAACGACACGCGACCTCCCAATCCTTGTTTATTGCAAACCTCCTTCTCCATAACATTGATGCCCCTCTCCTCCTATCGTCCTTACCCTTCTACATCCCTTCGCGTCACCTTCGCGATAGACCTCCTTTTCTACTTCCCACTCGCCGGACTACGTATGGCCAGAACGACCCATTGCTTCGCTCGCTGTCGGCCTTCAATGCAGTGAGTGGCCTGTTTGATTTCAACATCTCCATCTCCCAATTCCGTTCCCGTATCCTCTCCCATGTCCCTCAATCCTCCTAAGTTAGTGTTTAAGCCATGTTTTTTGTAAAGCCCAAGCGGCAAACAAATGTCTAAATAAAATTGTAAATTGTAAAATTGTAAATTGTAAAATTACTTAACGATCTGTGATCCATGATTGTTTTTTAAAGTAGAATTAGTGTCCTCGTGAAAATGTTCTCGTGTTCTTCTGCCGCTCTTATCTAATTATTTGATTATGAGTATGTTAATTCTCCTATTCTTTCTTAATCTATCTGTTTCTCACTCAGTTATCGTCGATTTTCATAGTTATTTCAACTCTAAACTACATGCCCATAGTGTTTCGATGAATTGGCATATCCTCGAGTAATAAGTTCGAGCAGAAGAGTATTCCATGTAAGAAATATTGGACTTCGAAGGACTTTAATTTGAATTGATCATTGAATTTCGTTGGTTGGAATTCCTTTCTTTAAGTGTCTGCAGTGTGTTTTTATGGTTGTTCTGGTATTTGGTAACTATTTTTCTTCTCATAAATGCCTAAGAATCTTTCCACCCGCTGCAATTGCAGTTTCCGAACCATAAATGTTATCACTTGGGGCCTGCCGGCGCAAATAAGGTTGTCTAAGGCAGATGATAAAATCGAACGAATAGGTGATATCGCTGATAATTTTAAGCGAGAACGGGAAGTAAGTCCACTTGTGTTGTGTGTTGATTTCACCAATGTCTTCCTAAGTCGAATGTTATCAATCTAACTAGCTGGAAAGTAGTGATGGACATGATTGGGATATCATGTCCGACAAACTTTCACAATGTACACCACTGTGAACAACCAGCACCACAAATTGAAAGTCGGTCCATTACGGTATGCACAATACCACCTACTCCGCAAAAGGATCTGCGTTCTCTCGCTTCTCTTTGGACGAATAGTGTACCGTGCAATGCTGCTGTGTGAACAAACCATCATCGGGCGGCAATGCTGCATGAAAGTTAAAACCGGTGACGTGCGTTCTCTCTACATGCCAGGTGTGGGCATAACTATGTCTTCTTGCATCTTCTTGCCGCTGATCGGGAGCGAAGTACGTACAATTTCTATAGGTAATATACAATGTTTATGCACAATTTTCAGATATTTTCTCTTAATTACGTTTAAGATAGTAATAAGAATTATTCCGCGCCTTTAACTCATTCGTTCATGATCTTTAGTGGTCTCTTTGACTGTATGTTGGACTGGTGTTGGGTTTATTGGTGGTAATCGATGGGGGGGGAAACATTTTGACTGGCAACGAGTCCAACTTCTTCAATGACAGATCGCGAATGGATATATACATAGAATCTTCTATAACAATTATGTGCTTATTTTTTTGACAAAATATTCTCAATGAAAAGTCGGTATCTTTGCAAAGAAAGGTATGAGTTTTGCTGGGCAACATGAAATGTTAAGGAAATGAAACATGTTTTTGGTGGATTCGAAGGACTCGGTACAGACCATGCCGAGGTTTTTGGGACTTAATTATGATACTGTCCGTCTGGGAGCGAACTGAGATTCACCGTTTGTTAGCCGTTTGTTAGCCTTCCGACACACGAAAAATGTATGTGAATACCCGATTACCAAAATTGCTATACTTCGAATTTGGATGGTAGCTCTGAGGGAACCTATAAACTCTGAATGAAACCATGTGTCGCACATTCCCCCGCTTCATCACGAGTTTCTTTGTCGGGAACGTCCTAGTCGTGGTCCACGCAAGACTGGAGATACCATGATCAGAGTTCTGATGATAACAATTTTATTGCCATCAGGTACGCTCTTTTGCGAATGTGTATTATATATTCAATAGCTAAAAGCAAGCATGTTAAAACAGTCCTCGAAAGATCGCCTGTGGGTGAATTTAAGGAAAATCTCAAATCTCGGATATCTAATAAAATGATGGATCGAATCCCAACCGAGACCGGATCCATCATCCCCTATATAAATATAAAAGGACTGACTATTCACGTACAGAAAGAAGAAAAAAGTCTAGTAAACCGTTAACGAACAATCATACCAGAAGACG
Organism: Anopheles ziemanni; assembly: GCF_943734765.1. Lineage (NCBI taxonomy): Eukaryota > Metazoa > Arthropoda > Insecta > Diptera > Culicidae > Anopheles > Anopheles ziemanni. The sequence goes on along the minus strand of NC_080706.1, from coordinate 44,913,703 downwards.
GTCGTTATGCCTATTATTAAATAACTTCTCACTTGCATTATACTGCTACTACACATATACCCTTTTTTCATAACTGAAGTTCACATGACCAGTGGCTGCGCCACAATGATACAGCAGTTGTATAAAAACAATAATCACACGCACACGCAGTGATGCGTTGACCTAATATTTAACACGTTAAGCGCTACGTCGGGCCCATGGGGCCGACAGTGTTCTTTCCCCTAAGCCGGCGTCGGTCTGCTCGGACCGACAGAACCCGTTAGGTAGGCCGGCGTTTCTACGAATCGCTGGCAGAACGGAAAGTAGTGCAATTTGCGCAGAGCGCTTAACGTGTTAAATCAATATAGATCCATTGGGAATGCACATATCGCAATGAATGGGTTCGAATACCTATTTCTCTTCGCCCCTCGGTATACAAAAGCCATTTCTGATCTCCGATATTCGATGTAATATTGGATAGAAGATGATAGAAGAAACCCTTCTCGAAAAAGAGGTGAAGTCCTGCTTGGCGATGTCGACATAGTATAACAAAAGTAGATCGTTTGTTAATTTGTCAAGGTGATAAAATAGAGATATGGTCCATTGTCTGATCATTCGTCCAGAAGATTTGAGTTTTCTGCCTAGAAATATTATAGCCACGTTTTATTTTGTTACCAGGAAACACCACGTTAGAGGTGTGGGATCGAATCTCCAGTTTTGGCATTCTCCTTGGTGTTGCGACCGGCTGTCCACCTATCTGTGTAATATACATTACGGTCTTTCGGTCACATTAACTCCCTTCGGAGAGAGGCCTAGTTCTACTAGTGGATATTGGGTCACTAACAAAAAAAAACAAGTTTATGAATCTTGTATGTGACAAAATATGTCCGATGCTTAGGTTCATTAAATGTCGAAACATGTATTTGCAACTCTTTTGCAATAAAAAATTGAAATCGTGGAGTAAAACAAAAAAACAAATTTCTTTAAAGAGAAAACTCTGTTTTGTCATGTAGAATATTATTTGATTTGTAAAAGCTAATGATATGTTTTCTAAACTCAATAGTATTGTGATTAAACTTATCAAAATTTATTAAAAAGTTAGACACCGAAATCTACGATAAATTCAGTTGAATTTGTCCATCGTAAGTGCTGTCACTGTGCTGATGATGATTGATGAAACAATAAAATTCTTGTTGAAGGATCATCAATAAAGGAAGTTTGCTGGCTTTTGCTGTTTGTAAAGGAATATTTCTGCGAACCACCGTGTACAAGTTCAAACGCATTTGGATTTTACTTTTAAAACAGAATATTCTGATCTCTTACCGTAGATTGGTTGCACCGTTGCAGTTGCGTTCGAAAGTCGTTTGTGTTTGGGGGGAAGGTTCCATTCTGAATATGTTGATGTGAAGACATAGTATATTGCGTTTGATAACGCTATAAACACTCGTTTTAAACCTTACAATTTAGTTAGTGTTCCTTCTGGTTCGATACATGCGATCCCATCCGATCGATAATAAATTGATCATAATGTGTCTTAGCATGTGCTAAGCGGGGGTTCTTTACACGTTAGAGATGAATCAAATGTGAGATAATATGGAATCATGAACAAATTCTCCATGATCCAGGGGATAGAACCCTATACGAGGTTTAACAACACGCACATTTCTCTTGCGGATGTATGGCCTATAACATAAGCAGATTTAAAAAGAATACGAGCAAATTAGCAAATTTATTTTATTTGCTCAAAAACATGGTTGCTTTGTTTCCCTCTTGCATTAGCTCAACAAGTGACTAATATATTTTATTTTTCATTCTATTCCATCCTTTACACACACCTTTCCTTTCCACCTGTTGCTTGGATACAGTTTCAAGAGGAATACTTGTCCGAAATCCTCCGGTTTCTCGGCACTAATTTGGACAATCAATCGAACACCGCCAACAACAAGAAGGTATGTAGGAGACAGTTAAAATATAGTAGAAAGTTAAGTGATTGCAATGAGAATTGATTGCATATATTTTTATCTCTTGCTTATTCATTTATAGCAATACAACAAAAACAATAAAAAACCGCAATCTCAGGGTAAAAATCGTCAGGTAAATAATGTTGCAGAAGTGTGTTTGCGTATGTGGGTAAATTTGTAATTCCGGGAATTTTCTCTGCCTTTGTCTCATTTTAGCACTTTTGAGAATGTTTTAACATAAATTCTAACGGCCTGGGAGTAATGAGTAACAAATATCGGCTGTATCAGCTGTTGTGGAATTATTTGCTTCGAGTCGGAAACAACCTCAAATAAGTGAACTCATTACGAAATAGATGCGCGTTTTTGGCTTCCATCTTTATCGGAATTGATTATTACGATGCACAAGTAAATGACGGCGCATCGGCCGTGCAGCTACGTCGGATAGAAAACGGCCCTATGAGAAGTGCTGGGCCCCTCGATGGTGTGGGTTTGAATTGAACCTCCCCTCCATCCCTATGCGAAAGGATTGATTCAACACATACGCAAATGTGGAAAAAGACTGGTATGTCCTGAATGGACAGCCATGACCGAAGGAGGTCCTCACGCCAAAAGAAGAAAAATGTACGAAGCTTTCGAATGGCAAACGTGAGCTTTGTAGAATGCCGCTCTCGCGATTGCTGAAGGAACTTACCTCTATTAGGGACTGATGCAGCGGCCAGTCGGGTCACAAAGGACTGCAGAAAACATGGCTCAGGTGGGTTGTGGGAAAGTTATAAATATTTAATGGATATTTTACCATGATGAACGAATTACCGTTTGAAAGCATGGATAACTAAAATCATATGGCTGCTGAATTCATTCAAATGAACTCATGTGTGATTGATGCCAATATGTTTTGGTTAGGAATGTTTTTCATAATATATATTAAATTGATATAATTTTGATTAATATAATTTTGTTTGATTTTCTTACAGGGAAAGTTGCTGCAACTAATGAATGTTGCAACGGGTGCTATCCAGTTTCTTTACATCGTTCTGAAAACACTTCGGTTAGTTCTGAAACTTCTTGACACAATCATGGTAGGTTTAATATGATGATAATCGAATTACCGTTTGATCGCAATGATAACAACAGCTAATGGCTGCTGAACTCATTCAAATTGTTATGTCTGATTGATGTCAAAATGTCGTGATTTTAATTTTTTTTCATAATACATTTTGATTAAATGAGTTTTGTTATATTTTCTTGCAGAGAGCTGCTACAACTGCCAACAGGTGCAATCCAGATCCTCTCAACTTTGTTCGAAAGGGACGCCGCGGGATAACATTGCCTGCCGCCTGATTTAGGTGAGTTCTGAAACTACTTCTGGACCCAATCATGGTAGATTTAATATGATGATAATCGAATTACCGTTTGATAGCAATGATAACAACAACTAATGGCTGCTGAACTCATTCAAATTGTTATGTCTGATTGATGCCAAAATGTCGTGATTTTTAATGTTTACATAATACATTTTGATTAAATGAATTTTGTTATATTTTCTTACAGAGAATGGTGGTGAAACTGATGGAAAGGCAACAGCTTCAATCCAGATCCTCTCAACTTTGTTCGAAAGGAGGAATGCCACAGGATAACATTGCCTGGCTTTGGCTGGCTTAGGTGAGTTCTGAAACTACTTCTTGACCCAATCATGGTAGATTTAATATGATGATAATCGAATTACCGTTTGATACCAATGATAACAACAACTAATGGCTGCTGAACTCATTCAAATTGTTATGTCTGATTGATGCCAAAATGTCGTGATTTTAAATGTTTACATAATACATTTTGATTAAATGAATTTTGTTATATTTTCTTACAGAGAGCTGCTACAACTGCCAACAGGTGCAATCCAGATCTCAACATTGTTCGGAAGGGACGCCGCGGGATAACATTGCCTGCCGCCTGATTTAGGTGAGTTCTGAAACTACTTCTGGACCCAATCATGGTAGATTTAATATGATGATAATCGAATTACCGTTTGATAGCAATGATAACAACAACTAATGGCTGCTGAACTCATTCAAATTGTTATGTCTGATTGATGCCAAAATGTCGTGATTTTAAATGTTTACATAATACATTTTGATTAAATGAATTTTGTTATATTTTCTTACAGAGAATGGTGGTGAAACTGATGGAAAGGCAACAGCTTCAATCCAGATCCTCTCAACTCCATTGCCTGGCTTGGCAGGCTGGCTTAGGTGAGTTCTGAAACTACTTCTTGACCCAATCATGGTAGATTTAATATGATGAAAATCGAATTACCGTTTGATCGAAATGATAACAACAACTAATGGCTGCTGAACTCATTCAAATTGTTATGTCTGATTGATGCCAACAAGTTTTGATTATGAAGGATTTTCGTAATATATTTTGACTAAAAAATTTTCGTTTATTTTTCTTACAGGTGCTGAAACTGATGAAAATGCCAAACAGCAGAAGCGGCTTACAAGGAAGTGTACTTGCAGTTGATTTAAAAGCAAATTTAACAGCTAGCAGGTTCGGCGTGGGTTCGAATCTCAACCGAGACCGGACGAGAGGACTGACCCTGTACGAGAGGACTGACTATCCACGTACAACAGGGAAACAAGTCTCGTAAGCCCTTAACGGGCAGGCATGACCAAGAGGTCGTTACGCAAAGAAGAAGAAGAACAGCTAGCAACATGTTTGGTAAGTTTATAATCCTCTATTTTCGTAACGTAGTGCAGGCCTACTGTGATGATAATTATGGTCCGTGTTGATGATTTATTTGATTTAGTCCTTTAAACCACTTCTGATTTACCGTAGATGTACCATATTTGGCGCAGTTAAGGAAATTCTGCATAAAAAGTTGAATAACCAAATCAATGTACGGTCAAATCATACCATTTTTTGCACAGTGCTAGCCTGACTACCATAGAATATAAGAAAAATAAGTAAGAAACTCTTAAATTAATATTTCTTCATGTTTCAGAAACTCTTTGTGTGGCACATTATGTTCCAAACTTGGCGCATGGTTTTTGCAATGTTCCTTATTTGGCGCGATGTGTTCCTAACTTGGCGCACTCAAAACAAATTGGATGTAGTTCATGAAATTCAACAGGTTTATTCAAAATTCAACTTAAAACAATAGAAACACTTTTCAACAGCAATTTAAAAAACAATTTTGCTTTTTTTGCCGCGGACTTTGGCTTCTCTCGTGGAAATAAAACTATCTCATCGCTAACTTTTATAATCTTCATTCATCAAAGCCTTCTATGATTCAAAAATATCTAGCAGCGCAAACATTCATATTCTCCACGGGGAATAATTAGGAACACTGTGAGCCAAACTTGGCGCAAAATATTTTTGCTTCAAAATTGGTATAAAACCTCAAAAAGTACCGAATCTAACCACGTTTCATTGGAAATACTTACGTTTTAACAGTTTCTGATAAAAAAAATCCCTAATAATTTTTCTTTTGCGGATAAATGATTGGAAACAGTTTCACCATCTCCTTAGCAGCGTTGCTAACGCGGGTAAAAAATGGCGCACTTGAGGGATGGAATTTTTCATTTAATTAAATATACATTCAATAACCAAAAACCAATAACATGTTTTGATGCGGATGTATTGTACAAACATAAACAAATATTTGACTACATATTTTTGGCTGAAATGTTTTGGAAATAGTCTAATATCGAAGAAAATATTAGAAAGTGCGCCAAGTTTGGACCCGCGCCAAGTATGGTGCTTCTACGGTAATCCTTTCACAAAAATGTGGCCGAGTGTATCGAAGAAATTTCGTTGACATATTTTTTTTTGGTTTACGTTACAGTAAATGAAGCGGTCTATAAATGGTGTATCTGGAGCGGAAAATCAGCAAAAAGGAAAGTCGATGATCTTAATTATCATAATCAAATTAAAGCGGGCAGATTCCTTTTGCGATAACGAAAAGATGCGCATACCTCAGCACCACCGACCTCAAATGCCATTTCGTCACGTACTGCCATTTAGTTATCCGCTTTGAAATGGTAAGTTGAAACATTCGGTTTTAAATCCGTACTGTGTGTATATTTTATGATGAAAAATTTGGTCCGTGTTTATGAAATTTCATGATTCTATCTTTAACCTATATTCTGATTAATTATCCTTTACACACATGCATTGCCTATCTATAGAACGTTGAAAGGTTATTGAATTAGCATTTACTTTTTTTTACAGTTAATTGTGGCAATCAAGACTCAAGATGCATTTAGTTATCCGGTTTGAAATGGTAAGTTGAAACATTTGGTTTTAAATCCGTACTCTACTGTGTGTATATTTTATGATGAAAAATTTGGTCCGTGTTTATGAAATTTCATGATTCTATCTTTAACCTATGTTCTGATTAATTATCCTTTACACACATGCATTGCCTATCTATAGAACGTTAAAAGGTTATTGAATTAGCATTTACTTTTTTTTACAGTTAATTGTGGCAATCAAGACTCAAGATGCATTTAGTTATCCGGTTTGAAAAATGGTAAGTTGAAACATTTGGTTTTAAATCCGTACTCTACTGTGTGTATATTTTATGATGAAAAATTTGGTCCGTGTTTATGAAATTTCATGATTCTATCTTTAACCTATATTCTGATTAATTATCCTTTACACACATGCATTGCCTATCTATAGAACGTTAAAAGGTTATTGAATTAGCATTTACTTTTTTTTACAGTTAATTGTGGCAATCAAGACTCAAGATGCATTTAGTTATCCGGTTTGAAATGGTAAGTTGAAACATTTGGTTTTAAATCCGTACTCTACTGTGTGTATATTTTATGATGAAAAATTTGGTCCGTGTTTATGAAATTTCATGATTCTATCTTTAACCTATATTCTGATTAATTATCCTTTACACGCATGCATTGCCTATCTATAGAACGTTAAAAGGTTATTGAATTAGCATTTACTTCTTTTACAGTTAATTGTGGCGATCAGGACTCAAGATGCATTTAGTTATCCGGTTTGAAATGGTAAGTTGAAACGTTAGGTTTTAAACCCGTACTCTACTGTGTGTATATTTAATGATGAAAAATTTGGTCCGTGTTTATGAAATTTCATGATTCTATCTTTAACCTATATTCTGATTAATTATCCTTTACACACATGCATGTCTATCTATAGAACGTTAAAAGGTTATTGAATTAGCATTTACTTCTTTTACAGTTAATTGTGGCAATCAAGACTCAAGATGCATTTAGTTATCCGGTTTGAAATGGTAAGTTGAAACATTTGGGTTTAAACCCGTACTCTACTGTGTGTATATTTTATGATGAAAAATTTGGTCCGTGTTTATGAAATTTCATGATTCTATCTTTAACCTATCTTCTGATTAGTTATCTTTTACACACATGCATCATTACCTATCTATAGAACGTTAAAAGGTTATTGAATTAGCATTTACTTTTTTTACAGTTAATTGTGGCGATCAAGACTCAAGATGCATTTAGTTATCCGGTTTGAAATGGTAAGTTGAAACATTCGGTTTTAAACCCGTTCTCTACTGTGTGTATATTTTGTGATGAAAAATTTGGTCCGTGTTTATGAAATTTCATGATTCTATCTTTAACCTATATTCTGATTAATTATCCTTTACACACATGCATTGTCTATCTATAGAACGTTAAAAGGTTATTGAATTAGCATTTACTTCTTTTACAGTTAATTGTGGCGATCAGGACTCAAGATGCATTTAGTTATCCGGTTTGAAATGGTAAGTTGAAACATTTGGTTTTAAACCCGTACTCTACTGTGTATATTTAATGATGAAAAATTTGGTCCGTGTTTATGAAATTTCATGATTCTATCTTAAACCTTTTCTGATTAGTTATCTTTTACACACATGCATTACCTGTCTATAGAACGTTAAAAGGTTATTGAATTAGCATTTACTTTTTTTTACAGTTAATTGTGGTGATCAAGACTCGTTAGCTGGATTTACGCAACCGTCACAGGTATGTATTGTTTTACTGTTTGATTGCATTAAACCGAAGAGAAACATAATTCACTCCTTTATGATGAAAATAATTGGTCCGTGTTGATGATTTATTTGATTTAATCTTCTCCAATTACTGAATCTGGTTCTCTTAGAGGTTGAAAACATGCAGATACGACGAGTAGCCAGCTGTTAACAAAGCACTATTTCCTTCTTGTTTTTCCAGTCATCAGTTTCCTGAACTAGATATAGGAGCTTACAAAGACATGCGATTTTCGTACAGTTTGGATGCTTCGATAGGCAAATTACAGAGGTAAGTTATTGTTTGCGTAAAAGTTGTTGAACGCATGTATAATTTTATGAGGATACAAATCAAATCAATGTCTTCTTTTCCCGACTGACGATTTGTGATCGATACCAATATATTCTGATACTGCTATTCTACAATATTCTTATACTCTTTGAATTCAATGTAAAATTAAATATTGTTTATTTTCTTCTACTTACAGATTCTTTTTGTGATCCATCTGCCTTGGAACTATTATATGAAAAACTACAGGCGTACCCGATGATAGGTTTTCTCCAGTAGAAACGTTTGAAATCACGTGCGTTGGTAGTTTACAAAGCAAAACTTACTTGTGCAGCTAGAAAAGGCTCGTATTTCGGATTTTTATGTTAATGGAACAACTTATGCACTCTGTTGATAATGGTCGGTATCGCTAACAATATCGTGCTGTTTAAACAATCGCTCATTTTTTTTTTAAGAATTTCAGTGCATTTATGAACGAACTTTTTAACGATGTTTGTTTAGATTAAGCGATGTTGTTTGCGATACCTCCGGGCATTGTTTACACAAAATCGATAAGGAGGTTCCAGTAAACATTGCAGCTAACTTTAGCAAAACATGGTACCACGATAATGGCAAGCTATTATACATTTTTTAAACCATCTCGACAGTTTAAAATGAAACTGAGTTTCGTAATCCATGAGACAACTTCTGTCTGTTTTTTTATCGGCATCGTAAGCGATATCGTTACAAATAATCAATTGTCAACACCAGTGCATTTATGAACGAACAATTAATAAGAATTTATGATTGTATTTAGTTTGTGCGAGTTCTTCGTATACTATGCCGACAGTTAGTTAAAACAAGTAAATCTAATGACGATTCTCAATGTGTCAAGCCTTTCATCATTCCCGTCATTCATGAGAGAAATTTAGTAACACTATATATTGTAAAAAAGTAGAATTGAAACGCCTTATTCACGTGTATAATATTTCAAATTTATGCTGAGGGATCCGTTAGCGCGTACGCCTGTCGATTCACTTCTTGGTGAAGGAAAGGTAAGTCGATTTTGTACTTAATTTTCTTGCACTGTGAAAACCATGAACAAAAAGATGGCATTTATTATTATGATGAAACTAAACTTATATAAATTGTCTTCTTTTCCCGACTGACGAATTGTGATCGATAAGCAAATATTCTGATAACCTTTATCCCTGCTATACGCTGCTAAATCTGTGTGAATATGATCTTAATGGAAGCTTAATTTTGATGTCATTTTTCCCTTTTACTTTCAGAAATTTCGGTTATGCTAGTCATCGATCTGGTTCAACTGCTGTGATGTGATAATCCCATTTGCAGTCGATTTGGGTGCTTGGATTGTGTGTTTTATGAATGTCGGAATATACATCTACTGTTGTAATCTAAATAAAACACATGATTATGTTAAATTCAATTTAGTTCATTTTTTATTGATTTTTTTTTTACATTTCCGAAGCGCATTTAAAATGCAGTTTTCTTCAAAATAATTGCAAAGAATAAATGATCAAATGATTCGATTCGTGCGTGACGCACGGAATCATATTGTAACTTGAGAAAATAGAAAAAAAGAAGGAAATAAAAGTTAAGCTAAAAGGCCAATATGGTAAAGAAGCAAAAATTGTCCCACGAGAGAGTTTCGTTTCCGCGAGCATTCAGTGACAGTTTCATGGTCGGAAGTGACGTCGGCAGACACCGTCTATCTGTTTTTGTTGTTCAATCTTTTCTTAGCCTTTTTCGACAATGGCTGCTCCGGATAGCATGCCGGTTGAAACGGCAAGGAATTGTTGTACGGTTGGAAGTAACGACCACCATGGGTGGTAGGTGGGACCGGAGGTGGAATCTGAGGCTGCTGCATGTTGTTGTTCACGGTCGGCCGACTCGTTTGTACATGCTGTTGGAAACTAACGATATATCTGCCAGCCGAACACGCATACGACGGCGTCGAAGATGATGATGGCGGCGGTTGCGGTGGCATCGCATGGCGTGGATTTTCCGTCATCATTGACATCACACTTTGGGCGCTTTGAAATAGTGTCGGTCCCATGACGGTCCGTGCCGTGCTGTCCTTGCTGAGCGCGTGCTGCACAGCATCGACGGGTCCGGTCACGTGGCGGGTGCGAATGAACTGCACGATCGCTTCGATCGTTTCGATTTGGCTAGTGGTGAGATTCTCCAGGGTGATTTTGGGCACGAACGGATTTTGCCCGAGCTGGGACGGGGTTTGGCTGGCTGCATCCGTTTTGCATTTGACGACGATCATGGTCTGCGAGCCCGTTGCAACGAAGGTTTTTCTGGTCCGCTCGACACAATCGCTACAGGCGTATCCTTCCGTTTGGACACCCCGTTCAATCACGTGTCGCACTCTGGTACTGCCGGGTTTAGGTGGTAGCGTCGAAATGGCCTCTATACGGGAGGATCCACTAGCGTCCCCAAGATTGTTGTTGGTGTTTTTGGCATGAGCACACTTTTCCAGCTGCTGCGATACAACTCCCTCGTCGAGGCCGAGTTTTGCGATCAATGATTTGAGTTTCCCATTCACGTTGCTGAATGGTTCGCAAAGTTTTGCCTCGCGCAAGTTGGACGTGAGCCCGAAAAGGACATTATGATCGTTGCAAATCAACGGGGATCGGGTTTCCATCCTGCGCTTTGTGCTGTAATAAGATGGAGGCACAAAGAAAAATTTGCCCGTTTGTTCCTTCGTCTCTTGACGCTCCAGAATGGATATGGCCTCTTTTACACGTTCGCACACTGAAAAGTAGGTAGCAGGTTAAAAAGAGAATTAATAAATGATAATTTTCTATTCAACCTTTTCAATCTGTACCTTTAGGATTTATATTACGGAGACCGCTATTCGATGGTTTCTCACGTAGGTATTGTCCAAAGCGCATTCTACCTTCCAGAAAAAGCTGCAACAAAAAAGGTAGAAGGTGATTATTTTATGTGATTCGCAAAATTTTGGGAAAAATACTTTCTTACCTCCGTGGTACCATCGTAGTGTTCTTTTCCCCCGTCATTCGATGGCGTTGGGATTTGGTTTGAGTTAATAACATTTGACAATAAACGGGGATCACTGGATGATGATGTCGAAGGTGGCGGTTGATTCACCGTTGCTGGTGGTATCTGGCTTGCCGATGAAGCTTGCCAAAAAGGGTTAGCCATTTGGCCAGGTAAAACTGGTTGCATCGGAAGGTTGCATCCGCCAGCCACCATTTGCATTATCGCCATCATGTATGGTGCGACGGCTTCATGTACCGCCGGTTGGTCGATGTAACGGCCACGACGATTAGAACCTCTGGATCGTCCCTCGCGTTCGCTGGAGCGAGAAGAGCGAGATTCCCGAGACCAGGAACGGCTGCGTGCACGGCGTGGGGAGCGGCTACGATGGCGGCTTCGTGTACGCGACCGCCGTCTGCGAGGTCTACGAGATTCCGGCGGGCTACGACTGCGGCCAATGTAGCACGGCCGGGTTCGCCGGGAATGACCAGTTCGTCTCTGCTGGTTTTCATTTTCGTAGTCATCGTTTTCGTCCTCATCTGAAACGGACCGACGTCTGCCGCCGGCATTTGTGCCCCGATTGTTCGAGTTCAATCTCCTACCGCTCGACGTAGAAGGGTGTGGTGTGTCTTCAATAATTTCCAAAGATGACGGTGATCCAAGCAAACTTTGAGCAGAGGTTAAGGCCGTGGGATCAGTTGTTTGTGCCGGTAACACCAAAGGTTGTTTTGGTTCCTTTTTCTCCGATGCCGTCGTTGAAGAAGCCTCCGGCGTTTGACGAATGGTGTTGGTGCTGGTGGAAGGTATTTCCGAGCTAGTCGATGGAGGAATGTTCCATGCTTCGTTGAATTTTTTTAGCCTTTCCTGTGCAATTTGTGCGGTCCTAATTTGTGCATTCTCCAATTGTAATTCTGAATCCATTTTATCAGAGAACGTGCTGAGGAAATTCGATGGAAACCCATCGTCCATACTTTCGTCAATAACATTTTTGTCCGAACTCATCTTTCTGCAAGAGTATCGAATTGCAAGCGCAGTACTATATTATTCCGTAGCTTTTTGTAAACTGTTTGCTTTTTGATACAAACTGCGCTGTCATCATGACAGTTACAGGGTGGGCATAAATTCATGACCGTTCTCTATATACCTTGGCTTCGTTGGCTCGCGTGATGCAGGTCTCAATTCTAGCCTAATTTTAATTTTCTTTGAATTTGCATGTGCGTAAAAAATAAAAATGTTTTTATAAAACACCAAACCATCCACCATTGAATTGTAATGGGTTGAACTGTGATGTTTAAAATAATACAAATTTTTAAAGGCACCTGACAGCTGATCTCTTTTTGTTTTGATCATTTGTGTCAGATGACGAACGATAGCGAGGCGCTTTCCTATTGATATTTTGCACGAAAGCGGCATTTCCCCCAAAACGCAGAAATGAGCTGGTAGTTCATTTATTTTTTTTTCGCCGTTTGCTGACCAACCGCGCAGATTAGTTCGAGAGTGGTACCGTTGCAAGAACGATTTGCGAACGTGGAAAAGGTAATATTACGTTTGGTGTTGTTTTGATTTTCTATGGTGTGCCATTGTGGGGATCCTGCCCACTCACACGGACAACGCAAGACAATTGTTAATGCGCAGTAGACCGCTGTGAAGTGCTGTTTTAAATTTTCCCGCCGTGATTGTATAAAATTGAAAGTCTCTAGTGTTTTGAAAACAATAAGCGCACTACAATGTACTCACGGTACGAGCTCTGGGCTAGGCTGTACCGCAGCATATTGAGTCAGCTAGGCGAATGTTCTTCCTCCACGAGCCTACAAAACCATCGCTCCGTGATGCGATACAGCAGGCAGTCAGACGAAAGCGGTTGGACAATGTGCCGGAACCCGTTGGCCGAGTATCGGAAGTATCGAGAGCGACTAGCAAAACGGGAACAGCTGGAGCTGGCAAGGGAAATCATCGCGGCACGTGAAATAGCCCAGCACTGCCGGAACAACAATCGCGCATACAGTGAGCTACGAAAACTGCTCGCCGGTCTGAACGGCGATGATGGTCCCGGGAGCCAGCGGGAGCTTTCCTTCGTGGAGCGCATATTTCTAGAGCATCGGTACATATTCGAAGCAATCGCAAAGCACATTCGTACGGTCGATTTGCTAACCGACGTGAAGGTCAAGCCAACGCTCGATCAGCTTCCCCTAGGCAAGGGCAGCCTAAGGCCAGAAACGCTGCGGCAGCTGACCGAGTACGTGCTGGAGAGTGAGTACTGCGGGTACGTGCACATCTACACCGATGCCTCCAAGTCTCCGGATGGTCGGTGCGGCATTGGGGTGTTCGACGAGACGAACGATGTCCGGATTGCGGTGCAGCTGAAGCTCGACACCAGCATCATGACGGCGGAAACGCTTGCGATCAAGGTTGCCATGCAGCATATCGCCGAAAGGAGTATACACCATGGAGCGGTCCTTCTGACTGATAGTCAGGCGGCCTGTGCCTTTCTGAAGAAGAACCGTAACTCTCGAACACGCAACGCTGTGGCACATGAAATTCTCGAAATGGCCCGTACGTTCGGAGTGACGATCCAGTGGATACCCGGGCATGTCGAAGTAAGCGGAAACCGGATAGCGGACGAGCTATCCCGAGCCGCACTAGCCAGCGGTACGGAGCGCGTGGAGAACGATATTTTCCTGCACGATGCCATCAGCTACATCGAAGAGCTTCGAGCTTCTAAAATCAACAAGTGGTACCAGGAGTACGTTCGCCTCAAAGGCAAATCCCTGAAGCAGCTGCGGGGGGAAGAAGAAACGGCACACGAACATAATTGGCTGTAGAGGAATTGAGTGATACATCTTTGTGATCCTTTTGTTAAGCGTTATACTTAGAGTCAACTAAACAGTTAAGACCTATAATTAGTATTACTATATTCTACGCTAACTAGTGCTTGTGTAAAGATTGATAATTAAGCTTTCGTGAACAACGGGTAGCCGCAATGGAGAAGAGATGCGCGGTACGGTTCAGGTTTGAATTATGCTTTAAGCTACATTTTCTCACCGGTCATCTTTTAAATGGTTTTTTTTACAATAGTTTAATCTAATAGATCAATGCACTTATTGGTTCACTTTTTTCTTAAGTTTTATTGTACAACTTATTGCTTTCTTTTCTAAAATGAGCATCATATTTAAAATAGTTGTTTTGTTTAAATTAATTTGAATTAAAGTAGAATTGTCAGCCTACTTCCGTATGCCTGTTACTATTCAAATTGTTTACTACATTCAGGTATAATCAACAAGCTTGAAGAATACTGATAGGTTAATTCATTGCTGGCAATCATGCGTCTATCCAAAAATTATGTTATTTTTTGTAAAGCAAAGCTCTGGTTGGTGAATATCACCTCAGTTTTCTAATTCATCGACATTAGAACTGAGAGAAAAAATAAAACTTAAATCTTCTAATGTTTGATAGGATAGCAACATTTTTGAAGTGGGTCAAAATAATGCTGCTGATAAAATAAGGGAAGATGTTCAAAACTAAGAAATTATGGTTTCATGGTGCGAAAAACTGTGAAAAAGCATATTAACAATTGATGATTTTAGTTATGATCATAACTAGAATACTTAGTACTAGTACAAGTTCTGATTAACAGATTGCAAAACATATTTTCCGATTAATCTGATACATTTGACCGAAGCTTAAGTGAATTTGCTTTGTAGCTATGTCCTTGGTTGAGGAATACACTCACACATAAGGCCAGCATCAACGGTCGATGATGATTGCTAATTTATTCCCATTAAGACAATTGTCTGACGTCGTACGGATCGCGACTATCGGAGGTATTTCGAGTAAAAAATCATTTAAAAGTTGCGCGAAGATGTGCCTCACGAGAAATGCGCGGCGTAAGAAGCGTGGCGTTCTGCGCCCGACGACGGTCCGTGTATAGATAGTTTTGCCGGTTGGTTTAGAGTAGGTTTAGAGTGGTCGTCTTTTTTTTTTTTTACAATCACCCCACACGGATCGGGTGTTGATATGGCGGAGGTGGACCTGGCAGGGGAAAGATGCGCGACCGGCAGGAGATAATGGGACGCAGCATAGCATGGAGGGTAACAGAACAGGGCGACGCGTGGTGGCCCCCAAGGCAGCGCGGAGAGGAGTTACCCCCCGTCCTCTGGACAGCAATGTGTGCGTGCGTCGTATCTCGTTTGATTTAATAGAATGAATTAGCGAACGGTGGCTTTCAGTTCGAAGCTGTCCGACAAGACAGACGGTCGTCCAAAGTTGGGACATCGGAATCGTAGGTTGTCCCTACTGAGAGACGCTTGACATTGCCTTTTGGCTCGATTTTCGGTTGGTGGCCTTGCCAGTTCCCGAAGGTACGCTTACCGGCTTGATTGAGGGAGAATGGTGCAAAGTTGTACGACGTCCATGATAGGCAACCGAGCAGGGCAGTGGCGACGGGCAACCAATTGCTGATAACGTGAATGGCATTGCAACCGTGCCGACGACTACCAGCGAACGATCGTCTAGTGTAGGACTCGCAGCAGATCGGTGTGGGAACCTAAGTGGCCAGTTGTAAGTGTCGGGCGGAGGAATAAGGAGATAGCAGCGCGAACACAACAACTTTCGTGCAGGGGTATAGCTCTGCCTGACTGAGAGATTGCCAATTGTTTTACCCCTCGCGGTCAGCAGACCTGGAGAGAATCTCGAGGATTTCGGTTCCAGATTTCATGAAATGGTGTTGAATATGAAATGTGCTACGACTTGGTCTTGAACACGAAGCTATTTACCTAGCGATTTGGTGCGAACCAGCATGGGGTGTTGTTATCGTTTTTAAGCCGAGCGCGCAGTTTTGAACGGTCCGCGGCGCAAGAGCGCAAAACAACGCCAATATGTGCGACATAACGACGTGCACCGTGCGTGATGATTTGTGTGTAGTACGCTTGCCGAACATTGTTTGCCATTTTATCGAACAGATGCCGCCGGCTCTGGGCACATACAGGAATTTACTCTTTACTTTCCGTTCTTTCTTTTTTTAAACATCACTTTGATGATTTATCGTTCCGCCATACGCTCTGGTAACGGTTGAGTTTGTTTTTACTTTTCGTTTTCTCGTAGCTTGCTATGTGTTTTTTTTTTTCCTGACTTCATCTATTTTAATATCCGCATACTATGTGTTTGTGTGCCGCATTTAGCACTCCCGATCCTTCCCAGGATAGAGACGTTACGATGGTCATCATATTGTTTGCTAAAAAAAATTACGTTCCGTTTGAGTTTGTTCGTTTGCACCCGTATAGCCCCGACCGAAGATCGACGGTGTGGTCACTTATTTATATCTCGTTTCACCTTTGCACCTTTTGCAGAAGAGCCACAACATCATCCATCTGTTACGAGAACACACCGGAACAACACCTACCCCGCATTCCGCCGGCGAGAAACACAACACCTGACGTTGCGGTCGGACGTGGAAAGGAAGGCAAACTTGTCGAACCATTGTCGTATCGGTCGTGGGTGGTGGAATAGATAAACAAAACGACACCCCTCCCCCGACCAGGCTAGGCGACCCGATAACGGACGAAACGTTTGACAGCGACATCGAGATAGGGCAAAGACCGAAGGAAGAAACGACCCAGTCGTGTTGTATCGAGGGTAACGGCAACTGTCCGTCCGACGGCATCGAAGTGGAGCGAATCGGGCAACAAACGGTCGGCGCGAAGATGGAAGTCGTCTACACTTCGGACAGCTGCGATAGTGATTCGCGCGAGCAGAAAACGGTCGATCTGGGCCACTCGAACAAGCGCCACCTCGACGATGATCTGCTGCGTGTCTCGAAGTCGAAGAAGCTGGCCGAGGATATCGAGACGGTGCTGCTCAATCACAACAAGTTGATAAGGGTGCCACTGTCGCTGGCCGACTTCACCAACTTGCGCGTGCTGGATCTGAGCAACAACCGGCTGGAGGAGCTGCCGGAGGTGATCACGACCTGCCAGCTGACGACGCTGATCGTAAAGAACAACCTGCTGACGGACAAATCGCTGCCGAAGTCGCTGCTCGGTGCGGCCGGAAGCGCACTCAAGGAGCTCAACCTGAGCGGCAACTTGTTCAAGCACTTCCCGGAGCAGGTGCTCGAGCTGCGTTCGCTCAAGTATTTGTATCTCGGCGGTAATCAGATCAGCAATGTTTCCAAAGACATCTGGAAGCTACAAAAGTGAGTAGAGAAAGCTGACAGCTGAATACGTCATCATCATGATCGAACACTTGATTTTTTTGTGATGTGTTTCATATGGCTTTCGGGAGGTGGAATGAGATTTTGCGCTGTTTACGTTTTCCAATGGCCGTGCACTTTTTTGTTATTCAAACGTAAGCAATGATAATGCATTTTTCAACAGTGCGCGATCAATTGCATGCCCTCCAAGCCCAGAGGTTGTTGTGTTCCTTTTTTTGAATTCTAAGGTTGGGCGATGCCAATAATGGCAGCATTCGATAAGTGTGATGTCGTATTGTCTTATGATTAATTACGCAAAATTTAAGGGCATATTTTCAAAATGTTGTTTTAGTTTCTAGAAAACTCGACTGTGCTAAGTGTAACCTTTTTTTATCCTGCATTTTCCCTAATATAACAAGGACAACCATGGACAATTGTTGCATCCCACAAACCTGTATGAAAGATTGCAATTGGTTGCGTGACACAAGATAGTAGCCGTCTTATCTAATGCTGACCTTTCGCTCAATATCAGATAGTTGATGATTACGGTGCCGCTCGATGACTCGTCCATGCGTGTACTTGGCCGGTATCGAAGGTTGATCAAACCATAATGTCAATTGTTCGCCCAAGATGGCAACACAAAAGTTTGGTTGCTAACGCGCCTACTGGTCGTGTGTGCGTGTGATACGCAGGTCGATTATTGTTGTGTTTTGCATCCATGAGGTCCTATCTCAGCTGATAAGGCGCACGGCGAAGAGTCGAATTTATTTTTAAGCCACTTGAGAAGAAGAGCAGAGCACCGATGGATTTAACCGATGTTATTGGCACGGTGATTATTGGTGAGCGAAATTCTACTTCACAGCTCGTCACAGACTCGATTGGATGCGATGGTTTCGATCGTAGTAAAATAGCATTTTATATTAGAGTTTGGTAGCCATTAAGGTTACTTGGGCTGCGTGTAATTGATAACGAGGTCTTAGGTGACATCACATGTATATTCGGTGATGTTGGGGATTTCGAATACTTTCGATGGACGACAAAAAGATGATCGTTTCATCTATCAAAAAATCCTTGCTTTGCGTTTCCCAGAAATACTATAAGGATTAATTAACTTTGTGATTATCGACAAGTCGTGTAGGTATTTACTGTATCGTTTACTGGATGAGAATCTTTCCGATAAGAAATGTGTATTTTGCCACAGGGTAAGCTACAGAAAACAACGTTTATTTTTTTACAAGAGTTTTTCTTCTTTTTTTTATATATTTTTAGACGGCCAGGCCGTATTGCTCTACAAGCTTTTTGGAAAAATTCAAATGCACAATATAGTTTTTTCTTTTCGGGGGGTCCGCGACACCCGAGCGGTAGCGCCGGTTAGAAAATCGGCCCATGTGCACCGAGGCTCACCACCTCGACGGCGTGGGTTCGAATCCCAACCGAGACCGGACCCTCCTCTGTACGAGAGGACTGACTATCCACATACAACAGGGAAACAAGTCTCGTAAGCCCTTAACGGGCAGGCATGACCAAGAGGTCGTTTACGCCAAGAAGAAGAGAAAGGAAAATTCAAACTAAGAAATGGAGTATTCTGCTTCACATACATCTCTTGGAACTAGGTGGTTAAAGTTGTATTTGAAATCGATCACGAGCTGAATGCAGTCGGATAATACTTCATCCTTAATCATATAATCCCCGTATACGATACACCTTAAAGTAGAATTTCATGCCTTACCCTTATTTCTCTTTACAGCTTGCAGCTGCTTTCGCTGGGTGGGAACCTCATCACCGAAATGCCGGAAACCGTCGGTCTGCTCAACCATCTGTATGCACTCGTCCTCTGTGATAATCTGCTCGAGATGCTTCCCGCCTCCATAGCGCGCTTGGTTAATCTGAAGTCGCTTCTGCTGCACAAAAATCGACTCCGGCATTTGCCGCGAGAAATCATCACCCTGCGCAATCTGACCGAGGTAAGCTCGCGGAGCTGTAGGCTGTCGTGTGTAGGCGTAGACGCTATTGCGCTGTGTACTGTGGTGTGTCGTCTTGACCTCATTTTTGCTGCACACTCGATGGTGGCTTTTGTGCGGAGGACCTTTCATCCAGCTGCCACTACTCGGCAAAAGTGTGCAGCTGGATGTGTCTAAAGTGTCGTTTGCTAGGTGGCAGTAGTAAACAACTGCAAGTTTGTTGTCACACAAAGGAGTGGAGAGTACTAGGTGATAAGCGATTGATGGTAAAGAGTTGGGTTTGTCAATGGATGGTCGGTAGATATCTGCACGAGCTGTAGATTCCTACACTTCCGTTGGATTAGTTTGATATCATGCAGCTCATGCACTTGAGTTAATAACATTGGAGAATAATGTTGCGCATATACAGTTTTGTTTACTCTCATGTAGTGTTCGGCTTCCTTATCCAAAAAATCATAATAGTATAAAATAATTTAATATTATGGATCATTTTGAATCTTTGATCAAGTAGTATTAAGTATTCAAAGAAGGCAGTACGAGCAGTTAAATATTAAACTGGGACAGATCATCACTCCTTTGATAATTTAGTTAAAACGAGTTTGATCGGGAAAATCGCGTTGAAACCTTTTGCGAAGCCGTGTGCCACTTATTGTTCCCGGAAGATGCAGGATCGCGATCGTTTGATTAACCTGAACCCAATCAACAGCTAGCCACACGTCATCTTTTACGCAATTGACTCTCTAGATCAAGATCAACTGCAATGACTGTCACTTTTACTACGACGCTCATCCTTTGACAAAGGCGCCAAGCTCACCGATAAGGTGTGATCAGCGACGATAGAGAGCGCATTTCACGGGATTACGGGAAAGTAGTTGCTTCCCCACCGATGGTGTGTACAAGGACAAGGTGTCCTCGCTATGTCTGTAAACAATAAATAAACGATTCACGATTAGTTCACGTGCCCACCAGTGGCATTGGTGGTTTTTATCACTATTGACCTACATTTTCCTTTTCTCCGTTCACGTTTTACCTTCAGCTGAGCTTGCGTGACAATCCGTTGGTGGTGCGCTTCGTTAAGGACATGACGCTGAACCCTCCGAGTTTGCTGGAGCTTGCCGGTCGCGCCGTCAAAACCAGTGCCATACGCTACAGTGCCGAGGATCTGCCACGCACGTTGATCGAGTACCTGCAGACGGCAAACTGCTGCGTCAATCCGAACTGTAAAGGTACGATCCGAATCTATGGTAATCGAGAATGAGAGTATAAACATAATTTGTGCTTCTTTCATCTTTTACATAGGTGTATTTTTCGACAATCGTGTGGAGCATATTAAGTTTGTGGATTTCTGCGGCAAATATCGTATTCCATTGTTGCAGTATTTATGCTCTTCAAAGTAAGCGGCCGTTCAGCTAACATTATCATCCTTTTGAAAGCGCATATTAATTAATGTTATTTTACTTTTTGTTTCCCTCGATTCAGATGTGTTGCCGATACGAGCTCCTCCGAAACGGACGGTGAACCGAGCAGTAGCATGATGCGCAAAGTTTTGCTGGGTTAGATGGGTTGATGGTCCGGGGGGAAATATCGGCATCCATTTTTTTAATGCGATTTGCCAAATGTCTCCGACGTTGGAGTCTTTCTTTCGTTTCCAGCATGGGATAGCATTGGCTGACCATGCTTCCATTTGTTTCCGCTTTTTGCCGTGTTCCTGCATCGGTTAAACATCCCGGTTGAAATGTCTTAGGATAGTGTGAAAGGAGCTACCAGAATGCATCTGTCGATCGCGTATGCAAGCCTTATATGTAAATCAATGAAAAAAAAAATATTTTATGTACTCTAGCAATACGGAATCAAGCCATAGAGTTTAACGAGAGGTAATATGACGAAGAGAGCAATTTTAAGATACAAAAGAGATTATGAAACGGGTGTTTGAACCGAATGGAACACAAATTCGCCGGTTTGCCGGTTTTCGTTATAAATAATGCTTACGGTACGGAGAAAATCCGCAAGCCAAATACGCGTGCGCTCAGCCACTCAGCGCAACGGAAATCCTGTACCTTTTCTGCAGCATCCTCTTATCTATCGTGTAGTGAGCAGAGCGCGAAACCTCTTGGGGGGGATTTATGTGATGTGTGCTCCAAGAGCAGTGAGTTGGGAAGCAATACAAGAATTTACACCAGCCGAACGAATTAATTATTAATTATGAAAGAAAGCAAAAAGCAAACGTTATCACAAATTTCACAGCCCTTACAATTGATTGCACTTTAATCCTTTTGGGCAGGATCGAATCCAGCCTTTGTTATGTTTTTTGCACTTGAAATGGGACGATTTTGTGCCAGAGGTAGGCGTAATGATAAACGATAAGAAACCGGTTTCCGGTGGAATCGAACAGTAGAATAGGATAATGAATTGATGTCGTGCTGCCCTGTAATCGCGGTTGCAAATTGTTCGAGGAGTGGGTTACGTGATTTTTTACCTGATCATTTCGCGACTGCCTGATCGCGAACCAAGTGGGTGGGTGGGTGTCCGTGAAGATAAGATAACAAAGTGGTGAAACTCATGTGTTATTTGCCAAACTAGATCCAAAAAGCGTCTCTTGAAGAACGTTTGGGTCTATTGTATTTAAGAATAGAATCGTTGCCATTTCTAAACTCATTGGAAGGATACTAACCCGTATTCGAAAGATACCGATGGATGATATTTATATAGAATGATTCATATGTTTTTTTGGTTAGGGTCAATATCAATTTGAATTTATTTCCATTTTGTTTATGTTGTGCACTGGTTTTTGTAGAAACGCACCGATTTTTCACGCAAACTTCAGTGATTTTGTTATGATTTTCTGTCAATAGAAATAGAAAACAATTGAAATTGAAATGGAAGATTGCAACAATATGCACAAAGACCAGCACAAAGAGGTTATACAAGAAAATCATTAATTATTCTATTTATTTATTGTGCTACTATATTGCTGGGACTTAGTTCTGAGTGAGTTTATTTTTTTGGCTCATTTAAAATAAATTTACAGGCTTATTGGATTTAAGATTGATTTTGCACTTTGTAATGAATAGATCATTGCTAGAAGAGGAAAGATGCTTACTTATTTTGATAAACTTAGTATTGCAACACTAACCAATCAACCAACAATCCTTGGCATGCATTTTGGAGTGGAATTTGAACCATTTGTGAAACGTTCAACATTCCTGAGCTTTCATTTTAAAACAATAAAATAATAACATCTAGTCAAACAGCCAAAAAAGCAGTTATGTCGAGTAAGGAGGCTTATGGAAGTAATATTTCGACCCAAACAGCACCCCCAGCAGGGTTAGTTGCCAACCCCATTCGTTGAATCATTCGACGATGTACTACAAGACGCCCACTGCAAAGCGCTGATCGCCATTGGTGCTGTGAGAAGTGATCAATGATGATCGTGCGCACATCGTTGGCAGCACAACGTTTAACGAACACGGCGTCGTGCAGCATTCAAAACCTTGTGGAACAACCTGTTTGACAGACCGCGCGCAGTCGCAGTTAAACCGTCCCGCCTGAACCAATTCATACAACCCTCCATTATCGCGAACTCTTATCGCACGTTTTGTATAGTGGTAACAGTGTCACAACGATGCCAATGGGTAGCGCGCGAGTAGTCGTGAAGGTATCCGTCATCTGGTGCACTGGTTGGGAAGAAAAACAGTGCGTTCGTACGCAGTAGTGAATCGTACAGTCCGTCGTTTACGGGGGTTTCCGGGTGGTGTAGAGTGTTGTTTACATTGGAACAAAGTTTTCAAAACAGCACGCTCGGCGACTACTTTGTTGGCGGGTTTTACTTTCTGCTGATACCTCAAGAAAAGCGGAGGTTGGTGCTGCTGTGCAGAACAATTGGAACGAGCAGTGAATTGGTTCCGACCGTGACGAGTTCTGTAACCGAAGATATAGGTGCAGTGTGACAGTTTTAAATCGAATTAATTTGCAGTCTGGCTACCGGAAGAGCATTTCGTTTAAGTTAGGCGATGGAGACGCACGATGGATGGAGGCGCATGATGTGCAGTGTAAAGTGTCCACAATTGCATAGCTAATGAACGAAGAAATTCACTCGTCACAACAACAAAGGTACATGAATTAAAATGATAAACAATTCCTTTGTCACAAACGGTCGCATTTTAATGCCGATAACCGCCTGTGACCACCGGGGTTTTGTGGCAGTGGTTGCTAGCAGAGCATTAATACCCGTTTGGCTGTATGCGTAATGTACCCTTTGTTTCTTAGCTTCACAGTCAGCTGCGAGGGCAAGATAAGGCGGCATCTTGAAATGTGTGTGGTCTATTTTCTTCCCCTTCTAATAGTTTGAAAGTTTGTTGACCTCGCGCGCGCACGCTGTCGTGCCGTTTGGGTGGTTTGGCATCCCTCCCTTCTTAGGCACTGGCACGCTTTAATGTGCCGTCGGTCGGTCGGACGGTGGCGATGTCAATTAGATTCAATCGAACGACACAAATGGCTGAGACAGCATTTTTGGAACGGGTTTGCCACCACAGCCAAATTACATCGGGTGATCTTGATAAATGCAATCTACGCGAAACCTTCATACGATCCGTCCTTGGTTATTGTTTCGATCGAACGTTTTTGTTTAGTGTCAGCTTATGGCATCACGAATGCCACACCATTTGCAGTGCTACCCGGTGAATGCTTTTGATTTCTTGCTGTGCACGGTGGATCTAAACCCGTACAAAAAGGTGGACAGATTTTTAGCTTTTTTTTCCAAAATTCTTATTTCAGATTTTTATTGCATAATTTGATTGAAAGGGTACCTGTGGATCGGTTAAAGATATGTTTAAACATTGTAAAATTGTTTTGATGGTTTAACAATTATTTCATGGCAGAGAATTTCTTTGGAAGAAAAGCATACTACATCACCCCTTTTCCGATTCCAGATTAAAATTCTTCTTAATTCTTGGAGGATTACGATCTCATGTTTTAAATTGAATTTAATGGAATCGGATTAAATGCAAATGCATTTCTTTTTCTGTTTTCCTAGATGTTGGCATAATTATAGTAAGGTAAGTGCTCCTATAGTGGTGCCAGTACAAATTGTAGCTAGTACCGGTTGTAGTGGAATAAAACTCTAGACGAAATAAATACAATAGCGATACTTGTTGGAGTACGAAATGTTCTTGGATTTTCTACGTAGTGTTTAAAAGATAAACTTTCCCACTCCGTCATAAATTGAGGCTCCAAAATTATTATTTTCCAACCAGGTTGACTAATATGCTGGATTCCTTAAGAGTTTATCAGGTATGCCATGATTTCCTTAAGGCTATACTACGTAGTGTTTAAAAGATAAACTTTCCCACTCCATCATAAATTGAGGCTCCAAAATTATTATTTTCCAACCAGGTTGACTAATATGCTGGATTCCTTAAAAATTTATCAGGTATGCCATGATTTCCTTAAGGCTATACATCACTGCAAAATGTCATGACCAAGACAGACCACCATAATAGGGACAACCGGCTAGGAAGAAATAAACGCTTTTTTCGTGTATTTTTCATGGTGCACGATGAAAATAGATGCTTTTCAGAAGAATAATGATGTTGCGACCATAATTGGTATAAATATGTAAAATATTGTGTTCTTGACACTTATAAATTGCATCACATTGTAAGTTAAATGGCTTACTGCGCCACTATTGGTACCATTACCCTAATCGATATTTTTTTCCTTATTAAAATTGATCTCGACGAAAGTATGTATCGTTTTTAATTAATGGAATGGAGGCAATTACAGTAGATTTTTAGGTTTTTGGTTTAAAAAAAAATTGTATTGTCTGCAAGTACACACACTATTTAAAAAAAATTTAGTACAGATCTTATCAACATGAATTTGTTATGTTTAGAGGCAATATCAATTTCTAGCTAAAAGAATCCTTGAAACATAACAAATTAATCGATCCTGTATTCATTCATTTTTTATATCCTTAAAATGTTTTAAATCTAACCTTTCCATTATCATGTTCGAGCTGTTTGTTTCGGTACTAACTAACTAATTAACAAAATGGTTTATGTTGTACAAGTCTTGCCGCTTCCACCCATAATCACGCCCATCATTTACAAACTACGACGTGCAATAGCTAGCGATAGTGAGTATAAATCTTTACGCATGATTCATGGCTTTTCTCAGCTTCGGTACGCTTCATCGGCGGTAGAACAGAGCTCGAAACCGGTATCAAACTCACGGTCAATATTGGCTCAAGTGCTGGCTGTCCGCGGCCGCCAGATGCGGCTTGGATCCATTTATCTCGCCTTATCTGTGCACCACCGTCACCACTTCGTTGTTAAAGTGGGTGGGTGGGGGTGGGGAAGGAACTGACGACTTGTTTCGCGAAGGGACAAAAAAGAAAAATCCCTCCAAGCCACTCTAAACAGTATTGCCTGTCCGTTCTGCCTATCTGTTCTTCCAGAAACCATCCGATGCCCGAGAGCGCAAGAGCAGAGTTGGTGGACGCGAGCAAACACTCCGACAGCGGTGTCGAGCCTTATCGCGACCATTGTGCGGGTGTACCCTTTCCTGGACCGCACACTAGACAGTTGCCAGCAAGTGATCGGCTAGATTTAGAGTGTACCAGAGTGTGGTTGATCCTGATGATACGGCGGTAGCGGAATTAGAGCTAGAGGACGCGCAAAAGGTAGCAGTGGTAAGAAAATCCGGTTACATGCGCCCGAGTATGGCCCCGGCGGAGAGTGGAGCGGGTGATAATGGGAACCCAATAAGTGCACCGTTGGCCGAAGATATTCCGGAGCTTCCCAACGGCGATGACGATGATGGACGCAAAGAGCAGACGGATCGGTATGACCCGGAAGCGCAACCACTGTCCGTGAGTGGTAGGGAACCGGTGGCCTGCGAAACTGATGTCAAACAGCCCGTCACTATCGGTTGGAAAGAAGGCTATCAGCAGGTAGGGAACTTCCAAAATACTTCCCTGAACCATAGAACCATTTAGCCAATTGTTTTTCGGCTTCCTCCCATAGGTGCTCGCTACCTGTCTGGTGAATCTGATCGTCATCCAGGCCGGTATCAATATGACCTACTCGGCCATCCTACTGCCGCAGCTGTCGGAACCGGGCAGCCCGATCCTGATCGACCGCAATGAAGCTTCCTGGATAGCGTCGGTGGTAACGATCGCCCTACCGCTCGGATCGCTCGTCGTTGGCCAGCTGATGGATACGTTCGGGCGCAAAAAGATTGCGCTCGCGACATGCGTTCCGTTTGCGCTCGGTTGGCTGCTGATTGCCGGCGCTTCCAATGTCGGCATGATTTACGTCGCCCGCATCGTGCTGGGCTCCTCCGGAGGGCTTACGACCGTCGCCCTGGTTTACGTGAGCGAAATATCGCACGTCTCCCTGCGCCCGATGCTGCTCTGTGCCAACAGTGTGTTTGTGTCGTTTGGCATCTTGCTGACGTGCGTTTTAGGTAAATGGTTTATTGTTTGAAGATTAAATTTGATGACTTAGTAACTCTTCGTTTGCTCCTTTGTTGTTTATTGCAGCGGTTTTCTTCGACTGGCGTGCCATAGCGTACATATACGCAGGGCTGTCGATCGTCTCGTTCCTGCTGATTCTGCTCATCCCGGAGTCACCCCATTGGTTGGTGACATTCACGAAAAAAGACTCCACTAAAGCCCGCAGCGTGCTGAACTGGTTGTATCGAGATAAGAAGGTAACGCTGGGACGGTAGAATGGTCCCATGCACGACGAGACTAACGTCCGACTTGGTTAATTACAGCTCGCCGAAGATCAGTACTGTCAGATTGTGGCGCACGCCAGCCCAAACCGATCATCGCTCGGCAAGGCCGGTACCTTGCACTCCTTCTCTCCGAAAGTGTTTCTACAGCCACGCGTCTACCGGCCGATGGTCATCTTGCTGCTGGTGTTCCTCTACCAGCAGCTGTCCGGTGCGTACGTGCTCATCTTCTACGCCCTGGACGTTTTCCAGCGCATCAACGGTGGTGCGACGGCGGGGGAGCAGGCGGCCAACTTTAACGAGTACACCGCGTTGGTGGTACTGGGTCTGATACGCTTCGTCATGTCGATCGTGACGTCCGGGTGCTCGCGAAAATACGGCCGTCGACCGCTCCTGTGCATCTCCGGGTTGGCGATGGGCGCATTCATGACCATTGGAGCTGCGTACATAGACTTTTTCCAGCGCAATGTTAATGGTGGTGGTGGTGATCGGTTTGGAAGCTTCCTGCTGCTCGTTTGCGTCCTTGGTTACGTGTGCGCCAGTGCGGTCGGATATCTGGTGCTACCGTGGACGATGATAGGCGAACTGCTGCCAACGGATGTAAGTACCCGTAACGGCTTATCACTTGCACCGGCGCTTCACTTCAAAGACACTTTTTTTCGCAGGTTAAAGGAAAACTGGGTGGACTGACCGTTTCCATCGCGTACGTGCTGATGTTTGGTGTGGTGAAGATTTTTCCCTACCTTCTCGAGCTGGTTGCCATCCGGGGGATCTTTTACATCTATGCCGCCACGAGCTTTGCCGGTGTGGCGTACATCTACTGCTACGTGCCGGAAACGTTCGGTAGAAGTTTCGCCGAAATCGAACGACACTTTGCGCTGGGTGCAGGGAAGAGCTCGTAGGACTTGATACTTAAGCGATAGGATAGGTGCAGTATATTGGGAGTTTGACTATATCTGTTGTGTGCGTGTGAATGCGTGTCTGTTAGTGTTTTCGTTGTTACCGTATTTTTACGCTGGGCTAGAGTATTGTGAATTGACCCTCTCTGAGCGGTCGAAGAATGTGATTGGCCTTTTGCCATAAGCAATATGTCTTCCAATTCGTAAAACAAAAAACAATAAAGCAAATCAGTACCTTGAAATGAAGCCAAACAAATGGAGGATATAAGCGATAACACGACGATACAAATTGTGGAAATGAGGCTATCTCGAGTAGATTTAAGGGATTACAATAAGGAAAACACCATAACCAGGGACCTTAGTGCGATCCTTACTTTATTACTATTATAAGACATTGTTTGAACACTTGTACACTGGAACGACTCATTAAAGCGGGTTTTTAACCTACTTAAACAAGCTTGTCTGGCGTTGTATACTCATTACAGAGATTGCCCGCTTTTTTATATTCCTCTATACACGTGATATCTTATCTTGGGATGCTTTTTAGCGGCAAACATTTTCTGCAGTACATGAATGACCGGGGATAAGGAATTTCTAGAACAAAGTTGGAAAGAAAGAATTCATATGATATTGGATGGAGCCAGAATCTTTTCACAGTAATTGAAAGTATTGGTAAAAATAATGTGTTATTCAATGTGGGGTGATGATATATTTTTCATTAACATAACTTTATTTTACTCTTTGTTTAATGTAATGGTATCGATCGCGCCGTCTAATTCCCTGGATAATAAACTACTTTACGTATATTAAAACGTAAAGTATGATTGGCTAATAATAAATATTTATTTAATAAATAAAAGATAATTTTTTAAATTATTTTTAAGGTTTTGCCAAAAAGGGTGCATGTTTTATGCAATCCATGCTCGGATCTTATGAGTTGAGGCATTTAAAGTTTTGTTTACGCATATGTTTCTCATTCGACACGAAGTAGTTCTCATTTTTTCTTGTTACAAATGTTTTTCAATTGCCATTAGGTAGACTACAGTTTTTTATGACTTTTCAATTGGAAAATAATTTACTTTCCTGCTTTATGTGTTTTTGTTGTTTAGGGTTTTCAAATTTTAATTGATTTTTTTTTATTTTAATTGCATTCATTGATGGCATAAAGGCAAACAAAATGCTCGTGGTTAAA
The DNA here is from genome assembly GCF_943734765.1 of Anopheles ziemanni. Lineage (NCBI taxonomy): Eukaryota > Metazoa > Arthropoda > Insecta > Diptera > Culicidae > Anopheles > Anopheles ziemanni. Next base: position 44,884,485 of record NC_080706.1, on the reverse strand, counting down.
AGACGTTCTCCTTTCGAAAGATGATTAACTAAACCTATCAGCTCTACTTAACGTGCAATGGATAATAAAGTGTTTTCATGGTTTGATTTATATTTTTGGTTTTGATACACATTGAACAAAATCATTTCACAAATGATACAAAATCATTCTTGAAAAAAAGTGTTTTGCAGTGAAATAGCAATCGAAACAAATACAGAATTAATATAAAATTAAATTTAAATAAATAAATAATAATAATAATATCAAACTAATCACAACGAAAATATAACATACTCCTTTTTAGTAGATGGAAGAAATGGAATAATCTAGCATGAGTGAAGTTGAATTGCAATCACAAATGCTATTTTTATTGTAACAAAATCAAAGTATAAAAGGTAATACAAAGTTGTATCAAAATAATTGGGTAACAATGTTTGTACCTACACTTACACCGAGCACGATTTTCCAAGGTTTGAATGAAAAATAACTATTGCAATAATATTCGTGGACACCGCATTAAGATTAATAAGAGAAAAAGAAAAACATTGAATGCTCTGGAAATGGGATTTAGATTTAATAAAAAACAATTACTGTCTTTTAAGTCCAACACATAAACTACCATTACCGTGCGTGTTAGATCAAACGTTCTAGTCGTTTGTTGATGGCACAATAACACCATGCCATTCATGGTGTCGCTGATGTGGCTGACGCCACACCTGATGGAAACATAGTTTTTCATTTCCCAACGCTTATCATTCGTCATCTATCACAGTTTCCTCGCATTACTCCCACCGCCCTCCGGTGGTAGTCAATCCAAATGCACACCAAGTGCATCGCATGGCATCCGACACGGTCGAGAGAGCGGTCTATCATCGAACCGTGGATTCGCATTGGCGTAACTACCGGCAGCGTGACGGTTTCGATTGCCATTGAGACGAGACGCGGCTTGTGTTTCCCAATGACCGATGGTAATCTTGTTGTCGGGCCACCCCTCTGTCAACACAGTCAAACTTACGGCAGTTCGACGACAGCCCAAAGCCATTAGGTTTACGGTTGCCCTAACTTTCACACTCCAGCTTGGAGCTACTTCCGACTGCCGTTGGGGAGGCATCGTTGACACGCCGCGCTGATGGACGAGATGGTCGGTGCTGGTCGGTAAATCAATGCCCAGCAAGCATAATTATGTTGTAAATCTAGCCAATATTCACGATCCGTCACCGTTCGGTTTCCCACGTTGAAGATGGGAAAAGAAAATGGAAATCCAATGTACCACAATGTACGGCTTGGGAGGTATAAAAGTTCCTCGACGCGATGTCAGTAATGACAGTTTAGTCACACACTACTTGCCGCTACCCAGAATGTTCTCCCGGTCATCACCAGCGGTGTGCCTGTTGGCGTTGGGTCTCTGGATCGCAGTCGTCTCGGTGTCGGGTGGGAAAACTAGTTCCAGCTCAAAGTGCCAGGAAAAGTCGCTTACGACTGCGAGTGGTACGAAGGCACCATCAGGTAGGCACGGATTGTTGCTAGGACAAGGAACATAGGCGTCCTATTAACGAGGGCTAATCTTGACGGCATTTCCATTTCGCAGGTCCCTTCTGTGCGGGCGATTTGATATTTGAGGACACGTTCGATGGGTTTGATCTGGATACCTGGCAGCATGAGAACACACTGGCCGGAAACACGGTGAGTAGGGTCGGTTGGATCGGTTTCATTTGCCATTTATCGCTTCGTATCGTGTGCCCATCTTCACAGGACTCGGAATTTCAGTGGTTTACCAACAACCGGACGAACTCGTTCGTTAAGGAGGGCAACCTGTTCATCCGACCGACGCTGACGGTGGAAGAGTTCGGTGAACCGTTTCTACGCTCCGGTGTCCTCAACATCCACGGTGGATCGCCGGCCGAACAGTAAGGACGGTGGTTTGGTTCCAATTGGTTCTTTAATTTGTACGTGTCCTACATTGCTCCACTTCAGATGCACGAAACACTCGCCAGACGGGTGCGTCCGGGCCGGGTCCCTCGAGCAGGTGCTGAATCCGGTCAAGAGTGCCAGCATCCGGACGGTGGATTCGTTCGCGTTCAAGTACGGTAAGGTGGAGGTGAGTGCGAAACTGCCGGCCGGTGATTGGCTTTGGCCCGCCGTCTGGTTCCTGCCGAAGGTGAACGCGTACGGCCGGTGGCCGGCGTCCGGCGAGATCGACCTGCTCGAATCGAAGGGCAACCGGGAGCTCATCAAGAACGGCATCAATGTCGGCGTCGAGCAGGTCACGTCGACACTCAAGTTCGGGCCGAACGTCGCGTACAACTCGGCCTACGCCGCCCCCGGAACGTCCTTCACGCGCAACTCCGAGTCCGGCAAGGGCTACCATACCGGGTTCAATCGGTACCAGATGGAATGGACGCCGGACCACATCACGTTCAGCATTAACGACATCGAGACGGGCACGGTGAAGGTCGGTACCGGGTTCTGGCAGAAGGGCAACTTCAATCTGACCGCGCCCGGACTGGACAATCCTTGGCGGTATGGTAGCATCATGGCACCGTTCGACCAGGAGTTCTACTGCAAACTATCGGTGGCCGTCGGCGGATCCGATTACTTCTCCGACGACGACATCAACCCGACGCGGAAACCCTGGCAGAACGGGGCCCGCCAAGCGATGACGGACTTCTGGAACGGCAAGAACGAGTGGCTGCCGACGTGGAACCTGGACGAGACGGAATCGAAGGATGCCTCCATGCAGGTGGACTACGTGCGCGTGTGGGCGCTCTAGGGACGCGAAGGCAGGCGAATGGAACTTGTCGCAATTTCCATTCCCATCCCGATTGCGATTCCATCCGACGACGGGATATGCTGCCTTCGCAAGGAGGAACAACAACGGGCCTACTCCACTGTTGGTGGTATCGAAATTTCCCCGAAGGTGCTGCTAAGAACCTGTGAACCGATAACGGACTCCGTAGATATGGAATTTAGATTACATTACCGTTAGGATTTGTAGTACGCCGGCGGATTACGGCAGTCACCGGTAATAAACCAAGCGCATGGAGCATGAAAACCTTTCGGTGATTTTGAATTATTGAACAGCGTCATGAAGGGGAAGTGGCTTTGCGAGATGAGATTTTCTGGGAGTACCAATTTCAACCAGACAATGGCCAATCTTGTTTTTCATCAGCCGTCGCCAGGTCATCAGACACGGCGTAGTGTGGGAGTGATTTTTAAGCAACACATCGGTGCACTTGTGGGAAATGTGGACAAATTGATTGAAGTATCAGACGCACCAGACGATTCTACGACAAATATACTTTCAAGGTTACGGTTTAGTTATGCAAATTAAAAGTCTGGCTGAACATTAGTTTGCGGGAAATATCCATTCATAGGCTAGACTTGAAAACTGCACATTACGCATTACCTTTCTAGTTTATATAGTTAATAATATAGTTTTCTTTTACGATTATTCACTATTGATAAGGAATTTATAAGAAATAAGTTTGTTATAAGCAAAATCTCACATGTTTACTGAAGGTATCTATAATGAAGTTTTTGATGTAGTTAAAAATAAAACATTTTTTTCAATGAGAGCGTGGAGCATAATAATTGTTGAATGAAAATTTTGCAATCAAAAAAAGAGCATTCAATAAAATAGGTAATATTCTACAACGGGTTCCAACCGGTACACAATTTATTAAATTTTTCACACAATTTAAATAATTTTTCAACTGGTGCTATTTTGCAAAAGTTAATTAGGTACCAAGGGCATTGGATACCAAAATGAATCTGAGGGAAAAGGTGTAGGGAAAATAGTTTGAGGGAAAGAAAAATGCTGTTTTGTCATACTCATCAATTTTATTATATTTTTATTACTGGCAGTATAAACCAGCGTCATGTGTTCTATATAACACCATATAACGAAGGTTCGAATAACGAAGCGTGTTGTAGCACGTGTTGAACAATCCTGCGTGTGTTGGAAAAATGTAACATATTTGCACGTCATATAAAATCTAAATTAAATTCTCTGTGATTATGTGTTTGTATATTCAATTCCTTAATTATGGTACAATATTAATCAGGTGTTCAATAGTCACGCTATTGCGCTGCAGCACACGCACACTCCAGCGATACGGTGCAATGATCCCCAGGTTAGAAAATGGTTTTTACCCGCACTAAAAACATCCTTCGCACCAACACGGCACAAATAAAAAAGAACCTGTGACGAAAAAACCTGTTTCCCTGTTTCGTTTGCCGTGTCGCATAAGCATATACGGCGCCCTGCATAAACTGTTGCAATATGATAGGGGGTTTCATAAAATGGGGGATTTCCATGGGTTGGAAAAAACCCCCCAATGCTTTTTACTAGTACTCCATTCATCAGTACCGATTGCCGTTGAGTCAGCGTTCTATTGGGATAATTTGGTTGCGCAAACATGTATTCGGATCTTTACAAATACAAAAAAAAGAACCTACAATGCCGGCAATTTAACTCAATATACGTAACTACGGTTTGAAGGTTAACTGCAGCGAGAACGAAAGGGAAGGTAAGAGAAAATAAAATACAGTAAAGTTTGCGCCATTGGCAATCAAAGTGGACTGATAATCTAATGGTCTGAAATATTTTTTAGTATAGTTTTCATAAGGTCCAGTTCTATGGTAGGTATTTGAAAATTCAAAAAAGAAGTTTTACGCTTAGTGATAAATATTGAAAAAATTCTAATTTATCTAAATAAATTAAGCAGCCCTAAACAAAAATAAATTTTTGTTAAAAATTCCTTCTATTACTAAGAGCTTCCCGGGTACAAGCAAGCGTCCACTGTAATATAGAATTTTCAAAAGAGAAAAATGAAGACATAAAAAAAGAAAGCTTTATGTGAGGCGGCAGCACACGCGGAGGCTGTGGGAATTATGGTTGAAGCTTGGGGATGGCGTGATGCGGCACGACTTTGATACTAATCAGTGAATGAACACCATCGGAGGTAAAACGGTAGGTTTACGAAAAAGTCCTGCCCAGTTGGCCAACATTCTCTAGCGGGTGACGAATTGAAACAAAAATGTGTTAACAAGTAGAGCAGGGAACTGTTCTTTACGTCGTTTATAAAATAACAATTATGCGTACAAATTTAGCCGTTTTCTCATCCATGATCGATCACGAATGATCGTTTATGTTTAACGGTTTTGTTTGAAATAGGGGAGATCCACCCTTTTCGCTGTCATTTCAAATCTATCACGAAACAGCTAGTTTACGACTTCTACCGAACAAGTTATGAGATCGTTCCGCCAAGAATTTCTCCCGAGGCCATGTGCTATCGCTATACCAGACAAACAGAACTTTACCAACAACCCAATCGACGCGCTGTTCTGATGTGTCCGGCTATCGCAGGCGACGACCCGCGCTAGAACTTTGCCCGTGAAAGGTTTGCACAACGAGGTGGTGGTGGTGGTGGTTATCGCAGAGGAATAACAACCAGTTTGTTGACGAGAGCGCATCTGGATCCGCCGCACCGGTTTTGGTCAGTTCCGTGGAGAGTTATAAAACTTCGATCGGCGCACGTCGTTGAACTCAGTTGCGCTGCATTCGTCTCGGTGTCTGGTCGATCGTGGACAACATATTTCTGATATTTTTACCCCCATCGACGTGTTACGGTGGAGCGATAGTGTTAGATACGTGATAGAATAGACGATAACTATAGAGACGATTGTTGGTAAACTATGAAACGTCTAAGTTCGTTGATAGTCGCATCGTTACTTGTGGTAACAAACTTAAGTGGCACTAAGGCCGATCCGACGACTACAGAATCTACATGTGTTCCTTCGGTAACGACGGCCAGCGGAAGTCTGATCGATCGTGGTCGCACTTTCTGTAGTGGAGAACTAATCTTTGAGGATAATTTCGACTTTTTCGATTTCGAAAAATGGGAGCACGAAAACACGCTTGCTGGCGGTGGTGTAAGTTGCCTTTATTGCAAATCCATCCGCGGTTCTAAGGTTCTCCATTATTCTCCTTTGTTGTAGAATTGGGAATTCCAATGGTACACCAACAATCGGTCTAACTCATTCGTCGAAGATGGCTCCCTCAACATTCGACCTACGCTGACGGCGGACCAGTTCGGGCTCGGTTTCATGACATCCGGCACACTGAGCCTGCAGGGCAACTATCCCACCGACCAGTGAGTGTCCTACCAGCGTGAAGTGATTAGCCTCTGCAAAGGGTCCCGAATTCTCGCGTGTTTTGATTTATCAGCTCGTGGGACATGCTGTTCCTGGTCTTATCGCTGACCGTCTACTTTTGTGTTTTTGTTTCTTTAGCTGCACCAACGATGCGTTCTATGGCTGTGTCCGGGTTGGCAATCAGCAGCACATCGTAAATCCGGTCAAGAGCGCACGCATTCGTACGATCAGTTCGTTCAACTTCAAGTACGGCCGGGCGGAGGTGCGCGCCAAACTGCCTACCGGCGACTGGCTCTGGCCCGCCATCTGGTTGCTGCCTAAGCGTAACGTTTACGGAAGCTGGCCAGCGTCCGGTGAGATGGATCTGATGGAGTCACGCGGCAATGAGGCTCTGATGCTGGACGGAGTGCAGATCGGTACGCGTCAGGTCGGACAAACGTTGCACTTTGGACCGGGACCTTCCTACAACGGCTACCCGACCAGCACGCTGACCAAGAATGCCGTGCCCGGGCAAGAGTTCAACCGGGACTACAACACGTTCGGGTTCGTGTGGACACCGGATAACATTACGGTCAGCATTAACGGTGAAAACTTGACCACGATCGACGGTGACTTCTGGAAGCGTGGTGACTTTGCTCGGCACAATCTCGAAAATCCGTGGCGCCACGGAACGCCCATGGCACCGTTCGATCAGGAGTTCCACTTCATCATCAACCTAGCGGTCGGTGGGGTGGCTTTCTTCCCCGACGCGGCCACCAACCCGGGTGGTAAGCCGTGGAAAAACAATTCACCACAGGCGGCCACAGACTTCTGGAACGGGCGCACACAGTGGCTACCGACCTGGAACCTGGACAAAGATGGCGGCAAATCGGCATCGCTCCTGGTGGACTACGTTAAAGTATGGGCCCTGTAGGGGTGATGTACTGTGGTTTTGTGATGTGAAAAAAGTTTTGATGTGCAAAACTGTGAATAAATAACTCAACAAATAATCCAACTCATAGCAATGTTGCTTAGTCCGCCACTATACTAAACATGTTACGCGTTACTGCTGTTTAGTTGCGTTGCATTTCTTGTGCTCTCGCCGAATGCGAATGTTTCATCATTTCGGACTGAACATTTTATTTTAATTTACATTAAAACAAACAAATGATGCTAGATGAAACGGCCACCAGAAGGGGGTTTATGATGGAATGCAGATTTCTTTTATAAATCTAAGGTAGCGTAAAGTAACGTGAAAATAGAAATTTTCAACCTGGGCAGCTCTAGAGATCTTTCACATTTCTTTATTCATGTCCAATTTCCAACTGCATGCTGTTGTATTCCTTCTTTTCTCTGTAGAAGGATATCGTAAGATTTTTCTTGGGAAAAGATTCTTACATGTTAAGGCAAATAATTGCGATAATGTTTTTCAATTTCAAAAAATAATTTCTCAGGATTCGAAAACTAGCAAAACAAAATTTAATTTTAGAATCTCTAACGCTTTATTAGATAACGTGTGAATTGATCCGTTGTTTGCAAGTTTAGTTTGTATGCAGATATTACCACTCTTTTTATACTATTATTAATGACTGTTAAGGTTAAACTCTGAATCCGTTTATTTTATTTTAAATTTTTTTGACAATTTATTCACTCACTTTAATTTCGATATCGAACTGCGTGCGGTCGGAAACAGTTTAAAATGTGTTTCCGCCGGCATTTGGTGTATCACCTTCACCCTGGGTTTCGAGAGCGGCGTGTGGGCTCTTGAAATTAATTATTCGTTTCGCCGGGTGCTAATGTGAGTACGTTTTAATTAGCGGATAAACTGTTCCATAATTAAATGTTTGCTATGAACCGCAGCAGGTCAGCTCGACACGTGACCACGGGCTCGAGTGTCGGTTGGGTATGGAGGGCATCTAATTAATTCCACCGGAACTAATCGATCTTCAAAGCGTTTCTCAATCGAGTTGCGTCGGCTGTCAGGTCTGGCAATGATGGAAGGGGTTGAAAATAACTGACAAAACTTTCAAGATGACAACTTAATACAGTGTGCATTTGTTCGGGTGGTGAATCCCACAGCGAGCGCCGGAAAGGATTACCGTTAAACGATTGTTTTATCCACCGCGCACACCATCAATAACCGATAAGCTTCTAAACCGACCAAAAAACTTCGAAACATCGACGTCTGCTGGTTTCCTTTCTCCCACTACCGGGGAGAAAAGGCGAGTCATCCGGGGACTCTATATGTTCTATGTATGCTGTGTTTATGTGTGACATTGCACCATCAGTCACTACGTGCGAATGCTGATGGATGGCCACCCGCGAATGTGAGTTTCTCCTGCCTTCCCTCACCGTCCGAGCCTGGGTATATTGAAAAAGTTTTCCAATAAACTTTCCAGCGCCCCGGTTTCGGTGGGTGGAAGTCGCCGGGGGATTTTGGCCTTGATTGGAGCCTTCCGGGTCCCGTTTCGGACCAACAACACCAGCGGGTGGAAACAGGTATAGAGTTTGTTGGATCATCGTGGGTTTTTTCAAGATAAACTATACAACACTTCCGGGTAATATCATTCAGACCAATTCGATATCTCGCTGAACCACTGCGTTCTTGGGGTCGGTTTGAAATCGTCATGGGGGCCGATGCAGGGTTCGTTTGATTTATGAAATTCGCATTCGGAGAAAGAAATTTACGCCGCTTTCGTCGCTATCGGAATGGAAGGTTTGTGGAAATCGCAGAAACCCCCCTTCACACCCCACAAGCTCTAACGCGCATTCCGTCGGAGCAAAAGGACGGCGAAAATCATAATTGTGAGGCCACACAAATGCCACACAGAAAAACCGGGTGCAAGACGGAGTCAGGACGCATGGCATCGACGAAACAGTTGGATGGTTGCAAAAAAAAAGTATCGCAATAACTTCAGAGAAAACTTTGTCGCCGGTGCGCCGGGCGAAGGAGAACTTCGAGGGAAATTCTATTGCTACCAAATTGTTGCCGAATCTTTCACCCCGGGCGGAGCCACTTCGCTAAATTCTTTACCCGGAAAAAACATTTTCTTTCGCCGTTTCGGTGGCAAATTTTGAAAAATAACTCCTTCGGGAAGTTTTCTGGGCAGAGCACCGGACGCGGGGCCAAGGGGGAAATAAGAAAACCAATAGCAACAAATAAGCGAGGGACTATCAATCTAGGTTTCGGTTAACACGACCGAGAAAGGGCGCACAATTTACTGCACACAACCGATACCGATCCGGGAAACCGCGGCCCGTTTCGGGGTGTTTTATGTATTGCGAATTTATTTAATATCATACCTTTCATTTGCCCCACTAAAAGGGGAGGGGGGTTGAGAGTGGCCAGAAGCGAGCCGAGTGACGATCGGGGATCTGATTTTGTTTGGTAAAAAGAAAAGAAAAAAAAATACAGGCAGTTCCAACCCGCAATCGTTTGCTTGAATTTATTTGCAATCTTCGGCACCGCCACACTTGGGAAAATTGTTGCGCATTTTCATCCCGTTCGCTGGCCACTTTCCGCGCTCCGTCCTAAATTCCATCGTTGAAGCTCGGAATGGCACGGGAAACATTGCTTTCCAAACGTGCTACCATTTCTCGGCCACGTGGTGCTTGGGTTTCAATTAGGCAGAAGGAAAACGGTTACCAAAAGTTAACGGTTTTCTGCATCACTGAGGAATTGGGGAAGTTTTACCGCAGGCGAGCTCGGGTCGTTGTTGTTGAATTACTTTCCAATGGGACTGAGCGAAGACGGGGCGAAGATAGCGCTAGAGTTCCGTTGGAAGGGAGCGAGAATGATAAAATTTTAGAACATCCTTAAAAGAATCTGCGCTATTTTATGCGATGCGCCATTGCGCGGGCGTTGTTTTGCTTGATTAGTGTAGGGCAAAAATAAAGTGCGATCAAATAAAATTTTATTTCACTCTATTGATGGTTCCCGGAATCCAGGGAGTAGCTTTTGTCTTTCGGACGCTCGAGCCGTTTGATCTTTTCATCCCATGCTCTAATTTGTTGTTTTTAACGAGAAAGTATAAATAAGTTTATGTTCGAATTTGAAACTTTTATTGTACGTATCTTGGCGTACTTAATTGGTTTGTAATTCATTTGCCACAACGAATGGATGTTTAATTGAAAGGGCAAAGCGAAGAAGAATCATGTTTTATCTGTGACTGTACAGTTATGAAGTTAAAGCTATAAAATAAACTTTACAGTTTTATAAAGTAAAGGATAATTTCATCCTCTGCAATTTCAGTATTATTTTATGGCTGAGTCTTTTACGTTGACTTTTAATACTTTTTAGCTGTTTATTTTTAAAATTGTTGCACTGTTCTTTCTGTTTCTTTGGTTTAGTCAGCTGATTTTTAATCAGTCTTGTTTGTTCCTATTCTGCTAATCTACTTACGATAACTAGGCACCTTCGAATCAGATGTGAAGTTTGTTTCATTAAAACAAGTCCCGTATTGTTTTTCCTTTCTTCCTTCCGTTGCACGCGGAAGTAGCCACGAGGTTGGCTATAAATCTTACCTGTAATTAACGATGCCACGTCGTGACGGCCTTCCCGTCTTTGTGGTTCCCAGAGAACCCAACGTTCGCTCGTGACTGGGGCATCTTGACAACAGGTTTTGTTGAAAACAAACGCCGGAATAGGCTGGAATAATGTTCAGTCCAAGATAACATCTGCCTTGGCCAAAGTGAACCCATTGCATGTAATCCAGAGTCCTGGGGAACACTGAGGTGGTTTGCTTGATGTACAAAGTTGATGCTTTTTATAGCCGGTTTTTGTTCTTTTAAGTATCGGAACTAAAAGGTACCAGCGATCCACCCTGAGGGATGTGGAACGTGACCGGTTTCTTGTCGAGTGGCTCAAAGCGAGACGATCGTGAAGTAAAATGAGTGGCAATTTCAATACTAATTTAATTAAATATCGAGAAAATAACGGTACGTGGAAATATACATTTGGATCCCAAAACTTGTGGAAGATGTCGTACAAAATATCATGCTGAATATTCAAAATATTAATGGCCGGAGAAAATCTTTTCCAAACTGTGTACACTCAAGTGTTATTATGTTGAAATCATTGAATGCCATAATAATAATAAGAGATTGATTCATATACAAGAAAACAGTCTTTTCGTTGAATGTCGATTCTAAGTGTCAAAATGGTGGAAAAGAAAATGGTGGTCCTTACTCCAATCTACCGCAGATTATTCTTCCTTGTAGCTTTGCTTTATCCCAGGTTCACACCGTTGTACTTTGCTTGAGAAAAAATAGCAAATCACGGATTAGAATGTAACAGTTTAATGAATTACACCCTTGTTAGTTATGCAAAGTAGTCTTTTTTGTTACTCTTTTTAGGTTTGAAATCAAACGATTCTTGGCGATCAATTTCGTGTGTTGTAAATTAAAGTAAAAATTCAGGTTGAATTTGTTGTCAAATAATTTATTTGATGTGATAAATTAATCCGTACTATTAATACTGCTTTTCAGTTCGAACGCAACGTACACCGTGTAACATGAAAACAAGAAAGAGAGACACAAATAACTTGATGGTAACTAGGACCTCTAGCCGAAGAATCCACTACTGTATCCCGATCCGTAGCCGTACTGGTATCCGTTGGCATAACCTCCACCGTACGGCCCTCCGAAACCTCCACCGTACGGCCCTCCGAAGCCTCCTCCGTACGGTCCTCCGAATCCGCCACCGTACGGAGCACCGAAGCCACCGCCATAATGTCCACCGTATCCACCGCCGTAGTGTCCACCGTAGCCACCACCATAGTGTCCCCCGTATCCGCCTCCGTAGCCGAACTGATCGTACGGATCGATGCCGACACCACCACCGATCAGTCCCACGCCGATACCGATTCCACCGAACCCAAGGTGACGTTTGTTACGGTCCGCTTCCGGGTCGTTCGCGGCACTCGCCGGCACTGCACTTTTGCTGTCTACCGACTCCAACCGCGTTGCACCCTCGGAGGGCCTCTCAACGGCTGCGGGCGAATTCTGGATTGGCACGGCGAGCGCCATTCCGGTGGCCAAAATCACTATCACGATTGTTCGCAGCATCACGTCTATCTGTTTTGGTTCTTTCCGTACTCGTACGCGTTCACTTCCGACCGTCTTGGTCTGCCGTTTCTAGCTGGTCTACTCGAGAATTCCTTCCGATGGCTCTTATTTATACGACACGTCAAAAGCAGTTTCGCAAAGTTGGGCGAAATTTAAAAAAAAAAAACTTAAAGCACACGGCACGACCCAAAAACCTTGACAGGTGCCATGTTGACATTGGCTGTTTCTCGTAGCAAAGCACCCACCGCTGAGAACTGTGATTCCGTTCGTTTCTTGACGGTCAATTTCGCAAAAGCTTCATTTTTTTTTGTCTGGTAGGAACTTCACGACGTCTTTCGGAGTCGAACCGTTGGCTTTTGGTGACCTTGCAGCGATGATCTGTCGCGCTTCGGCGAGGAGTGTCCAGCATCCGACCGCAACTCGAAGTAACCGTCGTGGGGTAGGGGAAGACTTTAGCATACCGAGTTCACTGACTGCTCAAGTTGTCGTCGGCCATCCCCCCAGCGCATGTTGGTGGGATGGATTAGGAAGAATGAATAAAATAAACGCCTCCCGCGACTTAGCGACCGGAACCAAATGCTGTGTCGGTTCGCTCGATGCCAGCCGAAAGCGGTTCACGGCTAGATCGAATTTTAGGCGGAAACAAATCTCTTCCGGGTTTCGATTCACAACATCTATCGATTCGTCGAATGACTCACACGTATCCGCCCCCCCCATAAGCAAAGAAATAAACCGGTCACAAACCGGTTCCTCTTCAGACGCGTCTTCGGAACACGATGAATATCAAACAGCCGTAAAGAAAACCGTTCTATTCGGTCGGTTTTAGCGACGCGTTTTGTTTGCCAACTTTGCCGTTTGGAATTCCCCGCTGTTGGTGATGAACTGTATACCGTCAACAAAACATATGCTAATTTCTGACGTACGGTATCGACGAACGATAAGCGGATGGTGTTATTTATGTCCAAATTGACCATGTGTGCGAGCGTCGTAAGGAATGGGTGCGCCATAAGCAGAAGATCTACAGAGATTGGTGCTTGGAGAAAAACAAACTCACGTTAACAAGCATTTATCATCTGTTTTCATATTAAGAGTATATTTTTATTGTATTTTAGTTTTTCTTAAATCAGTTCAATGCTAAATTAGTTCTTATTTCGCATTTCGTTATATACATTTTTAGCCTGAAATATCGACCTCAGACTAATTATTGTTTTTTGACCATTTGCAGATCATATCATAATAAGGCAGTATTTTTTAAATGGGAAAATTTCGATACTGAAAGTATGATGCTTTTCTTGCAGTATACACTATGTAGGGATTGAGCCGAGCTAAATGAATTTATAGAATAATAATAGTAAAGAACGAATTAATCGAAATTATAAACGAATGGATTTTGAATGCGACGTGGCGAAAAATTAAAAAGGATATCATTCGCTAGATAGTTGGCATTGAAAATTGGAAGAGCGATGGCCTACTACTGAACCGAGTTGGATCCGCATATTGAAAAAGATGGAACAAAGTAGACATTGGCAACCAAATGGATTGAACCATCAGACTTGTGATTGATTTTGACAAAAGTGGTTGGAGAGTGTATAAAGAAAAGAAGCTGAGAGAGGAAAAATAGTCGAATTTTTAATTTAGGGTTATAAAACTTTCATGTGTAAAACAATTAAGTTAGAGGCACACCTCGCTTTTGTCACATTTCCTCGTTAATTTTGTTAATTCTAATTTGTACGATCAAGTGCAGTGAATAATTCGGTACGAAAAGTTGATGCGGTGAGTTTAAAACCATTTTATCGCCTTAAAAGACTAAAAGTTAAAAACATTTTTAAACGACTTTGTTCTGTGATTCTCAGCCAAAACATAAAACAAGTTTAAAACGACCAAATGTTTCGCAATTTAGAACCAAGCGACAAGCTATTCCTTTGTTTCCTGTCGCTAGCAATAAATTATTCTTGAACCTGTTTGCATATTGCATGTCAAAAGGTTCCAATCGAAAGGGGCAAAACTTCTCGCATCAGAACGCAAATGGTGGGTGAGAAACAGCATTGATCCGTGTCGTCGCTTTCCTTCAATGGTCCGTGCCGTCAACACTCACACGGAACAGCGGGTTCCGACCATTACTTGCAATGCAAACACTTCAAAACTAAATTAATCACAGTTTTCGATTAGTTTTACCATCCCGACCGTCCATTTCGCCCATTCGCAGTTCGATCGGGCTATTTCGTGTTCTGTTATTGTACGAAACTTTTTTATGTTCTCCTCGTGAATGCACGCACAACAGGTCAGTTAGAAGCTTTTGGGATTGTTTCCTTTTGAAAAAAAAAACAACCTCCACAAATTAAACAAATACTCATCCCTCAAAACACGGCCATCCATCCATACAGAACACAATGGCCGGTTTTGGAGATCACTCATCGGCACTTTCGTTCCGTTCAGCCATGAAATCGAAATCCTTCCTTTCCTATCCGGTTTTTTTTCGTTCGTTTCATGGGAATTTCATGGGGCTCCATGATGCTCCAATCCAGCCCCCTTCCAGCCATCGGTGCCGCGGAAAGTTAAACGAGAAATCCTACTACCACCGTTTGTGAAGAGACTGCCTTCGGTTGATTAGGATTTCGAGTAACGCCCTATCGCAAGTGGCCACCCTTCGGAACATCAATAACATGAGTAAATAAAAATGGCATCAGACAAAAAACATCATCAAAAAATTCTCGTAAACATCACCCGGAGTGGACACACACACACACCCTCTTTCTCTCCATTACCTTCCGGAAGTGTACATACTTTGGGCCGGTTTGCTCTCGGCCACTCTCGCCTTAGCGGAACGGAAGCGAACGCTTGTTTACGGTTGTTTACTTCGAACGTGTGTGGACCGGACCCAGAAGGGACGCGCTGAAGTGCTACCGATACTCGGGCACACAAGGTGCCGCACGAGGGCGATTCCATCGTTCAACTTTAACGCCTTGTTGGCATAAATTACGGCTCACGCTTCGCTTCTGTGGGCAAAGGCAAAGAGGAAACTGCATGCAGTTGCGGATCATAGCAACCTGCTTGGAGGTTGGATCCATCAGGCCTGAGCGTCCCGAGGTTGAAGGTGAGATTGCACTGGAAAGGTCCTCTCAAGCCGCCTACTTTGTTCCACCGTTTGGAGTGCGTTATATTTTAAAGGATGTCGATGGTAGCCCAAGCAAACGGAGAAGCACCATGTTGCAGGGAATCCCAAACCTTTCCCCCAAAGAGCCCTTCACTGGGCGACGGAACTGGGAGCTGGGACGCTTTTTCTTATGTCCATGACAGTAAAATTGTTTCATCTTCGACGAAAGAGAGCGCTCGGGTGCAAATGGGGTAAATGTCACGGCATGTCCTTCGGTTCGAGATTGCCTTCACTTCTCCCGACACGAATGAAAGGGCACATTGTCAACGGTGAAGCGATAGACCTAGCGGCTGGACCAGTACTTGCACTGTGGTAAACAGCAGGGAACGATCGCAAGGAGCCGAGACGAAAAGGACACTGATCGTAAATTCAAATTTTAAAGCTCACAATATTAATACTACTCACTCAGACTTGGTTTGTTGGCATGGGGTTGTGCGTTGACCACCCGGTGGGACCACCCGGGAATGGACTCCATCGTTTGGCCGAAGCTTCTGCTTGTCACGTTTGTTGTGCTGTGTGTTATTTCAGGACGGAGGCGAGATCTCTAATATCGTCTCTCAAGCTTTCATCGTCTCCGGTCTCCGCCCGCTGGAGTTTTCCGGAACATCCTTCGATAATTTCCGGTAAGTGTTCTCTACCCTACCACCAGCGTTCCATCAGCAATTACCCTTTCGTTCTACTCCTCACCTATCTCTCTCTTTTTTATGTTCTTTATCACTCTTTGAAGGAATAGTAGCAAACGCCTCGGAAAAGCTTTGATGATGCCACCGAAGCAACACCACTGTTCGACAGCGTTTCGGCAACGGTAGAAGCTGAACTTGGAGCCGTTTGGGGAAAGTGGTTGGCTTCCGTTTGACTTTCGGGGCCCCGGGGGGTGGGGCAAATCTGAATCAGGCCCCCGTTCGCCCGGCCGGGACTGGTGGGTCGTAAATCAAAGAATAGTTTTAAGCATTACCTGAACAACCGGAACAACACCCGGATGACGAACGGGACGCCGACGGACGGCGAGAAGCCGGTGAGTTGTGGCCGGTATTTACCTTCCAAAATGGAGAAGTGTGTTCATAAATCTTGGCCAGTGTCGTATAAATAACCGAACCGGTCCGGGTTTGGAGGGCTCGATTGAGGAGGAGAGACCGGTCACCCATGTGGATGCCGGAGGATGCAGGAAAAGCGAATGGTGGGTGTATTTCCATATTCCCGATTTTTTCTCCCCGGGATGCCTCCGGTTTGTTTGTATGTTGATGTGCTCCACGAGAGCAACATTGTGCGTCTTTACCGTTCGTGGATGATGGTTTTGCCGGCGGGGCAATCCCTTGGGATGGGGGAAGAGCATCGAGTATCCGTACAAGGGAATGGATTCAAATGTACCTCAGTAAGCGACCTTTGGAAGGTGTTGAATATAGTTTGTGTGCTTGCGTGTGTGTGCTTATGTTTTGTGGAGGCCTAGGGAGGCACATTAAAGTCGTCAGATGGGAGACCGGAGGACCGGACCCGGCAGGATTGGGTTACTTTTGCATAAATCATACGGTTTTGAAGTTAATTGAAAGAACCTTGGGCACATGCAGGGAATGAAAAGCGCTACCGGTTGTGGTGTGGAGGGAAACGTTTCAGTAAGCGATAGAGGTTTTAATGGGAGCTTAAATTTTCCTGTCTTCATCTAAAGCCTAATCCTTTGGAGCAATGGGAGACTACGGTGCGGTATGGGAAAATACATCCAAACGTATGCCGTAGTCTTCCCTCTCTCGTCTGCAGTTTTTGTTTTTTTTCTGAGCTTTTATGTACCGTATCACATTATTTATAGGACGGACCCAAGGATTCAAGTAATTGTTAATGGAATAAATGAATAAATTCGCATAAAAAACATGTTTCAGATATTTCAAAATATATTCTTCAGCTTAAATTTTCGCTAACAGATGTTTCGTTTCAAAAATTTGTTGAAGGCGAGCGAAATCTTAAAAAATAATCTTAAGATTTTTTCATAAAGACTAGTTCAGAAAAAAATTGATTTAACATGATGACTTTTTTATTTCCAAACGGAATGCTGACCGAATTCCACTTCATACGGATATCTTTTAATGACCCGATGATTTGCACTTCATGTATTCCATTTATTCACAATGGTATTTAGGTTTCTTTGTGATAATGCTTACTGTTCATTGATGGATTGCCCTGTGAAGGCCCATTGTGCAACGAATTAAAAACTAACGTGATCGAATGGAGTTTTGAGTTCATGACGATTCTGAGCTGAATTGTTTTCATTTAATTCATATTATAATTACTATGAATACTTTTACTACAACTCTTCTATATTACGGTTTAGAAATGAATTGCTGCTACTTTATGTTAGAGTTAATCCTTAGAATTAAGCTCCGTGTCCGGGCCGTGATGTTGATGTTGATGTTGAAATAAATAAATAAATTTAATAATCCCTTTTCAGAAATCTTTCCCGATTTGAAACATAGGTTGATGAGTAGTGTAGAACAAAAAATAAAAGAAGGATCATATGTTATGAGCAATAGCTAACGTGGTTTCCGGTTTCCCTTGTGTTTAATGTTGTGTAACGTAAGATTGCTAAATGGGGATCAACATATTGTTGTACATCTTGTTGAAACAAGAATCGTTTAGATAGAGATGGATATGTTTTGAGAACTCGTGTAAATAATCTTAACCTTGAGTTCAGGCATATGAGAAATTTATGAATTCATTTTCGGCGGTTACAAGAGAGTTATATAATAAGTTCCCACCTATCAAGCTGCCTATTACTACTAGTAAAAAGACGCACCCCATGTTAGCAGGTGGAAAAGAATTACCAACGACAAATAATGAAATACAACTTTTAAGCCAACCCGTTGGGTCGTTGTTCACACCCTACCCATACGGGGTCGGGACGGTCCTAAATAAGAAAAATTAGCATGTTACACCTGGTCGGAACAGGCTCGGTTGGGGTGTCAAACTTTCGGTACATTTTAATCGTAACCGCGTACGGCTGTACACACCCCGCCGGGGTTCTACTTTTCCGGCTCAAAAGGTGAGACATTAGTTAAACGCATAATTTTATCACACGGTCCAGTGCGCTCCCAAGGCCGTCCTCTAGACTACCCACATAGGTTTTGGGTGAAAGTTTCCTGCTCTCAAAATCTGAAAAGGTACGAAGGGACCACACCGTCCGCCTTGGAACGTCGAGCCCGAATGACAACGGGGTGCAGTTGACAGGGGTTTTGCTAAAAAGGCTTCATTGCAGAAAATGAAATCCTTTCACCGATGACGTTCCCCTTGCGTGTCGCTTTCGGAAAAATGTGGGTCCTGCTCATAAATTGGTTTCTGATAAGGGTTCAATTACTCCGGGGAGCATGAAGCGGTACAGGGGTCGATTCTTTGGAGTTCGATTCCGCAAAACCCGGGGTATGCTTCGACACGATGATGGCCTCGATTCCATTTGTTCACCTACGCAAGGTAAGAGCTGCTGGGTCCCGGATGTGCCATTGTGACTATTAGCGTCCAGGGAAACATGGAAAAAAGGAAAGGTTCTGCTACCTAACTGCTAAGGGATTCATTTAGCAAAAACATGGGGCACGATACGATGCAATGTTTATGTGGCAGGTATGCTTTACGTCTAATAATTTGTTTGCGATGCCGAAACCAGAAAATCTCTGCTGGTTTTGAGCAATGCAAAGAAACATGTTCAGGGCACTTAATAATTTGTGAAAGTTATGCATATATATGGTTAAAAAAGTCTAAAAGTTAAAAAAGACCTTATTTAAACTAAACATTAGTTTTTTATCGTTATCGTTTGATTTCCGAAATTTTTTAACAAACTTCCCTTAGGTTTTTACATTATCGTTTGTTGTTGTTTTGACATTATTTTATTCGTTGATTTGCTAGTTTCGTTGTTGTTTTATCAAAACTTGTTTTCATATCCTTTTTGTGGCATCTTAATGTTACTTATTTTGTTGTACAATATTTCCTACTTATGTTTTACAAATCCTTTCCATTATAAGAACCTTATTTTTACTGCAACATAAATTCACCTGAACGATAGCTGGATCCAGCAGTTTTCCGAGGTTTGGTTATTTTCTTTCCAGTTTTTTTTTTTGCACTTTTTTCCCTTCTTTTGTCCGTACAGCTTTGATTAAAGAATATACTCCCAAGGGAGCATGCTGCTACATTGTTCCGGAAGCACTTTGCGCGCGATGCATATGACGGATGCATTTGCTTCCGTGTTGCCATGGGCGGAACACGCGGTAAATACCCATTTTAATCTAAAGTTTTCTAAACGGTTGCCCTAATTGGCCTCGTCCCTCGAGGCCACCAGATGGAGGGTTGCTTGGTGGTGTGCCTGGTACATCAATGTTTTGTTTCGATTATATTTCCCAGTACGTAATACGTACTTTCAAATGGGCTCTTACTGGTAATGTATGCGAGGGAGTATGTCTTTGCATTCACAGAACTGACTGACGACTAAGCCTTTCTCTAACCTTTTCAAATCAAACCAAATAGGCAACAACGATATCATACGAAATTGGTGTCTTTTAGATAATATTAAATATTGCTGTGGAAATATTAAGATTCAATAATTGTTTTTAAAACACTTTTTTGACTCAACTAAATAAAGCAGTTTATTAAACATTAAATTTTTTGGAGCAATGACAAATACATCAATATTTACCTACGTCGAGCAAGGAGAAAAAACCATGCCCTTAACGTCAGGGTATTTCACCTTTCATCTTTTTCATCTTTTCCACAAAATGGACAACTTGGGGACATTTCAACACGCCTAAAACTTTTAACGTAAATTTGCCCTTCTTGCAATCTCGTTCCGTAATCGACATGTCACCGATTAGACGAGGTAATTTACCAGCAAGTCTAAGAAGTGAGCAATTTTGATGTTTTACCGATCAGCGGTCCCCCGAAGGATCAAGGAAGGACGTGAAGTCTGGAGAAGAAAGGCCGATTCGAGGACTAAAATAAACTCCGGGTGGCAGGACGGACTAACGCCACCCCTTAAAGTGTCCGCCTTTGGTGATCACTACCACCACCACCACCCAGTCTGCCATTTCGGGCACCCATCAATCAAGCGCTATCATCGTAAATGGCTCGTTCGATACAATCTTGACATTTTGCGGGATAAAAGAGTCCCACTTCATCGGGTGGCTCCCGAAACCCGCGACATCAATTATTGCGTGCGGTGGGAGGAAAAGTGCGTTGCCGGGAAGGCAATCTTATTTAAGGATACATTGGCAGGAGGCAATGGGAGAAGGGTGGGGGAAGGTGGGCAGTTAGAAAACGTTGGCTTTTGAAACAATGATTAGACACGGCGCAGCTGTCAGATGGAACGTTGGCAAAGCCAGTCTGCTGAAGACGTTTGCTCATCCCTTCGACCGATATCGATGCGTTTCTGTGTTCCCTTAAACTTAAGCGCGGACTTTTCCCGATTTTTCTTTTGCCAAACATTGGCGGATTCGTTGGGTGTGTGGATCGGGAACGCTCCGTCATTTGTTGATCCTGGTTGCTGACTGAAAACAAGTAAAATGATGAAAAACGAGCAGTCAAGCAAGAGATTGATTGATTCCTTTTTGAAGGCAAACTCTGAGTGGCTATTGGGCTTAGGCAAGTATCATTCGCCATTTTAAACATGGTTCGGGCTCGTTTATGTCAAAACGTCACAGGCAATGTTTGTCCATGGTAGGCACGTGTATACACAATATCAAAGTAGTATATGTCGTTAGCGTTACTTACTTTCTTATGGCTTTTGATTAATTTGAATACATTTTAAAGGAGAAAATGACTAGTTCAATCTTCTGCAGGATACCAAATGTTACTTAGATTTATTTGTATTTAAGGTCTTTTTTGTGAAATGCCAATTCGCTATCTTATTTTTCAAAACTCTAGTACTACTTAAACTTAAATTTAACACCCTTCTCATTGAAATATATTTAATTGTTACGACCAAACTCACCTTACTTTGATCTAAAACTTTTACGGCTTCAAAACTTTCTTTTCTCTCACGTAGTTTCTTGCTCGCTGTACAAATATCCAATCTGGGCTTTCGGGTAAGAAAAACAACACCAACGGTTACGAGTCACCGAGCTCGTTGCAACAACATTGGGCCTCGTCTTTCCAATGGGGTAACGCTACCGGTTCGACGACGAGCCCCAAATCTGGCAACAAATACATGCTAATTATTGGTAAAGGGTACCGCTGAAGGGAACGATTTTCCCACGAGCAAATGTTTGCGGTATGGTAACGCCGGTTATGCGGCTCGAAGGCTCCAACTTCCCCCGATGGCCAACGTATGTACGTTGGTGTTTAAGTGCTTCAGGGGAATATTTACACTCACAACATCAGTGGAAAGGATGCTGAGCAAGTTTCTCCCCGACAAGGAGCCTAGGAGAAGCCGCAAAGCCATGAATGCGAAATGAGCCTAAGCGTTCGAACGCCACCTAAGAAGGTGAACCATACGTTAAGAAGGGCATTCGTTTGTGAGCCTAAATTATCGACCAACTCGGTCGAGGGACCATGGGAAAAAACAACACTTGCACGGCTACCGTACACAAGTGTTTATTTCAGAAAATATGAATGGACTTTGGTGTGGGTGCCGTCTTATGGCATTAGGAATATTAAAATTGATTAAAATTATTTCATAAATCAAACCATTACACTTTTGCGACGTTTCACTTACTAGTATAAGTAAAACTACTTTACAAATGTATAATATCAATTTCCAGAAAGGAAGCAGCTCAATCTCGGTCAACGAGGTTTCTTTTTTTTTCGGCACCTTTTCATGATGGATGATCTTAGTTCCATAGTTACAATACACTTTCCACGTTGGTAGATAGTGTTCTATTGTTAAGGTTCTATGTGGTGAGATTTGTATTTATACAGTTTGTTTTTAGAAATGCATAGGTTTCATCTGCTCTTACTATTCTTATTACTTTCAAACATTTCACTTTTAACTATCTAACGCCGTTCATTGTCAAAGGAATGAAAGTTCAGCCTAATTTTACTTTTCTGGTATAGTCGATGATGCCTGATGTTAGTAAAACATATAGTCTACAGCATTTATACTACCCACTCAACATAAAAAACAAACTTACGAAAAGTGCTGAACGTGGTAGAGATAAAAACAAACAAAATCGGTGAGTGAAAATAGATTTAATCCATCATCAAATCGGAATAAAATGAAGGTCAACTGAGTATGTGCGCTATAAAGTATTACAACGTTTCCTGGGTGTGCAATCAAAATGGATGATTTATACTATAGTTTTCAGGGTTTTTCCTTGCATTTATTTCAGTCCAGAGCCTTTTTTAGTTTGAGTGAAGAAAAGCTAAAAATCTAATGGAAAAAGGGTACAGAATCTACAGATTTCTTAAACCAACATTCAATTTGTAATCGATAGCTGAAGGACCGATAAGCATCCATTACTCATCTTGATTGTAACCAGCTTGATCGATGGCCCATTTACTTCCGATTGAAACCAGGACAGATGGTATGCTGGATCGACGTAAGTAACGCATAAAACCAGGCTGCCGGAGAGGAATTCTGCTTTCCAGCATTTAGTTCCGTTAGACACCAACTTATCCACTAAGTTATGGCCATGCCAGGTCGATTTCCATTTATATACTTTTGATTTTTGTGGAAACATTATGCAAACACTTATTTTTGACTTGAGCTTGGTCTGGTAAATTGAGGTATGTCGATTTCCTTACTGAGATTTTTCGGAAAAAGTCTTATGAAATAGAAAGAAGAATAGAATACAGATAATTGCTTTAATTTTCGGTTTAAGAATCTCTCGGATATTGCTCAGCTATAATTCATAGCCACAAAATGATGCCTTCTTGGAAAAATTATACGTCAGCGGTTGTTGCAGAAAAAAGTCGTTAAAAGCGTGAAACCGAGTCCGGTCGGAAATGGGAGTGATATTCCTGCTTGCACATGTCTGGTCCATCTTCCACCGTTCACTATCCAACTCCGGTTCACTTTCCGGTGTTCTCTTTGCATTCCCTTGCCTCGGTTCGCAAATAGTCGCACGCGCTGTCGTCCGCAGACTTCTTGACGAGTCGGAAAGCGGAAATTCAATAAGTTCCCAAGAAGAATGCAAATGCACTCTCTTAGTGTTCCGGCAGCCTGCGTAGTGGTGCACCATTACCTGATGGCTAACGTTAACAGTTGGGCCATGTCTTTCGAAGTTCCCGCCAGCAGTTGAACACTTTCGCATTGACCATTCGCAAGCACTTTAAACGGTGGCACATACGGTGGTAGTGTAGAGGATGGACAGGCTATTTCCTTCAATTCGTCAGAAAGCTTTTGAGGATGACAAATGAGCAAATTTAGAATGTCCATTTATGTCGTAATGATATAATTTGAAATTAAATTTGTTGAAAAATATATAACTGTTGTATCTTTCCCGTTTCATTTTTGCTTTATCCTTTGTTTATTTAAATATCCTTTTTTTTGTTTTATTTAGTTGCTAAATTTCAATTCTATTCAGGCTTGTATTGAACAGTAAAATTTATCTTGAGACTACCAAACGGACTTTTCGATAGACATTTTCTCAGCCTCACAAAAAATGTCCATTCCTTGTCAACCGCGGAGGTAGCAGAGCGTTGACGAACGTTTTGTTGGACTTCATTAAAAGTATCGCTTTTCCCGGTGGATGATTTTTTCGAAGCCGTTCGGTCAACGTCATCTGCACGCAAACCGAACAGCTGAGGAACCATCACTGGACTGCACCAAGTCACTGAGGAATCGTTGTCTCCCTCCTACTGGATGTTTCGTCCCGGGGTAACTTTGACGAGGAATCTAACTACCAAGCCAACGACTGAAGGACGGTGGAAAAACTAAACACGGAAAAGAAAAGAAACTATAATTAATAAACTTCAACGGACGCTGGAAAGTTCCCGGTCGAAAAGTGGAACACTTGATGCGGTGGGAATAAAAAGTAAAAGCTGAAAAACACATTGGAAGCAGCAAAGAATCCCGCGGCGGAAAAACGGAACGGATACAAAAACCTCCGCCCTTTTTTTTCCTACTGAAACTTGCCGCTGTTCGGTTCCGTTTGGGGGAATGTTGCCCATTTCCTCCGCCCCACCTCCCCCCGTCCGATTCCGTCCCGGTTCCGGTGCGCCACTGTCTGCTTTTGGTAACTTTTCTTTCATCCCGTGCCACTGCACAGTTGTTGCATCGCACTCCGGGCAACGCTTCGGAGGGGCGCGTAATTGCAGTTGCATCCCGTGGATATAATGTTATCCGCGAAGCGTACGTTTGGTGCGGTGGTTTCAAGCTTTCGCGAACGGGTTCCGGCCACAGGGGCCGGAAAAGGGCCGACAAGCGTAATTTAGTTCATTTACTGACGGGAGGAAATAATTAAACATCGTTGCGAAACAAAAGCATCCCTCCGGCCGGTCCCAGCCGATTGTGAGTGAAGGACGATTTCTTTGCCTTGGCGGGATGCTGGAATGTCCCCAGGGGGGGAGCGGCAAAAATGCGGAATGAGAAAAGGCGGTGAACATTTTGGGTGGCGAAAATGTGATTGAACAATGGATCGTGATTGTTAAGCCGTCGGACAATGGACGATTCCTTCGCGGTTTTACTCGGGGCAATCTGCTGATGTTCGTCAAACTTATAAAATCATTTCCATTTTTTCGGCCTTTGGCAAGAATAATGCTTCACCATCAGCTGGTGTTTGATGATGATTGATTATATGGAACCTATATTTGTAAACCACTTTAATTGAAAAATAAAACAAGTATTTACTCTCCGCTTATGTTTCCACGATAAAAACAGACCCATTATGACCTTTTAAAAATCCCCACTGCTGCGCAGTTTTATCGTCTGTGGAAAGGTACCTGATCATGTGTGTTTTTTTTGTTTCTTAATCACCCTTCAAACGTCTACAAAGGATTAATTTGAATTCGTGACCATGGCGACCACCAGGCAAACGGTTGGGCTTAGTGTTGGCATTATTTATGCCACGACAATCAATTGCGCTTCGTCCCGCCAGAAACATCCGGTGTTGATTGGTTAACAAACTTTACCAACCAATGGGAATCAGTGGAATAAGAAAAGAAAAAAATAGCTCGAGGCAGCGATAAGAATCCAAAATCACTGTGTGGAAAGCGGCTTGTGGAAAGCGGCTTTTGCGACCTGGGAAACAATCCGGTGTTGTTCTGCTTTGGGTTGCCATTTTGATAGTGGTTCCGTGGACAACCTGTGGCGTTGCCATTCGTTTTTACCGCACTCGGTCCTGCGAATGCGGAACACATTAAATCCGGCTGGATCAACGTTGCCGTCAACGGTTATTACCATGTACACGAACGTTGCAGCGGATTGCTGGTGGTGTACAAATTGGATGCATAAATTGGCCCACAGTAGGTACGGGTTTCGGAAGTCGAGTAAACCCTTTAGAAGCGCTGCTCTATGTGATTGTATATCCATTTCCTTAGTATATCTACAATTTATACTATAAAAACTTACAATATTAAAACATTATTGGCATTACAATAAATCCTTTTTAAGAATTAAAAACCAAGAACAAAATTTGACGACCTTGTATGCTTTAGCATGGAGAAGTGAAAATTTTTATTTGATGATTGAAAATGCATTTGAGATGTATTTTATACATCTTGCTGACCGTTTCTTATAAATTTAGTAATTGAGTCTTTTTGGTATATTTCTGCGTAGCGTCACATCCAATAAAATAAGCAATAGCAATAACTTTATGCTCTTCAGTAATGTGAGATTCGATATCTAATATTAAGAACAATTTCCTTGGTAAACGAGAATTCTCTTCTTGCTCTGAGTAGATTTTTTGAGTAACTTAAGGTTACGGAAGGCTTGACACGAATATTTTATGTTGAATATTCGCCTTCATAGTTCTTTACTAAAATATAAAGGGTTAAATTGATGCCGTTACGTTGTACAAAAACTGATTTTATGGGGATACATGTTCTAATTTTTTGGGATCAACTTTGCCGTTATAAAGGCTAGTACTTATGTCGAAGGGCCTTTGATTCGTGCCAGAGTATCATACGGATAAAATGTTACATGGTACTTGATTGCTTCATTAGAGGATGAGAGTGTGGCCGACGATGAGCAGACGATAGAATGTTTTCGCCAAACTTTGCCCCAACGGAAACGCGCTCCGAAGGTCTTCACCAGGACCGATCCGTGTAGTCCGTGAGAAAGTGGCGCTGATGTTGCCAGGTGTCAAGCGGCCGAATTAGTGCCGAAAGTCTAAAGTCATTATTCTGGACATTACCGGCTTTTCGGAGCCTACGACGCGACCCCTGAGCCCTTCCGTGATCCGAGTGTTTGGGAAGCGATCCTGCGGCGACGGTCCCATGTAGGCGGCCGGGTGCTGTTTGACACGTTGAACAACTTTTCACCCCACACACACACACATACACACACGGGGGAGCTAGACTGAACCCGTCCCGGCCCGAGAAACAAACAATTTTCCGGTTTCCACTTTCCCGAAGTGCAACATCATAATTTCGGCGAGCGGTTCAGTCGTGTCGCTGAAGCATATCGGGTGGCTTAGTCTAGCTGTTACCCTTTCTAGATGCCAGGCCGGTTAGCAAAGCCGTAAAGGGTGTTGGGACCGGTATGTGTCAAATTGAAAAACTTTCTCGATTACTCCGTCCGTGGATTACCTGTGACAGTGCGTGCTGTCTTACCGCGCACGATCGTTGCCAAACTGCATCGGTGCAGTGTGACGCTGTTACACGATCTTACGGCAGACGTCAGGCCTGAGGGGACTGAATTGATGGTAGGTGTCGGAATACACAACATCGTGTGAACCATTCATTCTTTTTTTCTCAAACTTAATGATTAAAATTTACCTAATCTTTAACAAGATATTAGTTTTCCCTAGAAAGAGATTAGCAAATGTACATTCTCTGCATCACATACATATTTCCATTTTTGTGTTATTCTTCCGTACAATGAGTTCACAAAAAACTTAATATATTTCTTTACTTCTAGACACATAGCTTGACGCTCTGGCAATGCTCGGTAAAGAAGGAATGGTGAAAAGAGTTGTGTTCTTAATTTAGAATTGTTTTTTTCACATAGAGAAAAGTTAACATAAATCATAGATTATTGCGTTAAATTTAAATGTATACTAATCAGCTGGGTTTTTGATCACTTTAATTTCGTTTACAAATAAGTAATCAAATATCCAATTTCGATCAACCAGAACCTAATTTTAATTAAAACCAACGTGTTTTTCTGCCTTTCCAAATTATAGCGTACAGTCGAGTAAATAAAAATAGGCAAATAAATTTACTACTACTCGTAAACATATTCTTGGTTCCCGCAACTGGTCATTGGCGTCATTGCCATTCTCTATTTTTGTTCTTCTTATCTTCGCATTGTTTTCTTGCAACAAAACTCATCATCATATACGGTCAAGGGTACGGGGGACCCATTTCTTATCGCTTTCTTCCCTTCATCACCAGCAGTAAGTGGTCGCTGTATCGGTGGTTGTTCTGAACCAGAACTAACGGGCAGTAGTTTCATAAACCGCGCGTTCGGTTGATGTTGTAGGAAACAGTGCGTGGAAGAAGATGCTCATAAACGTTTTTAGTCGATGAGCTACAGGACAGTTTCACGCTTGGAATATCAAATAGTTAACATAGCTTTAGTAAAAATAGTTTAACGCTTGGAATATCAAATAGTCCGAAAAAAGATTTGTATATGTGATTCCATGTTTGAGTGTGTATATTTAGTGCAAAAGATAAATCATGGGCAAAAGAAACGTATAAAATTAAACTTCTTTATTTTGCCACCTAAAATCTATGTGTGCATGAATTGTAAATATGTCATGTCTGACGTACGTCATGCCAGAACCGCTCAACGAAGTTTGCGTCATCTAAGTGAGTATGAGTGCTATCATTCTGTGTACACTAGCTGAACAAAAATTAATTTCCGGTGATAAAAGTTTTGCTTCAAACTGATTCTCCTCTCACTGCGTTCGCATCTGTTCCAATATCGTTAAATTCGATTGCTCTCCTCGTTTGAAGAAACCGGACATCAAACAGCTGATTTTTCCTTCAATTCCACCCTAGTGCGATCCAACCTTCCGAAACCCTCCTCAGCTACCGTTCACGCCACGTTCTCGTTCTTTTGCAGATTAATTTTTGCGACGAATAGACACATAGACATAGTTAGAACTCGTCGGGTAATCTCGACCGTCCACGTCCTGAAACTCCCAGGTCGTCTTTTTTCTTGTCGGCCTCCAAATACCGTAAAGCTTTTCCCTCTGGGGAAATTTGCTCCAGTTTCTATCCTAGGCTTTGCTGATTGATGCTAACCATCCGAGCAGTCAGCTTCACATGCACACACATTCACACACAAGCATCCCATACCCACCGGAAGATGTGGTTCAATTTCAGCGGCTTATGCTTTTTAAGATCCGTAATTTCTGCTCACCCGGTACGTGCCCGAAGGAAGCGAGCGCGTTCGGCTTTTCTTCCTTCCACCCGTCCGCGGGGCTTCCCTGATTGTCCTTTCCAATGACTTGCGAGGATGCGTGTTGGATCAGACCATTTATACTACCTTTCTTAGACGAGGTGTCCGGGAACAACGTTGTCGTCCTCGTCGTCGTTATCGAGGGCTTCGGTTTTCCCTCGATTTTCCTTCATCGCCGAGCCTTGGCCGGTGCAGTGGCTTCATCAGCCGTCACGTACTCAGGGACGACGCGCACATAAGCCCGACACGGTGGCGCATTATCCGTTTGATAAATATCGCCAAGCAGTGCGCCACCGGGAGCGTTTAATTAAATCGACCGAAAGCGATGAATAAGGTGAAAATTCTTCTTGCCCAGATTGTTACTCTCACCAGGGCCAAGGGAATCCCAGGGGTGCCTGGGTAACGAGGGCACGCTGGTGGAAGTGTACGGTGCATCGGAATCGATTTATGGCTGAAGATCCCGTCACGAAGGCGAGCCAATCAGTAAGGTTTCAGTTGATTTGATTAAAATTCACGGTTCGGAGCGAAAAGGTTTTGCCAATCGTTCGGCGTGTGTTTATGCCGAATGGAGTCCTTTGGTGGCTGGTGTTGAGGATAGGCAACGGGGGCGGTTGGTATTTTGGGTTTTGATTTGGTGGGAAAATAGTATGGGCTCAGCGGGGATAGATTCTGGTAGAATCAGCCCCATGGAAGCAGATTTTAAGCACGGTGTAGAAAAAGGACTATGATCAGCGGTTTGGATTCGCAACAGCCAAAGTTAGCTAGTAACACAAGGAAATTCTGAGTATTCCATATTTTTGGTATGATTTCAATGTAATATTTATAACCTTGAGAGAATTTTTGGTTTACTCGAAACAAGTTGTTATCAATTAACCTTATTTTAGATGTCATACGAAATTTAAAAAAATATCCAATCTTAGTTTTGGAGTTCATGTGAATAGATTTTCAATGTATCCTTTTGTATCTTATTGTTTCGCCGAGAACTTTGTTTTAAAGAACTTTTTGTGTAACATACTGTATCAACATATCTAAGAAACATAAATGAAAATGTTATAGGAATTAGGAATTGAGCTATAATTATGAAAATTTGAGATTTTTTAATATTCTGCCTTTTGAAAAGCTTGAGCGTACGTAAATGAGTAAAATACATTCATTGCGTACATGAGATTTCACAATACACTGTAAGACTAGCTTGAGTTTGCCTTACCATTGTATGTACGGAGTATGGAGCTATTTTATCTTCAAAAGCATCGTCCACACACATGTGAGGATATTCTCAGGTATTAACATAATTACTATGAAAGATACAAACGAACGGATGGAAACGTGTTGAAATAATAAACATTTGCGTTTTGATTCATGCTTCGACTATTAAGAAATAACATTTCACTGTTAGATATTTTATTCATGAGTTTGTGTTCTTGGGATTTCATTTCCATACAACATCCTGTAGCTCTACGAGATCTTAACTGTGCATTAAAAATTTCCATTTTACCAGGCGCTACGAAGCATTGAGAACATCCTTCGGATTTCTGTGCAGGCGGTACGCCTTACGCTGCACTAAAGCTTCACTTAATCACCGCTTGGTGACAGACACGAGAAGGAATCAGTGTCCAGTGTCGGGAATTTTAAATGAGAAGATTTCTTTACAAACACCCTAGCGTCTTCCGCTGCAGCATGGATGCTCGAGCCGGTAGTGTCTTTGTACTGGAAATGTTGCAATGGAAGCGACATGGTTTGGAGGATTTCTTCAAATCCCTTCCAAGAGGCAGCCGTCTATAGAACACTCGTAAACTGAGCCCGGGGAGTCTCCTACCCGATTCCGGTTTGACCGAATGTCATTGCATGCCGAACGTTTGCGTCACTGCACCGCTGGTGCGCTGCTGGTTTTGTAAGATAAATTTTTTTAATTGTTTTCATTACAAAATCGGTCCCCTCGGTGCATCCCATCAGCTCAGGATGTGGAGTGGAGTTGGAGTTTATTTTTCCCCGTCCACCCGAGGCATGCTGACGGGTACGTGTCGCAGGGAAATGTTGAAGAAGATTTATTGGCAAGTGGGGGTGTCTGTAACGAAATTGAAAATTTTCTCCCATTGCACCGTTTGGCACTAAGGGTTTTCATTTAGTAAGAATGCAGCACCGGTTAGTCAACGGACGCGACATTATGTTAACCGTGATTCCGTGGCGCAAGAGCACTTTTGATTGATGCTAAAGCGGCTCGAATGTCCTCAAAAGGCTTAGAGTTACATTTTTCATTGGAAATTATTAACTACAATGGATGTTAGGATGTTTTAAGAAAATAAGAAAACATTTTCAATCCTTCAATAAAATGTTTAATGTTTTTAAAGCTCTTTGTCTACTTGTAAAACTATTATAAATTGGTAAATGGAACATTCCAGAGTATTATTTTCGGTTTTCCACACCATTTTTAATTAAAAATTCAGTCTTGAACAAGTTTATATAATCGTGAAATGATAAAAGTTTTATTTCACCAATGTTATGTTCCAACGAATGGTGCGGTTTTTATTTTCTCAATATTGTATACCTTCATTGAAGAAAGATTCGAAATTTATTTCTTTCATTACTACCTTCAATGTTCGCGCTTTTTTTTTTCTCAGATATCTTGCGACGATTGCGATTGCGATGAAAAGCATAGGCCGGGTGGGAAATATCGTTGCTTGGTAATCAAGTTTTAGATCCACTTGTGGATTAAGCGAACGATACACATAAGTTGCTGCAATTCATCCCGAAATGAGTCATGGCCACTCGGGGCATGAGCGAATGGGCGCTGGATACGGCGTGGGATTGTGCGATTGGCTTGGTCTGATGGCACGATGGGAGGTTTTAAAGCTACAATTAGCCACGCTAATCTACTCGGCGCCAATCGACTCCGACCAGCGGCGATTGCACGGGATGACGAGGATAAATGGGTCGTTTATTATGCGGGCGTACAGTTTCGCTCAGTGAAATGAGCTCGCCTGCCTTTTCGCTGAGGACCGGCACGGGGTTGTGGAACTAATGTGCGTCCTGAGTGTAAGACGAGTTTTTTTTCCTTTTTTTTTCTAAATCACTAGTTAAAGAATGCATAAAAAAGTCTCAATATTGTCCGGCTGAGCAGATTTTGCAGCCCAAGATGGGAAGTGACACAAAATAAATGCTGGAAATGTTCGCCATTAGTCACGATTTGTACTTCCTCGGCATGGAGCACCGGAGAGCACGGGAAAAATCCGCAGATAAATGAGGGTCGTCTTGAGGGATGAATTAACATATTAAGTTAAAATAAATCTCTTGATGCAAAAAAAGAATACAAATGTCACTTCATCTTGCCCATAACGGTTACTTAGGTTTCGGTCCATTTGAACCTGCTATCAGAAACGGAGAAATCCATTTCCTTTGCAGTAAAGCTGTTTCACTGCAGAACTATTCGTTCCAGTTCCCGGGATGCAAAATCAATTTATTGCAAATATTGCTTTGAAGTGAAATGCAACTGCAATCATCTTGATCAGAGCCCGGAAATGGACTGAAAAAGCTTGATTCGTTTACGTGATGAAATTTGTCTACGTTTGAAAGATTGCTTTTCAAAGTTTGCAGCTCACAACACTGTGCTCAATAGAATGAAAGTGTTAAATGATTAAAATACAACGTTGCATGTTTTGTATGGGCTTTAGTTGGGTTTTCAAACACGGTTTAATGATGCGTTATTTGTCGGTAATGGTACAAATTTATGTTGACCTATCCCGGGCAGCATATGGCTTCCCCGGATTCACATTATTCGCTTCAGATCAATGAGATTCGTTTCTGGTGGTGGGGGAATGAAAAGAACACTCCCACAGAATGCTGGAGTTGAGAGAAATGTGTTGGTGCCTGGCGGGTAATTGCCTTATCCGGTTCCGGGAGAAATGTCTCCCGCATTCGTACTCAGCTATTTCCTCTTCAACTGTCACATCTTTAATGTGTCCTTGTCCTGTCCCCTTCGTTTGATGTCACAATGTCACGACCGGTGCTGTACCGTAGCGTGTATGTGGCTCTGTGTTGGTGTATGGGAGCCCGGAAAAGTGGTAACGGGTCGGAAAAACGGGGCCCAGGCAGGTGGGAGTGTAGTGTTGCTGCCTCGAGCGAGAGATGAAAATAATTGAATGAAATTCATTACATCGAGTGTTTCTAACTGAAATGGAAAATCAATACATTTCATGTTCACGCGACCCGAGGCTACCCACCACCCTCAGCTGGGTGGGATGGTATGTTTGGGGTAATGCACGAGTGATGGAAGCTGTGGCGTGAAGTGTCGTGAGTTTATCGTGCCGTGGTTTCCCGGGAAAGCGGCCGGAGAGGAGGCACTGCCGTACTGATGCTGGAATAAACCTGCGTGGGTTGGGGGCAACATGACAACCGCCTGCGATGCGTACATGGGGTGGGTTGTAGCGGCGTAGGGTGTTTTTATGATCTAATTTTGATGGCAGTGACATCGTTGGCCAATGTTCGCACTGCCCGAACCGTGGTATGTGTCGAACGTGACCGCTCGAGAAATGGCAGCTAATAAGTAGCATCATCTCGGTGGTAATGAAAATGTTTCCCACCCACATGGATGTTCCTTCCTGGAACGGTGTGGTGTTTTGGAAAAACGGTTAGTCTGGTGCTGTCATGAGTGAATGTGTTTGAATGGAATTTTTGGTTTGTTGTGATCTCTTTTCCTTCGAAGAAGGATTGTTTCGCTTTTCAGAAGAATTACTTCTTTTATCATGTTTAACGCGGCTAGAGTATGTGAAAATAATCAAATCAACACGATTTGATCCAAAAGGCTGTCATATAATATGGCACCTAAAATGCAGGTTGATTTGTAAAACAAGTATCCTTTGTATGTAGGTTGATGGGAAAGTATGTTCTCTTGCAATTTGAAAAAAATGCCATATACTGGAAAAGATTGCAGTTAAAATTGGACATTATTGCATTAGGATAACTAAGGTTATACATTGTTAAAAATAAATGTGTTTGTAAGAATGTATACTCGAAATTATTTTTTGATAGACTTTCTTGAATTGAATTGTTTACTGCTTGAAACGTATATTGAAACTTTCCCTGTGGCATAGCACTGTAGTAACAAATTAACCAAGTATATCTGAATTCATAAGAACTAAAGAAGACAAATTTCATATAGAATGTAAGGTTAGCCACCGACGTATCCAGCAGTGATTTGTTACGGTTAAGTTTTTCTGTTAGTTTCTTTCTACCCATGTTTATACGAAAGTTTCACAAAACGAAACGAGTTTTCGTACAAATGAAAAGTATCAGCGGTTTCCTGATTTTTTACACAGAAACCTTTTCCAGCTTTCATAATTGAATATCATCAATGCTTCCGTACTTGTAACTCCCAAAATATTTTTTTAAGGTTCCAATTGCGAGATAACTAGTATCAATTCAATCTAAGTAATTTTAAACATAGCATACAAAATACATGATTGACACAACTTCTACACAAAAACTTGACAAAAACTTCTACTACCTTGACTTTTACTACCATTACGGTTAGTCTTTTACTATATAACTGAATACTGAATACATACTGTATGAATTCAAACGGAAAGTACGCAACTTTATAATTTCGAAGATTATCTTAATTTTGAAATTATTGATTGATTTTATTTACATTACGAATTCGAGTTTAAATTTATTGTTGTATTTTATTAGTCTATTAATTATTATTGTTGTTTTTAATTTGACTTGCAAAGCTATTGTCGGAAAAGATATCCTTCATACTCATTATTTAACCATCAATTCAAAAAGCTTCCAACGAATCGAAGGAGCATCATCAGCAACACCGGTGGTTCGGGAAAAAACCAAACTGCTTCCTGGTGACAGTAAAATTGATATTATTCTTCCAAATGGCCCCCTATTTGCTTTCGTGGACACAAACACACACGCACTAACCACTGCCAAACCGCCGGTTCGGAAAGTGACGAAGGAAGGAGGAGAGCGCTCCTTAAGGACAATGGCGTCCGTGACGGTGAGTGGTCCTGTGCGGCATGAATAATTCAGCTTCCCCTCAAGAGGGTGACGAAGAGCGTTTGTCTAATTGGCCCTAAAAACCGGGGTAATAGTGGGGGTACAATAAACCGATAGCATAAATTAGGACGATCGTGTGGAATCCCAGGTTCCGACGTTGCTCGGGATGCTGGCACTTCGAGGATGCCCCCGAGAAGGTGTTGGGGGTCGCGCACAAAATGGCAGCACAATGCACTCGCAGCTCCAACTGCAGGCATAATTTGGCCTGCACGAAGCCCGAACTGCTGATAGGAGAACAAAGTTGTATCATAAAGCTGGTGCAAAGGATCAGTAATTTAGTTTTTGTTCTCGGCTGCTCTGGCGTAACACATTGGACCGGAGGACGTGTGACGTTACGAGCATAATTGAATACCGACGATGTGATTGACGAGATGGAGGAACGCGATGGTACACAGGGGAGGGGGGACGAATAAAATCTTCTCCTCCAGAATCACCATCCGTCTTCGGCACAGGTTGACGCAGTACTCGCTGCGACGTTTGATGGCGCTGATGTTGGACCGAAATTGGAAGCAAGGATAAGAATGCTACCGGAGGAAAAGTGGGAAAACTCGCATCGTTAAGCGTCAACGACTCGCGTCCTGCTGAACATTGGTCGGCGGGAAAAATTCACCGTGAGGTGGGATAAAGCGTGAGGTGGGAGTTAGAAAAAAAAAATAAACAAACAAAACACCGAACGGAGAACAGTGGCGCGTTCGATCGTAAATAAAAATTTACGACAATTTTCAAAAGAACCTGTTTATGACACTGTCAGTTTATCGTTCCGGGGTTCCGTGTCCCACGTCGGCAAGAAGATGGCGTGTCGATGCAGCTCGATGATGAACATGTTTTCAAATGCCGCTATCGAAGAGTTGTGAATGAAGCGGCGGCTTCATTCAGACATCTCCAGACAAACTATCGAGCTGTACGAACTTTGGAACAAGGTAAAAAACTAGAGTTACAAAGGATGTTTTGGGGTACGGGAAATTTTCTTGTCCCTCGGGCTCCACTTCTACCAGACAGCTATTTTGACGACTCAAATCTAATTTGTGCTGATTTTCTTTTTTCTGGCAAATTTTCGTCGCCGAATATTCTTGGATTACTTAGAACTTGCTGTTTCGGGAAATGCAGCATACAACAGATTTTTGGGGAAAGCTTCTTTGTATGCGAAGGAGCGTGCTAGGAGATTCACGTAGCTGTATACAATCCAAGCACAAATGACAACAGTAAATTGAAGAAGTAGTTCATAATTTTCACTACTGATTTAGTTTGCGTTGATGGAGTTTTAGCTTCGACATTATCTACTTGAACAAAGCGTATTGTTTCATATTTTTAATCCCCACAAACAACAGCTAGTGCTAATGATCTAGAGTTGTAAGCTGCGAGCGTTTTCAAGGGTAACATCTACCTGCTAATTGCATCCACGGAAAGTTGCTCCTCTGGTGGCGAAGATTGCTGCCCGAGCCCGAGAGACGCTGCAAGTCCACAGCAATAAATAGCGAAACTGCAAACTTATAATAAATTCTCAACTTTTCAACACCGCTCGCCTATCTTCCAAGGTGTGGCGGCGATATGGTGCTGCATAGTTGAATGCACCTTTTCAAAGGCACGAAGACACCAACGGGTGGGTTGTGCTATCATGCAGCACAGCTTGCACCGATCGGGTTCGGTTCTTCCAGCTAGGGCGTAAACTGATGGTAACAGTTTGGCTTTGTTTAAAATTCTATCGATGTTCCTCACGTTCGCTTCCGGGCGATCATCCTCGACTTTATTGGCATTGCGAACCATAAACAAACACCGTCGGGAGCTGCAAGGGGAAATGCATTATTAGTGCACTTTTCAAGGTGAGCCCAAAGCTGTGAGCGTTGGGGAGATCGAACCTGAATCTTGAATGTGCCACTTTCGATCCGTTTTGTACCTTCCGGGATGGCTTTTTGAGGAAAGGATCCATATAAGAGAGAATTCTCTTTGGAATTTTTGAATGATTTGCGCCAAATAATTTGGGACCAATATGCATAATGAAAAGGAGTGGTGAAAGTTATAACAGATTGAACTATAGGTAAAACTAAGATCAATGCATTTTTGGCTTATGCACATTTGTTTTGTGTACTCTGTTGGCAGCTAGAATGATAGGTTTTTATTTGTATTTATTATTATTACTTATATTATTATTGTTTATCTATTTACCTTTTTGGCATTATTTACCCTATATGGTTCAACATACATTTGAGTTCAATTACTGTTTAGTAAAATTCAATCGTGAAAATCTTTTAACAAAGAAAAACTCATTCAGCTTTATTCTTTCCTTGCTGTTCAGGGTACCATAATGGTTTCAGGGTTTTCAAATGATGTTAAACTGATGTTGAAACTATGGTTAACGCTCAACACAATAAACATTGAAATTTGTGACGTACAGCATGCCGTATTACTCTTTGCTGTCCTTATTGCATTTCTGAAAATTGTTCTAGCAGACCTAACTAACCCCAAGACCTAAGTAACTTCTTGTTTAGTCACACATACAATTCTGTAAGTCGTATAAAATATACATAGTATGAATTGGTTCATCAATCTGTGGGCTACTAAATTTTCACTCGCTGTTTATGAGCTGCTTCAAATGTTCAAATAACTTGAGAGCGCACTTTAAAAAATACACATACAATACCATGCGATCATAAAACTGAATTAGTCACACACAACAGCATTTATACGGAGTGTTTAAGTTTCTTGCGTTTATGCAGAGGGCATCTGGTATCCGATAACGGTACTTTAATGATGTTGTTGAGACATTATACGCACCACCAACTTCCCAGCCAAAGGGCTACTGTTTATCTGCAGGCCCCTGGTAAACCCTTCGGCTCGTAGACACCTAATTTTACGGGAGTTTTAATTTAACCAGAACCCATCATATTTTTCAAAGTTTTGCTACTTTTGAGAGGGGGGACTGTCACCAAACACAGAAAGCAGATCGCTTTCTAGCGCGTTGGAACAATTGCTATCAACCTGTTCCGGTGTTTCTTCTTACCATGGTTCGGCAACGAGGGGGGAAAACAAAGAAATTAATTTAACTTTTTCCACTGTTTGCAACCGACAATTTACAGTCGTATTCAATGTCTCGTGCCTGGCTGAAAAAAATGAAGCAACATTTTCATACTTCCTCTTGGAAGATTTCTGAAGTTCAGAATCTGAACTATGAATAAACTCGCTTACTACTTTACGGGGGAAAGTCTTTCGAGACTTGCTCGTTTTCTATTTTGACCTTTTCCATCATTCCCCTATCACAGTGGAATAAAAAAGCAAAAAATGAGTACATAATTCCAGTGTTTATCATGAAGGGGTAGAATGCTTTGCTTGTTTAGAATAAACTCACCAAGAATAAACCACAGATGATACTGGAGTAAAATTGAGACATTGCATAATAATGGGTAATATAACAAATATTTCATTCCGAAAAAAAACCCACTTTATCCAATTAGTAAACAACAGCACACAGTTTACGTTCGCGTATTAATGTATTTGTATTATTTTTTGTGTGTGCTGTTTATCTTCCGTTTCGAGCTTGCCAGAACAACAAATCGGTGAATCTGAACTGCCCAAAGCAGACGCACAAAGTGCCAATTGTTCGAGCGCTCCATTTTACAAAACGTTTTCCCCCATGGTGCTCTCCAGCATCATAAAACTCCTCTCCATCATTTCAATACTGCTTCGTTTGTTTCCATCATTCAGTCCTGTTTGGGCCCCATTCAACATTATGAAGACCGTTTCCCCCAGAGGGTAGGTTTTCCTTCCCTTAATTTGTGTACTTCGGCATCACTCCCCAAAAATTACAAAGAGCGTAATAACATTTCGTCACGCGCTGCATTCCATCTAATTTTTGGTGGTCTAATTTAATTTTATTATTTTCCACTCGAATGAACCCCCACATCTAGCCCCTCCGGCGCTGGGGCTTACTGGCGTTAATTGCATGCCCGGCCTGGGCCAGTTGAAGTTTTGCCTGAAAAAGTGGGACGCGAATGAATTTCGGTTTTTCGGTTGAAGTCCTTCAGAGTAGGGTGAGCAAAAAACAGAATATTGTTACCTCCAGACAGGAAGTAAAATAAGGCGAATGAAATGTGAAGTATTCAAAGTAGAAATGTACTCTTGGCGGAAGCAATGGACACGGAGAGGGGCATTGAGAAATAAAGCGCGGCTCCAAAGGAAACCCATCACTCGATGCCATCGTCGCCAATGTCGTCAGCGGTCGATGCCTTAAGAACGCCACCCCCTTCTTTCGCTTTGTGCTGGGCGTTCGTCCGCGGAAGATACTACTTTTCCGGGGCGTCCTGGGCCATCCCGGGCGGCAATAAGTACGCCATTCAGGATGTAAGATTGGTGTTATTATTTTTAATTTTATTCATCGCTTTCCATTGCCGCAACTCGCGCCGCCCGGAAAAGGGAGAAAGTGCGACCTTTTATCTGGAAAGTGAAACGACACAAAGCGGTCCGGAAGGAGCACCCCGGAACAGCTTTCACGTTTCATCGCACGAATTTTGTTCACCACCTCCACCACTTCGTCACTCCTTCGTTCGTTTCGGTGCAGCAAGAAGTAAAGTGCTTTCGAATGTCCAGCCATGTCTGTCTGTCCGTCCGTTCGGGAGAATCGAGTGGGAGTGACGGTCGCGCTGGCAGATGGTGACAGAAATCACGGGGCTGAATCTTTTCTGAGGGTGGGTCGAAAGTGAGAAATCCCTGGAGGATACTTGGATGAGTAGGGTGGAAGGGAGAGTGAGTGACACATTGCGTGTCCAGAAGAGTGGCCAACGGAAGCGGATCGATGAAGGAATCTCCTTGCTTTTTCTATCTTATTAGCAGTGGGATTCATCTTCGTTCGGTCAAGCGGAAGAGGGATGAGTGATATTAAAGGGCATCAACGAAAGAAAAATGACTAAAAGTATTAAAATTGCAATCAGATTGTTTTGTATTTATCTTTTTCCATTTATCTTTTATTTTCTGGTTGATTTTGAGATGGATCGATGTTACTTCTCAATGTTGTTAAAATATTTAGCAAAAGCTACCCCCATAAGCATACGGAAGCGTCTCTCCAGCTCGACGCTGGTTCTCGCAATATATTTTCTTTTAAAATACCTGCGAACGCTCACTGTAGCGATTACGTTGGTAAAGATTAAAATCTGGACACAACATTGAGGCGGCACATTTCCACAGATCAGTCGGTAAACTTTCCGGTGGGAATGGTGAAATTGGGTGCTGCAATAAGCTGGTGGCATTCAAAGAAATCGTTCCGGGTCAATGTTAGCCCCACCGACGAGTTGATCCATTTGGTTTTATGATAATTAGCTCAACTTTTGCCGACATTCGGCTGCTGTCTATTGCTGTAAGAAGCAAAGGAAATGTTGTTCAAAATCGTTAAGAGCTTAAACAAGTTGGAAAAGTCAGGTGACTTGTTTGAAGACTTGGGAGACAAGCTTTGCGTTTTATTTAAAAAAAAAACTGCTGTCAATAAAAAAGATTCAGCAGATAAAGGAACTGAAACGTTTAAAAAATGGAAAGGTGGCGGGACTGATATCGTGATCAAGTTTTGTTTTTTTATAGCCAGTTGACAGAACTGCTGCCAAGGTGCAAAACAATATTGTTGGCCTCTTCTATGGTTGTGATAATTCCATTAAGTGGACACTTTGTAAGTCTGCTTTCTTTAATTACGTAGGTAACGTTTTTCGGGAACATTGGTCCCACGT
This sequence comes from Anopheles ziemanni, assembly GCF_943734765.1. NCBI lineage: Eukaryota > Metazoa > Arthropoda > Insecta > Diptera > Culicidae > Anopheles > Anopheles ziemanni. Next base: position 44,843,915 of record NC_080706.1, on the reverse strand, counting down.
GCTGGTCCGGATGTGAATCACCGGTCGCTGATTTAGCATATTGATAATTGAAGCAAAAGAATCGACCAGTCGAACGACAAACGTTTAGCGGCAAGCGAGAATGGATCATAATCGGATCAACTTGTTAGCAGTGAAATAGCAACGTGCGAACAGAAACTGCAGAACGAGCCAAATAATTCTTCTCGTTTTGTCATGTGACGATTGGACAAGAGAAAGTTATATTTGACACGTCTCTTTGCCATATCCACATACGAACGGATACGAAATACGTGGGGGGACCCAAAAGTAACGGGAATCGGGTTGTAGGGAGACGAGGGGGAAAAGGGGATCGGGTTCAATATTTTATTTTAAAAGCTTAACATGTTCTTGATCAGTATGCAAAGTTTAGTTTCTGTAAGTGCATCCGCTAGTCTTTGAGAATTTTTTCAGTGTAACGGTTTTAGTGTTTTCGGCGATTTTGTGAGATGACCAAGTGAAACTGAGGTCAACCTCGTTCTGAGCTCCCCACAGCTTCAAAAGCGGACGAAAATGTTTCAAAAATCAACAACCTTGTTCAGAATGTGTTCCTCCAGGATGGAAAAATCGGTATCATGCCATTTTCGGTCAAAAACTGCCTCACGGACAGCGCTTTGTGGGCAGGTGCGTTGTCGTGGTCTCAGTTTCGTGGAAGAACCAGTTTTCCCTCAACATTTTCAAATCTGCCTGGTGGATTTTTTTAGTTTATCCTCCATCCTGGATAAACAAATGCTGAACAAGATTGTTGATTTCTGAAACATTTTCGTCCGCTTTTGAAGCTGTGGGGAGCTCAGAACGAGGTTGACCTCAGTTTCACTTGGTCATCTCACAAAATCGCCGAAAACACTAAAACCGTTACACTGAAAAAATTCTCAAAGACTAGCGGATGCACTTACAGAAACTAAACTTTGCATACTGATCAAGAACATGTTAAGCTTTTAAAATAAAATATTGAACCCGATCCCCTTTTCCCCCTCGTCTCCCTACAACCCGATTCCCGTTACTTTTGGGTCCCCCCACGTATGTGTTCCGTTCAAAATAAAGAGTTGGGTCACGAGCAGAAACTTGCTGCCTCAATGTGCGCTTCGTTAAATCATATTTCCGGAAATTTGATTAGGCCAGGAAAGAGTGTAAATCGTGTTTGTGGATCATCATCCCACGTTACGGTATAGAAAAGGGAAGTCTATGTTGTGTGACACAAAGTGTTAGGTACAAAAGTATGAAAAATTTATTCATTTGTTTTGTGTGACAAAAACACATCCAAAGACTGTTTAAAAACTGGTGTATGATGGTTTAAACTTAAACGAAAAGGGGTGGAATAAATTCACATTGGCTAGTTTAGAAATAAACAAAAAGAGTTTTAATACGGTGAAAATGACGTTTTTTCGTATTAATAACGTCAACGCGGAAGAGTTGGTTTAGTATACGTTTAAAGTCTAAGGCAAACATGAAGCGTTGTTTGAGAAAGTTACATTTATCATATTCGATAAACTTTCCAAATCACAAAATTACTGAACTACGTTTATTTCTACGCTCCATTATCATTAGGGTTTGAACATCTTTTTCCCACGTAACTGACACACCTTTCCTGCAGATAGAGATCGTCAAATCAGCAATTTGCTTTAGAAATAAACCGCTTCAGCGGTTCCTACATGCCACGTCTACGTGGATGTGGGCGAATAAGGGCAGTGTTTGTTGTAGCGGTCCCATCTAGGAAGGGTCAGCCCGATGATTTGGACGATCGGGAAACCGATGGGTATGGTTTCCCTCGTCGAACCTTGTCGGAGCTTTTGTGAGAAGTGCTGACAGCTACTTTCAGCTGACAGCTTTCCAAACACTGGTGAAGATCTTTAACCGGCTTGCTGAGGTAGCTTGGCGGTTTTTTTTTTTTTTTTTTTTGTTTACTCACTTTTACCTTTAGCTTGTTTGCAAGGGTATGTTTTGCGTATTTTTTTCCACTTCTAAAGGGTTCGCGCCATCCTTCAGCGCCTTCCCGATTGAAGGTAGATGGCTGTGGTCGAAGATTGATACGCTGACAGGAAGCCATTTTGCATGGGACCACCGAAGGAAGTTTCTAGCTTTCACTTTGGCGTCAGCAGCTCTTGTCGGGAGTTTTAAACATTAAATTGAAAATTGGTCCTTTTTTTTGCTTCCCTAGCTGGACATCATGTGTTAAGCTTCGTGAAGCGCAGTTTGTAAAACATTTAGTCTATTTTAAAAACGTATAAAGTATTCGTACATTGTTTGTCAATACATTTTACTACACTCGAAAACTTTATTGTGCCGCATTGCATGTAAGTGAAAGATTTTATCAGTTCCTCGATAGTATCTGATGGGATTCCCGAGGTTCAACGAGCCATGATGTGTATCGGTTCGGAGCGAAGGTAGGATGAAGCAATTTTTATATTTATGTCCCGGCAAAAATTCCTTGTTAGCAAGCGCAATGAATAGAATATTCGCATGAAAAGCTCTCCTCGATAAGGCATCAAATTAACCCTTTTCCGCATCGGAAATCGTTTGACAGCAAATGAGTTAAAATATGACAACTACATACCGGGCGGCAACAAACAAACCTTTTACCGAACCGGCTCCTTCCTCGATGGGTATTCGCTGCTCCAGGCTACCCGGTGGAGCTTTCCCAAGGGACAACCGTGTTCGGGAAAAACTATGATTCCCTTCTCGATCTCGGTACTGGTAGGGTTTCGAGGGAACACCACTTCCACAGGACAGATACGTTTGACACTCGCTTCATTCACCCGTACCATTCATGGAAGGGTTTTTATCGTAGCCCAATGACCCCGGGGGCGGGATGCTTTATTTTTCGAAGTGGATATCCGAAATAAGTATATGCCAGTGCTTTTTAGTCGGAGATTCGCAGCTACACTCTGAACTCTCTTTCGCGGTACGAACACTGGCGTTTGGATTCGATCGATTGGTCCAATTACATGTGGTGTTGACAGGTGCATTTATTAACATTTATACATTCAATTGTTCAGCGTCGAGTAGCTTCAGCAAGCTGACGAGGATACCTAAATTGGCATTCGGGATGAGCACTGACCTTTGCCCTTTAGGATTTGACGGTGCGACATAAAATGGATGACCTGTTGGGTTCAACTATCTGGCCCAAAGGGTTTTTTTTTTGCTTTACGACCTGATGTTCAAGAGTTACTTTATTTTATAAAGACTAAATACCAATGATTGAATTTGAGCAAAAGTCGTGAAACTATATTTCTATGGGAAATAAAATGAACAGTGGAATTTGTGTGAACCATTTTTTTAAAAGAGTGTGACCTGCATATCAGCTTTTCGAAATATTTCGCATGCGAGAATGGAACATTCAATTTCATTTGAAGGCTGCATAAAGTTTGAAAAATATAAGAAATCGCCTGAAAACGATTTCATAGAAAGTTCCATTTGGTAAACACAATTTATCGTCAGCGAACTTTAACTCGCCGGAGAACGAGCATTTACGTCCGTGCGGATGAGCTTCGGTCGACGATTCACCATTCGTTTATCAGAAACCGTAAAAGTTAGCTCCGAAGAACCATTTTGTGTCACAATTTGACCGAAATACGATACGCTCGGTTTTCCGAGGAATGAAATTTTACTTTCATAACCACATTGGTTTGCAGCGCCCGAAGGAACGTACGGGGAGTGTTTTTCGCTGGCTGGACGACGTACGAAATGGTCACGGAGCAATCGAGAGGAGATAGCAAGCAATCGGAAAAAAAGGGAAGGAGTGAATAAAAGGACTGGTGAAAAGTTGTCCGTTCTGTGCTCCGTGCTGGCGACATGTCGCCCCGACACCAAAACGAATTGATACGAACTGCTGCAGTCCGTCGCAGCTTCAGCAGTTTGTCGGACCGGTTTTTCTTTTGCTTTTCCTCCCCTGTTAATTCTGTTGTCCTGTTCGTTCTGTTTAGCTCAAACAATCTCCGACGTTGCATTTTTCCCCACTGCCAGGTCGTACCTTCGTCTAGCACGTTTCTAGCCTCCTGTGCCGCCTCTGCACTGCATCACAAGTCGGGAAATTGGAGTTGACCGTGGCTCTTGTCTTTTACTTTGTTCTCTAAGAAAACAAACCCCATAACTAGATGCAACTCGGATTGGTGTTTGCTTGCTGGCCAAAGTTGGTACTGAATTTCCGTTTGTGTCTGTTTCCGGTATGTTTGATTTTTCAGAGATGTTGCGGAAATTGATCTGTCCAGTTGGATTGTTCCATCGTCCAGATTTTCCGGGTTAGTTTTATGCTTGGATTTGTTGGCCACTCATGATCCATGCTTTGATAGATTCTAATATTTTTAGTTGATTTATTAATCATTTTAAACGGTGCAATTCGAATAAATTGGATTGCAAATTTGACAGCTTTTATTATGCTTCTATAAATACTTTTCTGATTTGATTTCATACGAGGTTTCGTCGGTATATTGCCACAAGGAATTAAAAAACTCCCAATTTTGCCCAATTATATAAATATTTGAAATTTAAAGTTCCTTTCTATACTTCCTCTGACTAACCATTCTCGGAAGCTTTCAGTAAGTCTGTTTCATATTGTTCAACCGGTACACTGTTTTCCTAAGCAAGCACGTTTTCTATAAATCTGACAGTAATGCTGGGTGCATTTGTATTTGTAATAATTCCTATTTCACTGAAGCTTTCCCAGTGGCATTGTTTTTCATTCTACATCTCATTTTTCTATCCTCTCTATCTCTGAGATTAGCTTGTTGCTGTAAATACATTCATCTATGCGGTTTTTAATCAAGATAAGTTAAGTTATGTGTTCCGTAAAGCCAAAACAAATTCAATAACAAAAGGAAACGGGAAGGGTTACATACTTTTTCAACGCTTTCAGTAACTTCGCCTTGGCAGAAACGAAAGGCTCCGTCAGAGACCCTCCGCTGCCTGGTTGGGTTCCTGCAGGACATTCGGAGGAAAATTCCGCTTCTAAGCGTTGCGATTTCACGATAAGATTGAAAGCAAACAAAAGCGAACAAAAACCTTGGTTGAATAATGTTTTTCGTTTTGTTTGTGGTTTTTTTTCTGTGCAGCGTGGCGAGGCGCTGGATCTGCGAGTTAAAAGAATCCTCTTGCACAGGGCGCGAGGGCGCCGAAAGGCAACGAAAGTCCCGGAGCGGACGGTAACGGAATCTGTTCGAAAGAAACCTCCACCAAAGCGTAGTTCCGCAGGGTGTCGAGAGGAAAATGAACCTTTTGTGTGTGTGGCGGAAACTGACAGTGCAAAAGTTGAACCCTTCGGTGGATAGACGGCTTGTTTAGGTGGAGTTTTACGGTTCTTGTGGAATTAAATTTTCATTCTTGTGATATGAAAGTGTGAGTGATCTTCTGTAAGTATTTCATGGAACCCTTGAATTCTTTAATTTCTTTGCGATGTATTTGGCCATCCACAGCTGTTTACAATATATAAAGGAGTAAGCATACACAGGTACAAAGAGTTATCCGACAGATAGCGTACACCAACGAACAGGATCATAATCGCAAACAGTCCAAGGTGCTAGGAAGATGTGAGACTGTGGAAATTTTCCTGTCATCTAGAAAAAGGCAAGAAGCCACTGATAAAATGGCCAAACGGGGCTGGCAAAATGGCGCTGGTCTAAGGTTATGGGGAAATTGATGCTCGTTTTAAATCTCCTTTATTTAATCTTGGGCAAGGTTATGGGATTGCGATCGCATTCGAACGATAAGGGTAAAAGGGGATTTGAGATTTCATTTAAAGGCGTGCGTTGGCCTGCTTTCCCAATTTGCCCAAACTGTGCCGTTTGTTTTGTGTTTTCGGTGGCGCTTTCGGTTTTCTTTTCCTCCGCGGAACTCACCTCCCGCCACGAGGATCTCTATGGATTGGGCCCGCTTTGCGTTGTTTGTTGTGGATGGTTGATTATTTTCCCCGTGGCACTTCTTTTTGCTCTGTTCGAAACGGAAAACAACATCACGTCTCGAGGGTTCCGATTTGTGGCATGAGTGAATGGTTTATTTGCGTTCCTAGCGGCTCTTGCAGGCGTCAGTTTGGTTCGCGATGGGCCCCAAGTGTAGCATCGTAAAAAAGCCCTAAAGAAAGGTTTTCAAATCTCAGGGCGATCTTTTCCTAGGGAAGTTTGCCCTGCTGCTCGCGAGCAAAGTGCAACCGGAAACCCGCTTAAGGGTGGTAGGTGGGAAAGCTTAGCAGCACGATCAAATGCTCCTCTGCCACGGTGATTGTCTGCGAGCGCTCAGCTGGAACCGGGGAAAACATGGAAGGTAAATAAGACGAAGCAGGCTGGTAAAAACCTTTTCCCGGCAGGCCTGTCAGGCGAACCCTTTGCTTGGTCGGGTGGGTAGCAGTGGTGGATTAATTGAAATGTTCCGATGTGGTCCGTGCGTGCTTGCGAATTGACTTCTCCAAGTTGACCCCCACGAGGGTAATGGCGGGGGCATCTTTCAGCAATGGGCACGATCAGATACCGATACTATGCCCGAAGGCCGTACAAATGCAAGGCCCCACGGGGGACGGAATGTTTCTCTACAAAATTGAAATTTGCCCGTTTTTCATCCGTTTACTGACTTGTAGAATCCAACGTTTGTTTCATTTATTTTTTTCTATGAAATGTATTTGCTATAGCTGTAGCTTTTTAGGATTGAGTATAAAACACAATAAGAGCAAAAATGTTCAGGAAAATATTGTTTTTTTAATGTGAATAACATTTTTGCAAATGATAACTGTAAATAGTGGGAATGCAATAAATTGAAGAATCAATTAAGGAACATTCAGTACTTTCATTTTGATATGCAATTATCTATACAAAATATCATTATATTATTCAAATGATATTTTATCACGTTATGGTATTAAAAGGACACTCTTTCTCAAATACCACGATAATCTATACAGTTAAACATGTGTAAAGCACCAACCAACTCATCTTGTATATATATTTCTATTAAGAAAAGTTCTTTGTTTGACAATGTCTGCGATTCTGTCCAAAGCGTTTGATGTTCCTTTTTTTTCATATAATTTTTGATTCTGTGAAAGCATGTGTATATCAAGCAGGGAAGCAGGGAACATCGTTTGATCAGAGTTGATTGTGCGGTAGATCTGCACTGACAATAAACCGAAGTTGACGGCTATATCCCGGGAAAGTATTCCCAGTTATATGCTTCCATTTCCCGAAGGTTGGCATTCATATGTCACTTAGTCAAACATAATTCCACAATGCCGCGCATTTATTATGAAGCAACGCAAATTTCCAACACGCATTAGAACGAGTCGTGTGTTCAAAATGATTTTCTATTCGTTTCGTGCTTTTCTTTCTCGGAACCAGGCTGTAGTGCGCCAATGCCGTTATTTGGAGTCCCCGAACTGGAGATAGGAAGTGAGAGGGTGGATGTGCGATTTAAAACAAAATCCTTTTTTTCAAACCATCCTTACCATATTCGCTTACAACCGGATCCTTGTCCAACCCGACCGATGCGAGCTAAGGGGCGCAACGAGCAGATTCCACTCACCCGTGGGAACATTGAGCTCGAAATTTGGATATTTTTAGCAGCAGCCAGTGGTGCGTTCGCTTCCCTCCTATTACCGGATTAGTACCGCCTGACCGATCAAGCCCGACCCCAACGAACGAACCCTTGGGAGTCCTGGGGGAAATCTGGCCTGAAGTGGTAGGCAGATTTCCGCAGAAATTTTAGAGTGGTAGACACATTCCATGGACATTTTAAGTAGAACCAACGCATGGAGCCGATGCAGGAAAATAGTAATTTTCATCGTAGAAGGTTAGGCCTCAGGGTGGTTGGTATTCAAAACCATGGCGGATGGGCTCTATACCAGTCAACTGATTGACTCATGAAACGGCCACCTACACGTTGTTTGCTTGCTATAGATATATTTATTTATTAAGATCTTGGCGAACGCAGGAAACCCCGGAAATGGTAAGGGAACATCGTAGTTCTTCCCGGAAAAATTGACACGGGAAACTGGCGAGGCTTTTTCGTACGCGTTTCCCGGGACTATCTACTCCGAGGGCAATTTCCAGTCCATCGGCTGATGGAGCTTCTTACGAGACGAGGGAAGCAATTTTACAAAAGTGAGCAGAAAGTATACTTTGACGGCTTTAAGCGAGTGCCGCAGTCGGCTCCCGCATCGCATCGTTACGAAGTGATTTTGGAAGTAGAGCAGGAGCGAAACAACGAAACGTTTCGTTGACAAGGTATGAGAAGTACTTTGGGGAAGTCTGTATTTCAGGACTGGAAGATGCTTCCGGGGGATTTTCGTCCATAAACGGCATAGGCAACGGGTGGATCCCGATGTGCGGGCTGAGTGCGGGATAGATTATTTGCGGTTTCTTTTACGCCATCGTTCGGATTTGTTTGTTGTGTTGAGGTTGAACTGGCTCCTTCGGGATCTGCAGTATCACTCTTTCGTTGAACAACGTAGGGCACAAAAACGCCGTTTTGTGACCTTTACGCGGTCGACTATTGATTCGCCGAGGCCGATTGAATCGTATTTTACGAAGAGATAATATCGAACCCATCAATTGGGAGGGGGAAATGTGTCCTAATATCCGTAGTGCTACGCAACGTTGGCTGGTGGTACCACAAAAGGTGGTTTTTCGTATCGGGCCTAGTTAGCAAAGCGTGTGTCTCCAGCATTTGCGATGAAACCCCGGTCGTTTCCCGAGCGACGGTTAAAGTTTACCCGGGGAATAAATGAATATATTTTACATAACTTGCAATGCACGACCAACTTTGGAGTAAACTCCAGACATATAGGCTGGAATTCGTGTATGGATCGTCAAACCTTCGTTTTTGAGATTAAATCTTTTTCTCCCCACACAAAATATTAGCTCACGAAGAGATGAGCTTGTTTGTATCTTTAATATTAGCCAATTATTGTGGAGATTAAAAGAATCAGCTTCACAGTAAACAAGCAGCTGTCTTTCTTATTTAGCTTATAATCTTCTCTAGAATAATCTGTAATGAATGCATGTGGGGTAGAAGTGTCCTGTTCATTAATAAAGCGTAATATACTTTTAATCAGTATCCGTTTTTTTTTGCAAGATCAAGCAATTCTCAGAAACCCGTAGTAATACGAAAATCACTGTGATTTTCTTTATTGAATTTACTGCGAGTCCTGATTAAAACGAGTTTGTGCAACTGGAAATGTACGCCAATTAAACCTTGTGTCATAAATTCTCTTAACGGCAGAATACATTTTCTAGAAATCGTTTGATAATGAAAATGCTGTTTTGATATCCAATCCAATATCGTTTGGATCACATCAGTGGAGGCAGCATATGTTGATTGATTATAAAACCTCTTTCGTACGCAGAGTTCTGTTTGCTTTGCCATCTGCTTCTCGGTCTCATTCAGACGGTAGATAAAATCAATACGTTAGTGCACACTATCTAATAGAATCGAGTCTCCTTTAGATAAGTCTGGGACATTCGTTTTGAGTGTTTCATTTAATTTGCATCTGTAATTCATTACTATGTTGCCAATCAATTCGGCTCAGTTCAACGATCAATTACATTCAAAGCATTTGCAATTTCATCTAGTATTTTTGTCATTGTGATTCCAAGGTTTTCCGCTGGAAACCATGCAGACTCGATGTTTTAGGTTGAACATTTTATTTAAACTTGTCAAGCATCCGTTAAGGAATATAGAAATGCCTTTGACTTTCTTATTAAATTACCTGTTTGCATAATTGATATGCAGGAAACATGATACGGCACGTGCTTTGAATACAAAATAGTTATTAGTCGAATAATATGGCTAAAATTGATTTGATAATTTGATTTTATTAATTACATTTAACAATCTTTCATAGATACTCCAGAATAACTAATTTTCAGAGAATAATTTGAGATTATCCTGGCCTTAAAATGGTCGTGTTCAAGATATTTGTAGTCGTACGATGAAAGCCACTGAAGTGCTACAGTAGCCTCTTGGTTACAATCCAATCATATGACCATCCTTAGCAGCATGCGGTACAGCCGGTTAAGTCCACTCTCATTCACGCAAAACACGCACGACAACGTGTACTCATCGCGACGACCGCAATCCCTTGAACTTGAGGCTTCTTCCGCCAGGCCGTCCGTAGCCGACGCTCCTAGCCGGTTGATGGGTTTGGCCTCCTAATTTCAGCTTTTCACGCGACTGCGTACACGTACACGCCCCGTGCAAGCCTTCGCACCCGTCCACCGATTTCCCACTAACGCTAACGGATGAGTCGTTAAAGCGTGAATCGAGCGACCTGACAATCCCAAACCAAATGATAAATTTGCTACATGATCCGTAGATTTACTGCCTGCGCCGGATGGTGGACTCTTGGCCGGTCCCGTGTCATTACCACTGCGGTCCGTCACTAGGCCCCGTACGCCAGACCCGTAACGGTCGAATGGAGTGTTGCCGACTGGGCAACGAAAAAAAAAAACGTAATGCACGAAGAACGGACACTCAAGCCCGGCCGAATGAGCTCCGTCGCCGGATTCCGAGGACGGCCGTCGCCACGTACTCGAAACGTGCTGACAGATTCCGTGGGTGCAAATCCTCACATATTGACCATAAAGTGTGCGTTACGGGTGCCGCACAGAACTCCATTAATGAAACGGTGGTCTAGGGTTGGCCTAACGATGGCAAGCAATTTCCAGGCAAGGACCATCAGAGCAGCGACAGCGGGAAGTGCTTGCGAGCCGGGAAAGGAATGGCCGAGATGGCACGCGCTGCTGCACGCTGTTGCTGATAAGGGGTGGAAAATGGAAAAGCGAGTGAGTGTCGTAATTTTTTGCTTAACCTTAGGCCATGATTTATTTCAAACAATCTCACCAAACGTTGACATGTGATAAGCCGAGAGTGTGGATTATTTTGTGTTTAACTGCAAGCTTCGAAATTATCCCACTATTGTTACAAAACATTCGAATTAGAATGTGCTAATAATATAAAATATGTTTCTATCAACTTGCTTCAAGAATCCATACGTGTTTTTATGTCATGTGACTCGTTTTGAAGATTTCTTACTTTAATTGTATTTTATTTTCTCAGTAGCTTCTTTTGGGGTTTTATTTCCGTCCGACATTAAATTCAGACATTAAAAAAAATTAAAATCTCTTACGGATTACTATAAACTTACATCAAAAAGAGCAAAACTAGCAACTACTATAGCTGGACAAATGTAAGTGTTATAACATGGTTTACTCACAAACAATTTGCAATCATTGTTTATTTAATGATCCATTCAACCACTAGGAAAATCGTGGAGTTTCTTAAATTTAGTTACATCAAACTTCAAAAATCAAAAATTAACTTCATATTTTTTTCATTCAAAGGGGTGAGGTTTGAAGTTTGAATTAAAAATGAGGTTGTAAATGTTTGACTAGTTATTTATTAGTTGTTATTGGTACTCATAATTTAATTGTTTGTTTGAGTTTTCTTTTCTGTAGAACGGTGAAAATGCTCTATAACCTCTTCATATTCTAAATCATCAAATCTTTTGGGTTTGAATATGGTCCCCAACGAAGCATCTCTGCCAATTGGATTTACAAACAAGAACTTGGAACGAAATAAAAATCATATCGTTAAATCAAATCACGACACTCTACAAACATACGAATGTCTGCTGAGGTTTCTCGCTTCGATTTTTGGCGATCTACGTCGGGAACCGATAACCATGCGTGCCGATGGAACTGATGCCAAAAAAGTAACATGTTGCGCCTATTCGTACGTGGTTGGTTTACACACAACACACACGCGTAGCATGTAATTCTTTCGATGCGACCTATCGATCGTTTTTCTCTCTCGTTCGTCCCCGTTGCCCCGGATGCGGATGTTTCCACTTTCGATCAATGTTTTTCCGCTGTTCGCCGCGGTTCGTTTCCGGCCGGCGCAAAGCAGGTCTGCACTGACCACGCCGTCACTGAAAAGCCCGACGAAGGCACGATAATAGTCGAGTCATTAGCTTAATTTGATGACTTTCTGTTTCGAGCAGCCTCGGGACGAAGTATCGAGATTTCGAGCCAGGCCAAGATGGTCGCCATTGATCGTATTCCTTTTTCGTTGTAATTCGCTCTTTTTCGGATGCAACAGTGACTATCTGGCCTTTGTGCGGAGGGAAAATCGGTCTCTGATAATGTGATGAACTGTAATGCTTTAATGCGATCAGGATACTTTTGCTGGGTACCGTTAAGGAACTGTTGAATTCGAGGTAGGCTACCGCGCACAGTTTTTTTTTAATAAAAGAAATGGGAGTAGCCTTCAGAGAATTCAAATTTTTTAATTTCTGTTCTTTGTTGTTCATCCTGACTTTATATTATTTTTCCAAACCGAACTTATAGATGGTGTGGTATCAAATTTGCGATATCTATTTTGTTTCCTACACTTATGGCTTTGTTTTGGTTTTCAAGCTTGTTAACTGTTATACGTTGATTTTTTACTTTTTATGTTTCGAGAATGTTTATTTAAACAAAAGATGTAAATGGTTGATGTTTTCGTCATATTATTTTATTCTTTTCATGAAAAATTATGTGTTGAAAAGACTTTTGCAAACAATCATTTGTTGATTAGGTCAGTTGAGTAATTAATCAAAACAATGCCTTGACTGCGTTAAGAATATTGATTGCTGGTCAAACAGCACATCGAGTGTAACGACGTTGTACTATGGTTTTGGATAACATAATCACCAAAAAAGAAATAGTCATCATGGCAAAGTGACCGAGCACCTTTCTGATTTTTGTGTGTAATTATCGACTTAACCTCAATACTGACTTAAAGCAACTTTTTTCACGCTGTAGATTTGTCACTCCCGAGTGCAAGAGCCTCGACCCACCATCTTCAATCTTCGCCCCACCGTTGATAGATCGACAGATGAGATTTTTTATACGTTCTCCCACGACCGAAATTCAACAAGTCCACACGATTAGGTCCCTCTTCCCGGGGCCATCGTTTCGTGGATGTGCGAGCACCGTGAATAATGGCCGCGCACGACCCCCCGGTGGAGGCTCGTGTTGCTTGAGAAACCATATTCATCGGTGTGAATCTTTACTTGTCGGCCCACGGCGGGCCCCGGGATTGAATCTAAAATGGACGACTTAATTTTATTACAAATGGCCATCCATTAATCATCATCATTGTCACCAGCGCCCGCAACTGGCCACCGATGGCTTTGTGTGGGTTTGCCCATGTTTCGAGTCGCCCAGAATCTCGAGGTTGGTAATATTTTCGGGAAACATGGAAGATGTCTAGGAACGCTCGCTCAACTCCAGGAGTTTGGGCAGTTTGCCAGATTCACTTTGGTTGCTCGATTTTCCCCCAGGCATATGTGGGAATGATGATTTTCTATATGATGATGCGGTTCCGTACATCATCCACGGACGTGGTGATGATTACAGATGTTCTCGGGAGAAGTGGAAAAATCGCAATTCGAGCCACGAGATCGTTTGGACACTGCAGGAAAATTAATGAGAAAAAAGAACTCAAATGCATTACATGGTGGAAGAAGTATTGAGAACCATTTCAAATCTCTTAAGTAATCAGCTGTATTGATTATTTTATTAAACGTCCATTGAACATGATGACGTGATCGAAGGGTACTGGGCGACCCCATCGACTAAAATCCGTTGGAAAAGGGTTGCCCGTCTCCTGAAGTTCATCGATTTTCTCTACCGCTATCCCTTTCCTCGTTCGCATGATCTCTTTCGTGGTTGGACAATGCGCAATTTTTGCTATTTCATCACCCCCACCACTATCACCATGATCATCATCATCATCATTTGTCTTATTCCGGCCGTTCCCCCATCTTACTTTTTTTCCCTCCCGCCCTCCCCGTTTCCTCGCATGGACGACGCGCTTGATTGGTGCTATCAATATTATTTCAGCCATCGCCATCGAAGAGGGAAGATGCCAACAACCCCTTTTGTTGCGCCATGTTGTTTTGTGTGGGAATTTCCTTCTGCACACCCGCTCCCTCCAGGATAAACGTTTCAGAATCACCGGTGGGGATTTCCCATTGCGGAGGGGAGTGTTCCCTGTCACAGTGTTTCGGTTTCGCGAAAGCCATCTTAAAAGGATCGCACGGCAGACAGTGTACGCAGTTCAGGAAGGGCGTTACCAACGCGGGAAGAAGCGAGATTGTGTCTTACAGTACTTTAAAAGGGTAGGTGAACGGAAAGCGGATCATATAAGTTCAAGTGCCGATGGCCGAGGGTTTCGCTTTCCCTGGCCAGTGCGGGGCAGATTTCTAAGATCGCTACTGGGGTACGGAAGCGCTACCGTCCCTTCCTTCCCGGTCGTAATTTCAATCGCAGGGAAAATGATGGATGATGTGGATATTTTCGTGAAGCCGGCGGCAGCAGGAGCGGCACTTCATCGAGCGCCCGCTGGGATCGATAATCATCAACGCTGTGACGGAGCACATGTGTGTCTCGGTATCCATGCCGGATGACTGTGTGTGGGGCAAGTACGGTACGCTGCTTCGTACATCTGGAGTTTGTTAGACTTATGTAAGGCGGCGGGGGAAAAAAAGAACTCGCAATCGACGGGCTACTTCAACGAGATTTCGCTTGTCGAAGGGCGAACAACGTCACGGATCGCTTCGACGATGACGATGGTGCTGATGATGGAGCTGATGATGAGATGGTGCTTTTGGGGTCTTTGTTTTGACATTAGACAATAATCAATAAGAGTTTGTTGTTGGTGTCCGTTTTTAGTTCTCCCGCGGAAGCTGTAGGAAAAAGTCCATTTCGGTGTTATTCTTCTCGCTGGGTAATGCCACTTCCAAAAGCGATTAAAATTCCTAGAAAAGGGTATTAAATTTTGTATTTAAAGACGGGTAAAGTATAACAGTTAAACTGCCGGTTACGATGAGCTTTTAGGTTTACGTTAAAATAATGAAGAAAATGCAATTAACGTAGAAATTTTTTTTGTATCGCTTGCAAGTTGTAACATGTTACAAAAACTGTAGTAGTTAAGTGCCAGATACAAATTTGGTATAAAGAAAAATCAAATCAATAGGCAAAGTAAAATTTTGCAATTCTATCAAATAAGATTTTGCAACTTTCATATTCTTCTTGGCGTAACGACCTTGTTGGTCATGGCTGCCCTTTTAATGGCTTACGAGACTTTTACCCTATGTGTATGTAGATAGTCAGTCCTCTCGTACAGCGTCACTTTCATGTTAAAGAACTATTTTGTACAACAATTTTTTTTTTCACGTCATGGTTTTGAATGAATACAAAAATAGTTGTGAAAACAATGCTTTAAATTAAGGAAAGGATGCAGTAGACATTTTCGGATTCAAATCAAAATCAAATAAGGTTTTACAACTTTCATGTTATAAGAAGTACTTTTGTAATAACTTGATTCTTTCTCGTTTTGTATTATGGCAAAAATATTACATTTATGAAAAAAAAATCATGAACTAAAATTTTTTGAATTTTTATACACCAATAAGAGAACTTTCCGATTCCTTTTTTTTAATTATATTTATAGAGCACATATTTATAGATGCAAATTTCGTGTCTTGTTTATGTAAAAAGTATATTTCCTCTCTATGCACCAATATATTACATTTAATTTTTTATTTAATTTCAAAAATCCTCTGAAATAATCAAATTGAACAAAAAATGTTTTAATTTCATTTACTTACTTCTCTCAATTTTATGTTTTTAAACAAAACAAATTGATGTCGCTTTGCTTTGTCTTACCACGCGTGTTCAATTTACACCAACGTAATTTATTGGTAAGCAGTGTCAATCATACTTATCCATTGCAAAGCGCACATGATTCTGTTTCTCAGTGACAAGATGGTACGGGAATTCCTTGTTTTCCAGCTTCTCGGAACTGTCATCCACTCACCAAAAGGAACATCTTAAAGCACGTCTGTGTCCCCCAGGGGGAAAAGAACGTATGGGGGTCAGGCGATGGAAAAGTTTTTCCTGACCCCAACGAACCGTTCCCACACCACCGAGCGCGGAAGCAGTTTCGTCCAAATTAAAGTGCACCATTTACAGTCGCGCTCCGAAAGCACTGGTTTCCCAATCCCCCCGCTTCCCCATCCCAGCTCCCTGCTAGCTCCTGCCCCGCGGCAAACGTGTTCAAATTCATGCCCTTGGGTGCCTCTCCAGCTGCCACGCAGCGGAATACTTGAACCTAGCAGCAGGTTTCCGTGGCGCGATGTGCTTCGCGATGTCGGAAAAGCTTGTCGAAACCGGACCATCGTCCATCGGCGCGCCCTCTCCCCCGTCATCGTAGCCATGCCGGTCCGTCCTTGTCTTGTATCAATCAGTGGAATTCATTTTCGAAAATGGCCATCTCCTCGGCCCCGTTGCGTCTTCTCTGGACCATTTTTATTCCCTATTTTTGTGCTGCCTTGGTTTAGTTGTGCACACTTTTCCTTCTCCCCCTCACTCCCCGCCCTACAAAATCTTTGCCTTATCCTTGGGCGAGCCCACCGATCCTTCGGCCCGAAACCTTTCCCACCCGACGGCGAGCTACGTGTTGCGCTTCGGCTTCTGTTTTTCTTTCCGTGTAATTTCCCTCCGCCTCACCCTCCTGGTCGAAGTCGCCCTTCGTTTTTTCTACCCCCTTTCACGCGGCGATTTGCTTTTTCGAGTTCGAAAATGAATTTTCCGCGCAGGCGATTTCAAACGCTTGAGTCGGAATGAACGCCGGTTCATTCGAGTGAACGATTTCCACCGTGGTCGGAAAAGCGCGCTGTATAACGGGAATGAACCCTGGCTGCCGAAGCTCGAATTCCTTTTCCGTCGGAATTTCCACCTTCGGCAGGCCGGTGTGAACCTTCGGGTGTGAACGAGAAGACTTACTACTCCGAAAGCTCCTTCCATCCCCCTCTCCCGCTCCATTGACTCGTTGAAAAAGCATCCCCCTCGGAAAAGCGCTCGGCACTGGGGCGAAGGATATGCCAGCCAGCTTGTCTCCTGCGGCCAGCCTCGACCCGAGCCAGCTGGGTAGGTTTTCCACGCGCTGCTCTCGGGCACCGTTCGGGCAGTTCGGGAATGTCGCCCTCCGCTGTGCAAACGATCTGATCGCCTTCCAGGCGAACCGTCGGCCGGCCAGCCAGTCAGTCAGTCGTCGGATCGGCCAGAATCCGTTCGCACAACGTTCGAGCCTGTTTCGCGCGCGCGTCAAGTGAAGCTCGCTCAGTTTCCCAACGTACCACGGCATCGTCCGTGTTTCTCGTTTGCCACGTACGAATTTCTCGTCGAAAACCGTTCGCTCGGGCGTGGGAGCTGGGAAAAATTGGAAACCCAACGGTGGAAAACCCGTGCGAAATCGGATGTGCACGGGTTTGGCGGTGTTTCGTTTTTGTTTGAAACCAGGTGTTAAATTTCCTTACCCAGCGAAAGCGGCAGCATACAAATTATCAACGGTGGTAGGTTCAGTGAAGTCGATTGTTTTTCTCTATAATGGTTTGGTTGTTGATCAATTTTTTGTTCAATACGTACAAGTGACCTGGGCTATTTCGTTTTTCTCCTGAAAAAGTGTTCAGTTCGGGCGCAATATTGTTGGCCAAAGGAGTTGAAAATAGTGTAACAAGGCCCATTTTGTTTGTGACACACGTACTGCGGAGAAAAATGCGTAACGCAAAGTTTATACATTGAGCTTGAAAGAAACAAAATGCAGAAGTCGAAAAAATTACGTGAAAACTGTCAAATAAACAGTGAGAGTTAACTACAATCATGGTAATAGTGGCTAAGAAGTAACGGTTGAAGAAAAAAGTGGATGAACTAATGGAAGCGAACCAAGCCAAGACATAAAACTAAGTACTAAGAAGATGTGCCTAATGAAGATGATCCAATAAAGCGGCACCCCGAACGGTGTGTCGACGACAACGACGACGACGACGACGACGACGAGGATGATGATGATGATGATGGGCACAAAATGGCCGGCCAGAGCTGTGCAGCCACACAGATGGGCCCCGATGCCGCTGGCGTTGGAGCGATGATGTTTTGTCCGCCCGGAATTTGCCTCCCACGAGCACAACGTTGCGCTTATCTCAGCCTCCACGGAGCCTCACGTAAACATTTTCGGACCGTTTTCAATTATTTATTATGTAATGGATGGCGGGGACGACTCTTGGGTCTTACGTGCTTCCGTGTGTGTGTGCGTGTGTTTGCTTCCTTTGACGGATGACCCTTGGCTGTTTGCTCTCCCCCGTTTCGCCATCGAAGCAACCGAAACGAAGCGCAGCTGAATGCCATCACGTGGCATCAAACGTCGTGCCTAACGGCATAAGCCCTTTTTTCCGGGAAAAAGAACCGGGGGGCCGGGTCGTCTGGCTGTGCGTCTGGAGTCTGCCGTCGGTTTCCTCGTGGCATTGGACTCGGACGTCGGACAGCTAGACAACTTTTCGTGCGCAACGAAACGGAGCACGAGATTGGCAAGTTTGGCAAAAAGTTTTGCGCGAGCGAAAATTTGAAACACTCCCGTTTCGTCAATTTTCGCTAGCTTTCGGCGCAATAAAACAATCAGTTGCTGGCAAATGGTGGGCGTGTGGTGGGAAGAAAAGCGTTACCCGGAAAAATAAACCATCAAACAAATGGGCGAATCGAAGAAATCGATGAAGTAAAATGCAACAACGTACCGGTTTGTCAGACGCGAAAAGGAAAACGAAATGCTGGTAGCCGTAAAGCTGGTGGTTTTGGAGCTGCGGGCCACCACGTTGGAAAAATGCGTCCCCGGAAAAGTGATTGTAACAGTGCCTATAAAACGAATAACAACCCGGCTCGGCTCCCATTTGGCTTTAATGTATTCAAATGTGTCTAATGTGGGTATCGTTTCTCGGTAAACGTTCCGTCTGGTCTACCAAACCTGCACCAATACCACCAAAAGGCAGCTTCCGAAAATCGGTCACAGGCCGTTCCGTCGTATTTTTTCCCAGCGACAGTTATATTGCTTTTCCCACAAATTTTCCAAAGAAGGATCTTCCGTGTGGAGCAACAGAGAAAAAGGATGAACGGAGGAGAAAAAAAAGTTACGATCTGCCAGAGAAACAACCACAACGTGCTCACAATTCGCTGGGAAGACACAGAACCCCTCGCCCCGTCGTCCTCACCCCCGAGCGAGGGCTTATCGAGTGGAGAGAAAAAAACAATAACCCAATAATCCTCGATGGCTGCTTGCATCCGGTTGCGCGTTTGTCCGGACTCGGGCCGTTAGGAAAGCTTCGACGGAAACAGGCTCCCCGCTGCGGTGGGTCGCTGGATGGGGAGGGGTTTTGGGGGTGGCGCCTTTAAAAAACAATACTTCCCCCAAGCGAAAACCGAGGAAAAACAACGCAATGCGATTGATGGTGAAAATAAAAACACTCAAATCGCGGAAACAAACAATAAATTTCCAAACGACACACTTCAACTCACAATCCACCCACACGTGTGTACCCACATACATAGATACATCCGTACGGTCGGTGCCAATTGTGGTGTCGGGATGTTTCCATTGGAAAATGGTGTCGGCAGGAAATGGAGGAATGGAAAAAAGGAAACAAGTGGAATGGATTGGAACGAGCACCGACACCGACAAGATGGAACGGGATCGGGAACGATTGTGTAAAGTGCGCGGAAATGAACTGACAGTTTCCATTTGGGCACTTCATCTTGTGGTTTCCGCTCGTGTTTTTTTGTTTTCGATGGCGGCCACCGGGTTCTTTGGATCCCTTTTTTTTCGTTGGCTGGAGCATAGGACGTGGATACGTACGCGGACTTGAACAATGATTCGCTCGTTAAGGATCATTCGGCGTCTTCTTGGAATGTCACTTCTCGGGCCTCATTGTGTCACACCAGTGGACAGGAGCCGCGGAACGACCGAACGGAGCACAATATTTACGATCGATCCGTTGCGCTTTCCCGGGAAGAAGCGTCCCACGTTGTTGTGTTGTTTTTCCGTTACTACTTCCAACCCCTAACCCTCGTCCAGATGGGCGTGTTTCGAATGAGAAGTGGTTAAATTTTTCACCAATCGATAACAAACAGACCTTCCACGGGGATACGCCTTCCTTGACGCCCTGTTTTGCTTTGACTCTCCTAACACCGAAGTATCTTCCAAACCATCCGCATGGGTTCCGTTATGATCTTCTTGTTTACGTTCGATTTTCACCCACGTTTTCCGACCACAACCCGGCCCAGAACACACCAGAAGGACACTTTGGTCGGGGACTGCCACCCACCGAAAGGAGTATTTTATGCGGGAAAGTATTTCACACTTCGAGAGTCAGCAAATAGAAAACAAACGCAATAAAAATAAATAATCTAAAGTCGCCCACGGGGGTGGTAAGAAAACAGCACCCATTTTCACCAGCTGTGTTGAAAACGCGGGGCGTCTAGTGGTTGTGAGCGAATGTTGCTAGGTCCGCTCGCTTTTGTTCCGTTTCTTTCGGAGCTTTAGTTTTTTCTTTTCCTACCGCAATTCGATCAACATTATATTTAAGAGTTGAATTAAATGAAAGCAGGCTGGAAAGAAGGAGTTTGGTTGCCTATGGAAATTTTATACTCCGCTACCTTCAGCCGGACAAAGTAGTCTGCTTGGTCGTTTGTTTTTTTTCTCATGCAGATAATCTGTTTTGATGGAGAGGTAATCTGAAAATTAATTTTTCCAGTGCGCCATTTTCAGTCGAAGCATTTTGCCGAACCGTTATCAAGCGCTTGTGCACATTTTCTTCGAAGGAAAACCGGGGCGATTAATCGAGACGGGCCAGGCATAAAATAGAACGAGCCTCTTTCGGTACGTTTTAAAAAAGCAAACACACTCGTAAGCCCCCAAATCGATCGCTTCCAACGATTAGTGGGTTGTTGCCGAGTGGGAGGTTCTTTCTAAAACATGATTGGAAAATAGAACGAAAACATAACGAGCCGAACGATTCGATGAAGCAATTGTGAGGTACAAGCAAGGCATAAGTGGTAAAAGTGAGGTGTATAGCCTGGACGTTTCAAGGTGGTACATTTTCTTATCACGATCGTTGCCAGAATCTCGCTGCAAAGCGTCGGGTTCTAAAAATGCGCTCAGAGACGTGTTGTGTTTTATTATTTATAAAACGGCTTCTGTTGCTTGGCGAAAAGCTTGTTAGGCCCGTGGTGCGCTGCGAAACATAATAAAACCGAATGAATCTTGGCGAACTACCCGGAACTCTCTGGAAATGTTAGCGTAATTATCTTTCCGGAAAAAAACCAACGGTTCACAAAAATGTTCGAACATCGACGGGACGGTAGGTGCGGAAAAGAAATGAAAATGATGTGCAGTGTGTGTTGGAATGTGGCCGTAGAAATCAACGCCCTCAAACCGCCATGCCAAAACTCGGGCAGGTTTGGTGAAGGGAGTGAGGGAATGCATTGATCCGTCCGTGGGATGGTGCAAAAGATTGCAGTCCCGAGAAAGCCTTCGCACGAGAAAGCATGTGATTGCCGGCGGAAGACTTCACTTCGATAGCGACGCGACCAGAGAAAAGGTAAATTATGTGCTCAATTACTTGCCTCACAGCGCCAGCCGGTCTCGATCGTGCTCCGGTTTCCAAAACGAGCCGACCATCAAGACCTTTGACTTGGGTAAGGGTAGATCAAAGACTTTCCATCGAACACCACGAGAAAGATCAATTGTTTTTCGTATAGTTATTTTCAGCTTCTTTCACTCTCCCTCCTTCAAGCAAACGACGGGAAAACATGGAACTTCTCGGATAAAGCGTTCGCAAGCGCGCGCACAGCCCCATTGTCTCCGGTGATGTCGGGATCCGGGGACAAAAGGTGACGATAATACATCTCGTCCGTTTTCCCCGAATCGGCTGAAACACGAGCCACCGGTCGCAGGGGTTTTCCTTCGTCGGCCGGCGCCAATACACATCAAAAGAGCGAACCGAACTTTATAAATTTCCACCCAAAGACCGTCCGGGTTGGTGGGCTTTTCCGGTTTGGCGCTACGGAGAAAGTGGTTAGATTGCAAGAGTAGATAAATTTGGCGTGGGCATGTTTTAAACTGAAGTTTTGCTGAATAAGTTGGAAAGAAGATCACTTGTCTTTTTCCGCGCTTTTTCACCTTTCTAAATGGTGTATCACGCAACAAGATGTGGTACACTTTTCCAACAGTTTAGGTTTTTGTTATAAATTCCTTCAACTTAGCACAAAATGGCGCTTTTTTTTTAAATATTCTATACCGTTTTTGTTTATTCCCTTCAATTATTAAGATCACAGTTCTCGTCCGACTTGTTACGTATTTATTTTGCATCTGACTCATGGATGGAATACGTTATGTACTCTGAATTGTATAATTCAGTCACAATCAAATTTCCATCGTACTGTTCATCCTCCGCGCACCTTAGTTGTATTTTTTTGGCCTTTGCAACTGCTTTAAAGTACATCAAGTATATCAGTTTACTTCCGCGCTAGGCTTTTTACATTTCCACCTTCACAAGGCTTGGTAATTTGATTCGATTCCGACATCAAACGAGACGCGGAAGAAGTGAAACTCTCTTTCCGTATCGTATTCGGTGCCGTGTGACATTCGTTTGATAATTCAGATTAAATTTGAACTTTTCCTCCATCGGGGCGGAATCTCATCACGGTCGTGGGTTGGTTCCGGGCCGTGGGAACAGTAAAAAAAAAACGAAAAACATGAAACTTTTTTCCCTAGTGCGTCTATTTCGTTGTTGTTTTTTTGTGTCGGTGTCGTCCTGGGCTTTGTCGGTGGCGTCGCCATTTTGTGCCGCAAACCCCACAAGACTGGGAATTTCTTCCGCCGAGAAGGGAGACAAAATTGCCGAAAAGTATTTTCTAAACAAGTCATAGACGACGACGCCAGGGAAATAGGAGTCCCCTAGCAGCCACTTGCTTGCCAGACATTTTTGACGTTGAATGAACTTTCGCAGAATCACTATTATCGCTACGGGGGGTTTGTCTGTCAGCGCCGTGTTTTTCGGGGAAGCTGGTGGTCGGTTTTGATTGAGAAGGGTTTCTAAATGAAGCTGTTAGCAACAAGATGCCGGATTATGCTGGGCACATACACCGAGGCTTACGCCACACCAATTACGTTCAGTTTTTGTGAGTTCGGAAACAATAATTGTAAAATTGGTCGCGCGAATAATCGTGTCGCAATTGATGTTGTGTACTCACTTCCGGTTGTGTACTCACAAACGGCACAAGAACGTTTTTACGGTTGATGATCTTCTGTTGGCTCCTGACAAGGCTTCTTTAACAAATGGCCTGACGATTCCCAGAGGAGTGCTTCTGATTTGCTGAAATGTTCGCCTCTGGCAGTGTGTTTGGTAAGAAATGAGAATAAATTGAACTCGCTAATGGAAGCTTTAAAGCCGTCATGTTTCTTCGGCCTTCGGGTGAGGTTGGTGGATTTGTTTAATAATATGAAGATTCGATCAAATACAAGGGTTTTTGGGACTTTCAACAATTCTACCCTTCAGTTTGTAAAAGCAAGTAAGATGAGAACAAAGGTTATTTCATGATATGAATATTTTATGCGATTGAAAAACTCCTTATTAAATATTTTTGAAGTTTGGAAACAAACATTTAAGAAAACATTCTATTGAAAGAACAAGTTTCCCCTGAACTTTGATGTTACATTGCCAAAATAGATTGAGGCTGTTTTTCAGCCGTAGGATGCGATTGATATATCGCATGTTTGTTTTACCATGTTTATTTAGCATTTCTTTTTCTTCCAATTCTGAATTGGAGACACATCAACAAACAAAATAGGGACTAAATTTTTATTAGTTTCAATAAGCATCGTTTTTATTCTTTTATGTGTATCTTTAGAAATGGTTTTCATATTGTTTGTTTAAAATGAAAAAAGAAACCAACGCTATCTTAACTCGATTCACTTGGCATACTCAAAACTTCAAACAGTACAAATAGTTACAATTGTTTTGTTATTTTAACTAGGCTGAGGGCTCCAAGCTTAACCGTTAAGGATGCGGGAAGGGTATAGAGAAAGTGAGAGTGAAATAATAGAGGACTAAGCAAACATGTCCTGCAGGAAAAATGCTACCAACATCCCGGTTATCCTCCATTCGCGTACTTATTCTCGACATCACGTACCGCTCCCACGCCGAATAGGACGTTTTATCTGCTCGCCGTATCTGTGTGCAAATGTTTCATTTTCCACACGTTGCTTTTCCGCTTCTGGCGCACCGTTCGGAATGAACTGCTTCCGTTTGGGTGTGTTGCTTTTTTTTGCCAGCTTCCATAATTTCCCCATCATCTTTTGGGGCTTTTGTTTTATGGCCGTCGCACTTGATGCCTCCATCCTCCGCAAGCAGCTCTTCTCGCAGATCGTCGATAGCGGTGTGGACTGTGGAAGGTGTGTACGTTTGTTTGTTTGTTTGTTTGTATTTGTTGCTCGTTTGCTTACACCGTCGGCCGGGCCCTTCAACCCCGCGTTTATGTAACTTCGAGCGAGAGACGTAGGAAAGAAGGCACGACGAGACGAACAAGGAGTGGGAAAAAGGGAAAAAAACGAATCTATTCAGAAGGATGCTTTGCTTCGTTTGCTTGCGGACGGAAATGAGATAGAAGAAAGCAGAAAAATAAAAATAAATAAAGCACCAGTAAGCGCGAGTAAGGAATAACCAAAAAATGAAAAAAGGAACAACCAAAGCCCGGTCCTCACCTGGAGTGAAAAGTTTTGCGGTGCGGGCAAACTTCGGGGGCCCAGACGGGCATTTTCGCCCGACAGTTGGTCCCCCTGGTGCACGTTTCGTTTGCGTACAACTAAGCAAAATTTGATTAGCATTAGCCGAAGGCGCGGTGGAAAGTAGCGTGGTTTCGTTCGGATGGACCATTTCTGGGGAAAACAGAGCAGAAATGGACGAAGTTTCCTTTTTTACGTGGAAGGAAACGCACGGGACGTCGGGCGATTTTCCGAGGCAGCTCGCTTGAGATGGGGCTGGTTCGCAGCTGCTTCAGGGAAGCTTCGTCTGGCCGCCTCTGGTGTCACTGGTGAAGAAATATGGCTCCTCCGGGGGGCCAACGAACGAGACGCCGAGAAACAATCGCTCTTTAAAAGGGGCGCCGATCAAAAGGGAACACTTTAAATGAAAACTCTTCGACTTGGTATGAAACATCAGACACTGTTCAGACCCACCGATGTGATACGGGGGGGATGCACACAAAGGAGAGGTTGAGATAATTTTCCATCTGATTGATTACGCTTGCATTCATTCGCATCGATCGATCGGTTCCGTTCGATGGGGATCTTTAAAGCAGGGGTCGCCAAACGTTTCATGAAAAAAATCAGGTTATGAAAGAGACCCCTGAAACCGTAGGCTAGGTACCTTAAAGGATGATTTAATGTTTCAAAATTGTTATTAACCCCTGTTTTAAATGGAGTATCAATTAACTTAACTAAAATAGAACGTAAACATGAGATAATATATTTCAAAATTTTGCTTCTAAAGATGCTAGAAGACCGATGCAATCTGTGAATTCAATGACATAAAATATGACACTTCAGCCGAAAGTGACAGTCATTGCAATATTTTTGTGCGTATTTCATTGCAACATTGCAATGATCCAACCGGGGTGGTTAAGCATCGAAATATTGCAATGACTGTAATTTATGGTAGAAGTGTCAAATTTTGTTTCATTGCACTGAAAAATTGCATCCTTCTTCTGACAGCTTAATCATCAATTTTGATACTTGTACAATTAACATAAATAAATTTTTGTTCGTTGAAGTACGAATTAGTTTTTTTTTATAATACTTGAAATCAATTATTACTCAAATGATGTTACCATTGCAAAGTTCTACTGGCTTACTCTCAATATTTAAAATAACTCAGTTTCGGGATGTTTTGAATACTTAGGACCACAATGCTGTCAAAAACACTATTCCTTGAACGTAGTTCTCGTGGATAAGTTCTACGTGACTGAGAATTTTTGACACGATCAATAATAAAAAAAGGGATCGAAAAAGTAACGCCTCGTTAAACAGTTTTAACGTACACCGTGAAAAATGTACTACATTGTTGTAACGTGCCGGATTAAATCAGCTGACGGATCAAACATTGCCGACCCCTGCTTTAAAAGAAAAACGAAAAAAACACACCCACACACGCTCACACATACATATCGTTACAAATCGTGGATGTCAAAATTTGCGAATTTGCTTCCCCGTGGGAGAAAGAAAATGGTGGGGTTGCTTGTTATTTCATTCCAATGGTTGCCTCTTCTCAACCGAATCGCGCTCCAGTCGCGGGACATCCGTTCAGTGTCCGGTCCGGTTGGCTTGGCCGAAGCAATCTACTTGATGCTCGTTTGACGAAACACTCGCAACGCACCGATTGACCCGCTGCCGGCCGATGTGTTTATGCATGAGCTAATGCCGGGGACCGCAAATTCGACAACTGCCTAAGGCTTCAGCCTACCCCGGCCCCTGCCAATCGAGTCGTGCCAATTGCACCGTCGAGCTGGAACTCATCATCATCCCGTTCGTTTATCTAATCAATATCCGCTACCCGTCTCGCTTGCTCTACGGTAATCTCCGGCGTACTGTGGCTGAAAGGAGGAGAGAGTTCGATTGTGGAGGAAAAAAACAGTCCCTCACATACATACAAACACCGGTTTCACTTTATTTTATGGATTGAATTTTCCGCTTCATTAGACACAGTCTCATCGAAGGCTCGCCGAAGCGTTAAGGCAGGCTCCCTGGAGTGGACCCGCCCTGACTTCCGGAACCTGCCTCCCTACCGGCGGGGAAAGGGGAAAAAAAGGAGGAAAAGCCGAGTAGACATTCTGATGGAGGGCTCAGAAACTCGGCTCGGCTCGTTCCCGGACGCGCGGGTGATCTAAAATTAAAATCTCCCACTCCAGCCTGCCCCACCGCGACGACCAACCCCATTGGTTGGCCAGCTTGGGCCCACTCAGGAAATCAGGCCGTACCGTTGGGGTTAGCAACCCCCCAGCGAGTGTTGTCCGCTGATTCGTCGACAACCCGGACAGCCTTCCTTCGGTCAGTGTCCTTTTCGGGCTCCCGAGCGCGGGCGGGATCCTGGGGGAGGGAATAAAAATCGATACGCTCTCGCCTCGCAGCGTCTCGCCTTCGCACGGCACGGATGCTTGCGCCTCCATTCCGAGAATGGTTCCGGGATAATTAATTTCCCCCCGACCGTCCCTTTGCTTGGCCCGCGCGAGTGAAAGCGAATGAAAACAATGGGAAAATCATCCGGTAAAAACGCAGAACGGAGCAGATCATTTCAATAGCGAGGCGATAATTTAAATACAAAGAGGACTGATAGTCCATTAGGAATGATATGCCCCCACAAGCTCTGGGTCGGTCAAAGGAAAAGGAAAAACGTGATGTGCGATGCGGGGCAAGGGGCCGAACACAACAAAAATTCCTTGTGAATAGAAAAAAAAAAATGAAATGATTTACATCTAGCTCCGATGAAAGCAATTACTCAATGAAGTCTCTGGAAAATATGAAACGGCACACAACCGGCAGCCTACAGCGTTTCCCAATTTTCCGACCGACCAGCCGGAGCGCCGCTGACGGAAAACGTGCCGAGGTCGTGTTCCGGAATCGTTCGTCCGTAGTGAATTGGGTTCATTTCCGCCACAGCTGGAAGCGGTTCCCCTTTGAAGCAGCGTCTGGCCTGAGTTGGGGCAGACCCGGTTTCCGGTCGACCGAACGCCGGCTTGCCTAATCGACGGACGCTTGGCGTAGTTCGTGTCGTTGCTGGATCAAGCGTTTAAGACTAATTTTTCTCGCAAGCAGGGAAAAATAAATCAATAACAGAAACAAAAAATTTTAGTTTTCAGACAACGTGAAAAGCGCATAATAGCACCGATCCCATGATTCCCCGTCCGGCATTCCGACGCGTTTCCCAAAACTCGTCACCGATTTGCATATCGAGTTGTAATCCGATTATTGAAATTTTCTTCCTCTCCCCCCCAGCCTGGTGTCGGCTTTGGAGGGGAGTTGTGAAAATTTAGCGCATCACACAAGCGCAACACTCGCGTGAAGTGGATTTAAATACATTAGGGCTAAGTGGATTACGAAGGGGAGCAAGCAAACTGTTCCCAAGGACCGCAGAAAAATATTGCATTAGCGCGGGCGGATAGACAAATTGCGAAGGATTAGAACTTTAAGAGGAAGAAATAGAGAGATACAAATTGGTTCAGTGTCTGCTCGGTTCATTCGGACGTGGACTGTGAGATGTCAGTAAGCTGTTTGTTGTACTATCGAGCTCCACTCTGTGATCCACTGTCAAAAAAAATGGTGCCAAAGTGGTGGCTTAAGTTTTCATTATCTTGTTTTCTTGGAAGAACAGAGGGATTGTAAACATCAAATAACCAATGTTTAATTTAATATTTAATCTATTTTAGATTCCCTAGGCAGGATTAGAGTTAAGTATTTAGTGTAGATTCGTGTTTTTAAATCAGTTTTCCTTTGACAAATTAATATTTTTGAAGCTGCCGTGAACTAGCGTTATGCTCTGTAGTTTTCGCTTTGATTTGAACCACGTGTTAAGGCGATAAAAATACCATATCATGTATTTCAATAACGACTTCTCCCTGCTGAAGTGATTTGGTGGTAACTTTACACGATTATTGAACGTGTTGACTTCGTTGTTCTCCGTAATCTGTGCAATGTTCACACCGTGGTAAACAAAAAAGGAACAACGCAACCAAAATCAACACCATGCCAGCCGTCGGGCAGCCGATGTAAGCCTCCGGAGGGAAAGCGGCCGCTTCCGATGGACCGAAAGTCGCGTCGCTCCCACGGCCACACTTCTCATTAATTCACCACTCGCTCGTCCATTTGAGCAACTTCGAAATCCGTCAATCAGTATGCAAACGGTCGACATCGTTGTGGTCGTTGCGTGGGTCGCACGGCTCATTACGCATTCCGTTGGACGCCGTGGAAATCCAGCCGTCCTTCGCCCTACACCCCGCCATTCGTTGGTGCTAGAAAACCCGCAAACTTAATGGTCGAAAACTATCAACAGGGTGCCCATAGTCGGGACGGACGGGGGTGAGGGTAGCATGATTTGCGTCCGGATTGCCCGATGCTGGTGTCCGGGCGAAACATGGGTTTTATTTTTGCCTGTTGGAATGAATTATGGAAGTGGAAGGATTTTTGGAAGAAGGAGAAACGCTTGCGGTACTATGATATGTTAATCACATGTATGGCAGCGAGGGCGCCGTTTGATGCGAGGAATTCATGTTTCGCGCGCCCCTCCGGCCTGAAGTGGCCAGTTTTCCCCGGCGGAGGGAAACTAAAGGGAAACGCAGCATGCTCGGGGATTAATAAGCTGCGAATGCATTGTTTTCACGCGATTCGATCGTTGAATCAATTCCATCAAATGGCTGCAGCTACCCGCTGGGGCTTTAATTAGTGGGCCATCATATTTTCCACCGGAATAATACACCATTCGGTGCGGGTAGCGAGAGAGAGATAAGAGTGCCATAAAAACAAGGACATGCAATCGTACTCAAGTGACTGGAAGGATAGCGAGACGGGCACGAGGTACGCCTAGAATCACAATTAATTTCTCCACTCTCCGGATTAAGTTCCTGGTGTCCCAATCGCGTTGGCGCTCAGGTTTCATCGCCATCGCAAATCTGGCCGAACATGTTCATCAAATCAAAATCGTGTATCGTTAGTCGTGCTCGGCCAAGGATAAAGTTGAGTCGGGTGCGTGTCGATGGCTCGTAATTAGTGCATGGAATACTTTCGCCCACGGCCACTTAGAAGACGGTGCCTTCCGCATCGTGATTAGTACGATTCAACACGACCCGTAGTTGTTTCCTTCAACCGAACTTTGATTATAAGAGAAAAACAAAGCAAAACACTGGCAAAAATTACGTGATCATTTGGGGAGTACGTTGATTAACGAAATGTTTTCTTCGTAACAGAACATGGCAATGTTCGCTTCCATCGTAGAAGCTCGATGAAGTAATCCTTCATTTCTATATCTAAGGAATATTCTCCAACGAGTTTGAAGAAAGAAAGAACGGATAAACCAAAGAGTATCGAGTATAGAGAAGAAAATATCAACCGTGATGCTGTCGAGATTTTATTATGAAAAAATAAAATATTATATTCTATTCTACACTGAAGTCAAGAATAAAGTAAAATGTAAATCAGACCATTTGCAAATCAGAAATTTTGGCGGCT
Organism: Anopheles ziemanni; assembly: GCF_943734765.1. Taxonomy (NCBI): domain Eukaryota; kingdom Metazoa; phylum Arthropoda; class Insecta; order Diptera; family Culicidae; genus Anopheles; species Anopheles ziemanni. The sequence goes on along the minus strand of NC_080706.1, from coordinate 44,813,780 downwards.
TATGAGCGTGAAAACCAGCTTGTGGACTTTTTAATGTCAAGCTAACAGACATATTTTAGACACTAATACATTTAAAACCCCCAGTTTTGATTACGAGGAGTCACATGTTAGATATTCACAGTAAACCAGAAGTCGTTAATAGAATGGCTTTTTTCAAATTGTATGCTGATGTGAACAACATGGATCCACAAGGATGAAAACATGCAGAACTAAAATCAACAGTAACTTTCTGGTCATTTTTCTGCTGGTCTAAACTCGTTGAATTATTTGCTTTTATAGTGATTCTGTCATTTATGTTACACAGTTTTTCCTATGAAGCTCAGTATAGAACATTCGATTGGGAGCAAACATTTTCCCAACACGGAGAACTTCAAGACCGTAAGTGTTTTGGATTCCCTCCCGCAGCGAGGAAAACGCGTTTGAAAAAAAATACAAGCAACAAAACGAGTAGAATAACACCATCGAAATGGACTCACCGTAAATATTCACTTCCCACCCATAACCATCGAGTGGGAGGTTTGAAAGGGGAAAGTATCGCCGCATCGACCGAAAGCTCCTTATGAGACCATCTGGAGCTGAAAATTCCTCGAGAGGCTCCGTATTCGCAAGGACTTAGCTACGCCATATCGCTCCGCATGATTGTCAACGAGCCGTGGTTAGAGCCACCGATGGCCATGGCCGACGAGCACTCAACCCGTGTTGTTGCCCATAGTAGATGACCGTTTCTGTTATGGTTTTTTCAGGCGGGTCCGAGCCGGCCAATCTTTAGGCCCGGCGAATACTCCGGAATGATCACGATCGTTCCGAATGAGTTATCCTTTTCGCCGCTTTTTATGATATGCCATTTGTGTGTGTGTGTGTGTGTTTGGTAAGTAAAAACGATACATCGGAACGATGGTTATGACGGAACATCGATACTGAAGGCGGTTGAAATTCGTCATAGTGATTTTTCCTTTTTCGTTCACCGAAATATTGGCGAATGGAATTGTAAGAGAAACCAAAAAGATCCTGCTTATGCTTTGGCGAAAGCTCACTCAGGAAGTGGTGTTGGATTGCCCGACGATGTGTGGTTGAGATGTGATGTTTGGGTCTTCCATTCAATGTCGCTCGTTACTTTCTTTGACCCGATGTTCGGACGAGAAAGGCATCCATTTTTGTTTTCTTCCATATCGTACGAACATACCCTGTATGATGTTTGCTGTTACTGTGTATGATTTCCAATCGATTTCCACAGCCAAAAGCGGAGGGTGGTAAATGATTTCAGCACCAATCCAATCCGAACCAACCATCCGTTACAACCGGTTGCTGGAAGCGTTTGTTTGTTGCCATCGCAAAAGTATATGCGATACGCTTCGACGAACAAACGCCTTTTGACGTACGTTCCCTTTGAGGCCGTCCTTCCGAAAAAGGTTCTGCTGTGCTGTAACTAACATTTGCTCTCGCAGCAAGGGAAGGGAAAACTAAAGACTTAACCTACCCTGTTATATGTGCTTGCATGTTGATGGCGGCAGCATCGAAGAGCATCGAACGAGGGATGGTCAAACTGGTGGGGAAACAAAAGCGAAAGGGAAATGCCAAGTGGAAAAGAGCGAAACAAACCAAAGGCCACCATTGCGAAAGGTAAATCGCCTCCTGATGAAGGAAGCCTTTCTGACGTGGGAAAACTTGTCAGCAGCAGTGGAAATGTCGGTACTATTTTCGGCAAACGAGGTAAATATGACGAAGCCGACGGTAAACAGGATTCTCCCTACGACGGTCCAAACCGAGGGGCCAACATGATGGATGAAAAAGTGTTGACGAAGCACACGGGCTCGCAGCACACTGAGGTGGTGAGCAACATACCCGTGGACATTCGAGTGCATATGATGTCATAGAACGGGAAAATTATTCACCCTTCAGAAAATTGCACATCGATGGAATACAAAATGAAAACTTAGAGGATACTTCCACTAATGTCAATTTTATTTTTATTTTTTTTGTAGTAACATTAAGTTGCATATCAGAATGTGGGATTATTTTTGCCTTTCCACTTACTTTATTTTAAAAGTTATTCAAAAAAAATACGCTTTTCCACAAATATTACGAATCTTTGAATAAAAAACAGCAGAATTTTGTTCAACTCTTGTCGACATTTAATTTATTACATGAAAATTGGAAGAGTCGCCAATTAGATCAAACATTTAGATACTTTTTTCAAATTTCTCCTATTAAAAAAAATCTTCTTATAGTACACCACTTAAAAAATAAAGCTTATTTTTTCAGTTCAAGCTGTTATCAAATATGAGGCCTGGATAACTTTCTGGTTGCAATTTAGGCATTGTTAGCAACATGGGTTCATCGTGTTATGCTTAGTGTACATAAAGTGTAAATAATTTTTGCCAAAAGTATAATGATGTTAGTCGGTTAACAATCCAATCAACAATGCATGCGCTTTCATTTACATCGGCTCACAAATAATAACGTCAACACGAAATGCAAATAGATTACAGCAAAACTGATGATTACGCGTGTATTTTTAGTCTTCTGCGATTCATGCACACCTTGTATTAGAAATTGAATTAATGTTGCTTGAACAAAAATTGTATATCAATTGTTAGTAAAAGCGTTTTGATTGCCTTCATAATTTTATGTTTTCAGATATATGATAGTAGGTTTTCTTTTGACCCCATCCGCTTGTTCGCTTTCCTACTGTGCTTCCTGCTAGGTCACAGAGTCGATTCCTTCCGGGGTGAAGGTCAAGAGCTGACGGGTAGCGTTTCTGAGCGATCCTTGAGCTATGAACTCATTAGGGAAAATATGATTCTGATGGCAACCGTCCGTAGGCAAACTTATCATCATTTGGCCTGTTGCCTGGTTACAAATAATCCGCTTTTGTCGTCGGGTAACATGGGGAAGGCGGGAGTTTACGGCACGCTTTCGGTACGATGGAGGTAATAAATGACTTCTTTCACCCGCATCTGAACCCCATCAGACTCCCGCTTTTACAAAAATATACACTCACACACCCTTTGAAATTGCATTCGTTTTGGTTGATGAATCATAATCACGACTGGTAAAAAGTTATCCTGAGAAGTTTGTCAAAGTGAAAGGGTTGGGAAAAAAATGTCCCTTCGTCAAAGCAGGCCAGTTTCAGCTGCACCGAGGTTTGCATGGCTCGTTCGTTTGTATTGGTATTGGTTTATTTATAGTGATATTGGCGGTTTTCCGAGCTTTTTCCGAATTCATTTCCTCCATTTCCATATCCATCCTCGCTTCAGCTTGGATTGCGGTTATAGAACTGTTTACATTGATCAACACGCGCGCGTCCCGGACGCAATTGGCGCCCCGGGAGTAAGCAACCCGACGCAAAGGTTAAGTACTTTAACTTCTGGCTGGATCTCCGAAAGGCTGCGACTCCTGCTCGGTACGTGGTTTTCCCTTGTGCCGCGTTCGGCGTGAACATTCCCGCGGCTCAATTTTGAAGCTGCCAATCACCAGGCAACCGAGCTTATCGCCACCATCATGACTTCCCAAGACGACGAATTTCCATCCCGGGTCGGAAATTGGGGGCAAAAGTGAACCTTCCAACGATGATGAAGATACCACCGATGAAAACCAAGCGAACGTGTAGAACCCGGCGGAAAGGTATGGGTTCGATTTAGATTTGAATTCTTTGTAAAATATGAAAACATTTTTCGAATATCCTTACGTATCGCGGGTGATGTGAGCGTGTGCCTACCGGGAAAATTCCAACCCCAGCGTGGAGCGTTTAGAAGGTTTCGCGAAGGTGCTCCAAGCGCCACCTTGGCCCGTGGCTTCTGATCCGCGGGCCGCAGTCGACGATGAATGAGGAAAGTTGGAAAAATTACGCTTCCTCTGGCTCTGGGGTTTGTGCAGGTTAAGCAGTGACTTGCGGTTTTTTTTTACGGGCGGCGGTTTGTGGGGATGTGTTTAAGAGGATTTGGTCTTCACGTGATTCGTTCGAGGCGAGATTTCATGCGGAAAAGGAGGCTGCATGATCTTGAATCTTGCGTATACTTTTTATGAGAATTTTTCCATTTCTTTGAACACCTTTTTCTTCTCTGTGTTTTTTTATTCTGACACGTTACCTTCAACGGTCTATCTGGGTGGAAAACTTGGCTTGCACTTTCACCACCAAGACTTGGGGTTGGGAAGAACGCGCTGATTATTATCATGGTGTTCTGGCAAGTGCTTCTCGCGCAAAATGGCGTGGAGTATGAAGGGAAACATCCGACAAACATCCAACACATGTGTGCGGGTGTGAACAAGATCGATTTTCTAGTAGGAAAATGCCAGCGGTACAGCTGGTTGCGAGCGAGTACAAAGAGTAAATGGCTTCGCCTCGAAGGGTGAAAGCAGCCGAGCGACGTAAGGAAGCAATCTTTCATCAATCATCCGGCGAAAGCTGTGCTCGGGCTGGCGTTGTTTGGGTCGCACGCAATCGACCGGTTGAGGTTTGGGTCACTTTCCCAAGTGCTTTCGTGGCGTTGTGGCTGGGAGGAGGGAGAAACTAACCCAACTCTGCTACCTCCACCCTCTCGGTGCTCCCGGCACTCGGTAAACCCGCCCCGGGCCACGTAATGTCAGTGATGGAGCACGTCGGGGTCGGTGGTTTGGAGCTGGGAGGCCAGGTTAACACGGCATTTTTGTGTGTTTTCGGTCCCAAAGTCGAGGCTTTCCCAGCTTTAATCCGATCCGGTGCCAGCTGGATGGCAATGGGTTACTCCCTTCCCGTCACCCTTCTGCGCCGTATTTCCACGATCCGGTACTTTGATTTCAATCCCCAGCTGGTGTGCTGGTGGGTCGTTCGACAGGTGGCCACGTAGGATTGTGTGTCCTTGGAGGTTTTTTCCCCTCTACTCCAGCCCATGTTGGGACTGATTTTCCTTCCCTCCCCCCCCCCCCCCCCTCCTCCCGCGTCGAGTCTGGGGTATCCTTTTGGGGTACACGAGGGTGTTTGTATTTGTTTTCACTTGACATTGTCATGAATTCCGTTATTAATGAAGGGTTTTGGGAAAATTTCATCGGTCGAAGCGAAAAATCAAAGAGGGGATTTTACTGCCACAGCCACCACGTTTCCTCGGGCGTCACGTTTGCGTGTGTGTGTGTGTGTGTGAGTACGGTCCACCGTACGTGCGTGCTGATCAACCCAAACAAACAGCACAAACGGTGCAAAACTGGGAGTAGTTTCATGCTTCCTTTTTGTTTTGCTTTTTTACCTTTATCGCCCCCCACCCGAACCCGGAACACGCACACAGTGTACACAGACGCGCACCCGACTGCGACCACGTCAAACGTCAAACAACGGCACGTGAGTCAACATGGCGTGGAAAATCGATTTGCTCAATCAGGATGTCCTGCCCCATGATGAATGAGGTGGACGGTGTTGTGGACGTTGTTTTTGGTGATGTTTCCTGTATTTTTCACCCCCCCTCGGGCTTGCCGATGGTAGTGCACGCGGTTGTGTCCGTGTGTTTTACGTTTGTTTGCTTCTTTGCTTAACGTTTTCCAGCAACCAAACAACGTAACATCCGATTTGTTTGACGTCTGTCAGCGGCAGCCATTTTTACGCTGTTTGCAAAAGCGAACCCATTCGTTAGCCGAATATGAAGGTTGAACTTGAAAATGGGTACACGCAGCCAACCGGATTACCATCAGGTGTGATTAAAATAACTTCGAACAAAGTGCTGAAGTGGAAGGAGTAGCTTTAATTTATTTGAACAATGTATTAATTGAACGAAGCGTGTTATAAACTGTACAGTTTTATGAAGCTTTCGACTGTTTTAAACCTCTACAGGGTATCCAAGCGACCTAAGTCGTACAAACACAATCAGGAGGGGGAAAAAAATATTTTAAAATATACGATCTCCCTCTCGTAGGGCTTGTTATGCTCACAATGATTGGCAAACGTAGGGCGAACGAAACGAAGGCGCATAGAATTTTTTAATATTAATTTCTTACAGAAAAAAGAAAGTAAAGATAAATCGCCCATTCTTATGGTTTAATTAAATTTTTCCCCTGTCAGCCGATGGGCGGGAGCGGAGAATTGATATGGTAAGGTTCTGCCGTGCAAAGCATAATGTAAAATGCGCTCAAGAAGCGTCCTGAGCTTTCGCATTCGCATTTCCCACAGTGGTGCAGAAAAAGAAAACGGTTCGATACGCCATTTCTGCAGACATCTCCGATCGCAATCCTGTGTCAACACACCGGGAAGCCTGCGTCTTCTCGAAGGGTAAGCATTTTCGGCAACAAAGAAAGCCGAAGCTTTCGCAGGAAGTTTTTGATACCGAGCGCCCCTCTCGTATTGTCCCTTTCCGGTAGGCAGTCCGCCATGGACCGAATTCCAGCAGCGAATTGTTGCGGTGACGTTGGACTTGGAATTTGAATGAATTTTTAAGGTGCTGTAGCATTCTTCGGAACGGAACCATGTGGGCCCCTTCCGACGGCCCAGGCGACTTTTCGGGAATGTGGCATATGGAATGGTGGATTTGTGTGCGTTCCCAAAATTTTCTCCCGAAAGCCCATGCCATCCGGATCCGGTTTGGGGAAATGGATGGGACGGAAGAGAAATACGATCGTTTTGCATCGAGACGAGTCGAAACTTTTCTCGCGTTATGAAACAAGGGTCCCGATGGCCGACATCGAACATGGAGCAAAATGCAGAACAGCATAAGATTTCCATTCTCTGTTCGGTGGGCACGAAGATGTCAAAAATGTAAGAAAATGCATAACACAATGTTGGCCCCATCGTTCTGCCACTGCTCGCTCCAGTGTTTTCTGGCAGTAACAATCGAAAAGGATAACTGTCAATCTTCGTTACGACGAACCGTACGCTTCAAGCCCGGGTCCGCTGTGTCATGCTTAAGTGAAAAAGGTCATGTAGCGACGTACGATGTAGCAACGTAGATAAAAATATGTGCCGTCCGTTTACGATTTTATTACCTCCCGACCATATGCAACTAGACAGATGGAAGGAACGGTTTATTGGAAACTCGGGTGACAAACATATGAATCTATCGTAAGGCAGCCGTTCAACTTTCTGCTCAAAGAGGCAGTAGCGTGGATACACATTTTTCCGATGACGCTCCAATTTGTGGTTAAGCAGGGTGCTTTTGTTTTCCAAGCGCAGCGTATCCTCGCCGGTGTCTACGGAGGAAAAGCATGAAACGGAGTGTCATGGAAACGTCGAAATTACCCGTATCTTGATTAAACCTTGGGCGGTTTGCGACAGTGACATATGCACAAGCAAATAAAACTGAAGACGCAGCGTCCCAGAAGGGACGGGACTTGTTTGTTTTATTCTCGCATTTATTTACGTTTTAGATTTCAGAGCGAATGAATTATTCAAACGGAACCGGATCAAAGTATGGGTTCGGAGAATTACGCATGGTAATGGAAATGAAATTGAATCATTTTACTATGCTTTATTTGGATACGGTTTGTTTGCTCATCAGCATTTCGAGGCTAAAGAAAGGAAGGACTTAGATTGTGTATTTCTAAATCCGAATGAAACATCGCTGCATAACTCTCAAGGAAGTCGTAGAAACAAGTGGTAAACTATGCGTATTTATAGTGATCATTCTTAAGCACTTAACTTACAGTAAATTAGTAATGCACTTTAGCTCGACTTAAAGCTTTAAAAACTAGTTTAGCTAATGTTATTAGCTTGAGGAAAGTGCCTGATTTAGAATAATTCATTACAATGAAAGCTTCCGACGTTTTTCGCTACATTTTTCCACTTGTCGGAATGGTTTTAATTACCCTTCGTTGGGTCCTTTAACTGACAATCCGATGGTAGTCGGTATCGCTAGGGAAAAAAATGAGAAACCAACGAGTGAAAAAAGAAAATAAAGGCAAAGCGAACACGGTAAGGAAGCAGTGCGAAAGCTTCTTATAATGGGAGGACATAAAAAATGCCTTCCTGCTCAGTCCCGGTGTCGACTTTGAGTCAAAATCTCGTTAAAATCTGTTTCTTGACTTGCCACTTGCCCGGTAAGGTTTCCCATTTTGTTTTCCTTTTGCTGCGAAGTGTTTTTCACCAATGGTTGTTTCATGAGCTTTTCGTCGAGGGGTGCGAATTTTTCTACCAGGTATAAAACAATCCCAATACGTAGGAAAGTAGGCTACCATCCTTTAGTACCGACGAAAAACCCGACTGTTAATGGTGTCCGGGTGATGATTGCAGCAGCGAACCATAGTTGGGGTGAGCCTGGCAGGTCTATTTTCGTGGGAAGGAAAAAGGAAATGCCTGAAATTTAGGTTTTGGTTCTGTGTGTTTGTGTGTTTGTTTTTTGGTATTTTCAATGTTTTGTCTACGGGGCCGAGATTTTCCCCAATTTTCCATGCGCACTGGTTAGCCACCGACTGTAAGAAACATCTACCGACGTTTGGACGACAAACTATGCAGGTCCGGGAAAATGGGACAGACATTTTTTTCAATCCCTGTCAAAATGTGTCATACCAAACGTTGTTAACGAGTTTCTCAACCATCCTTGGTGTGAGGAGACAGAAAATGTATTTAACTTAAACAAAAATTCTCACAATATTCACTGGGCGCAGTTTGGTAGTGGGCGTAACACAATTTGCCAAGAGAGTTCCGCAAGTTTTCCTTTTATGGACATCGATTGCGATGGGTCACCTGAAGCCTCAAAGTAGGATGAGAAGGAATAAAATACGAAACCAGGCCCATTTTCACCACCATTTGCCGCCGAAAGCGTTCGTTTAGCGAGAGCGGCAGTGAAAGTGTGAATTCGAGAAGAAAATGAAAGGTACAGCCCGAGAGGAAACTTTTGCCGGCAACAGGCCACTTACTTTGCCTCGGTTTTGCAATCGAATTTTCTTGATTCCTTGATTCCACAGTTTTCGCAAGAGGTGGTTTCGTATGTTTATAGGCACTCTTCAGGACATTCATTTATGCCTGGGAGCATTCCGAGGGATCCCCGGTGTATTTTCCTTCGAATGACACGAAATATCGGAAAACGAAGACTCTAACATAAACTTACTTTTCAAGTCTTGTACAGACTTAAACTTTTCAAGTCTTGTACAGTTAAGTTCTTTCTTTTTACGCTCTTCCCCCAGTGTTCGAGATGGAAAAAATCGCTTGACCAAAGATGTTCGTTCAAAATAAAACAAAACAACACATTTTACACTCCCGGACTGCACAAAGTATCTTCCACGAAAGGTTTGGTTTGCTTAGGACGGTTGTAATTAATTTTAAATGGACATTTTGCACTTCGGTGCGTCGGACGGCGGACATGGCGCCCCGGGAACTGGCTAGCGCGAGCCATGGATAGTATCGTCGAGATTCTTCGGTCCCCTGAAAATACGTTCCAGAGCAATGGAATGCAATAATTAGAAATTAAGCCCCTTCAACAAGGAAAGCCAGCATTTCTGCCACGTTGTATGTTGTGGAAGGAAAAAAAAAACACTTCGCGCAACACGCGAAATGGAATGCAATAAAATGCCCTATTTTGTGGGCTCTGGCGGACGGTTGGCGAGAACATGGAAACGATTCGTGAATGACCTTTTTTGCTGGTCGGGTTTCGGTATAAATCAAAAACATCGGGTGGCGGGTTAGGTTTGGTATGGAAATCCCTTTCTATTTTTGATGATGTTTTTAATGTCAAATCATTTGTGTCCAATCTCCTGGTCTCTAATAAACGATTTTATCCTAATTTTTATGTTTGATTGATTTATATTGATTTCTATATTAAGTAGTTTTTAAAGCGACACGACACTAAAATATATTTTAATCTAATCTTATGAACCTGTTCATGCGTTTACATAAATAATTGAGATTTTCAAAATAATTTGAATTTAAAAAAAAACTATGTTTCAATTCAGTTTATACAAATTTACATGGCCGGTAACATTTGGTAATTGCAAGGGAAATAATGCTAATGCAAAATAATTTAATAAAATAATTTCGGACTTCTAACTAAGCTGATTGTTAAGAGATCATTTTCCTCAAGGAGCGCCCATTAAAGTGCAGGATATATAGCTAACCCCTGCTGAGTTACGGTTGGTTCGCGGGGCAAAGGTTGGCGAAGGCAATTCATCCGGCATCCGCTTGGGAGCAATAAGGGCAAAGTCGGATGAAGCCATTCTCTCTCTCTTTCTCTCTCTCTCTCTCTCAGGGTGTGCCTCGGCCTTACCGGAAAAGCGTGTCGGATGTGGCAGGAAATATTTCACTAGAGGCCCCAGGAATGCTCTCCCTCCCGGATTGCAGCCTCCCCTTGCTCATGAAGAGTGGCTCGTTTTGTAGGCTCGGTGTTTGTTAAGGAATTTTCATCCAGGAAAAATCAAGGGAAAGCGAGGCTTGTCGGAGGAAGGGACGCTGGCGAAGGTGAAGTGATTGGCTTGAAAATGAAAAGAAATATAATTTCATTGACTCACCCCCGGCTCGAGGAGGAGGGCTTTGCGGGCGAAAGAAAATAGTTTCATATTCATGGCCCAAGCCGGAAGGATCGCAGCTCTGTGCGGGGACCGTCCGTTCCGCCTGGGACGGATGGGCTGCCGAAGTGATCTTTCTTCTATCTCTCCCGAGGAAACCGACGTGCACCTTCCGGCACCATGTAGGAAAGATTCACACACACGCACATCCGAAGCTGGCGAAAAGCAAGCACAACCAAACCGAAGCAAAACGTAAAAACAAATCCCTTTTCTCATTTCTTATGCATGTTTGCCTTCGTTCCTTCCGGTCGGTGTGTGTGTGTGTGTGTGTTAATGCAGGTGAAGTACGTGGCAGGGCGCAAACGTAAGACGAGGCCTTACGAGACCTTTGCCTGGTGCGTCGTTTTGGGAGCACTTAAGACCGATGATGAGGTCGATTACGATGCAAAACAGGTCGCTGCTGTTATCGAGGATCCGCGCCACTATCAACGTTTTAAAGGAGGATCCCATACCGGAGAGTCTTATCATTCGGGTGCTTCGCAAAACCCTCTAAACGTGGGTACGGTAAGGAAGAGGAGGGAAAACTAAAGCAATCTAGTGAAATCCCCCACGCAAGAAGGTATGCCTATGCCATTGGTTCCGTTTGATAACGCTCGCCTTTTATTTGGTGCTCTTTGCATGCCACTTCTCCAACGGCACACAAGTGTGGCTAGTGAAAGTCCAACCCACCGATCGAGTGAATCTGCACACTTATTATGCATAGCGGAGACGCACGGAAAATGTCGTTCATGTGGCGCTTAAAGGTGTTTTGTAGAGAGCGAGGAAGCTAAACATCTTCCTCCAGGGAGTGCAAAATAAAAGAAACTGAGCAGTTTTTGTGAATGGAAGAGAAACCGCAAAAAAAGTGAGAAATTATAAAACGAAGGATTTTGCATGAAAAACCGTTTCCGAGGTTTGATTGTGCAGGCAAAACGCACCCACTGCACTGGTGAACGAAAAATGGGAGGGAAAGTCGGAGAACTCGATCTTCCGCAGAGATAAGCGAACGTCAAATGCCTTTCGGGTCGGAGAAAGCGTGTCCAGCGTACACGAGTTTGTCTTCGCCCAGATGGAACAAATGGGGATGCTGGAGGCCGTGTGGGGTGGTCGAGCGATGAAATAACAACCAGCCCGAGTGGTGAATGCTAAAAAGGGGGCGTCTTCCAGGCACCAAGAAGCATGTGAGCGCGGGGCGGCACGTTCGACGGGGTGGTAGTTAAAATGAACCCCATACATCAGCATTCTTCCGGTTGGAAAGTGGAAACGTTGCAGGATTGACATTCCTCCCGAGGAGGATAGCGATGGGGGGAATAAGTCGAGCTGGCTGCTCCGGCAGTCTGGGAAATGAATTGTGAGAAAGAAAACGGCAGGAGTTTTAAAGGGCGCCTCTGAAAGGCAAGCACTTGCTCTCGGATGGAATTGGATGCAAATGCAAATTGTACCGTGCTTGCTTTACCCGTCGCCATCTTTCTACCTTACACTATCAGCCGACAGCTCAGTCGACAGGGACACATCATTGGCCTCTATCTTGGAAGAAATTGACGTGCACCGTGGGTGCGTTGGGTGGGTGCGGATGGCGCAGGAAAACGATAAGACATTGAAGACGAACGTTTCACTCGCCGAGCATGTGACTGTTCGTCATGCGAGATGCAATAAAGGGTCGCTTCCTCGTGGAACACTTCGTATTTCATTTCATCAGCTCTGTTGTGGAACCATCAGAAAGATAAATTCAATTAGAAATGCCGGTTATTCCAAATTGGATGATCTCATGTTTCCGCTTCTTACGTTCATTTGAAAAGGGTGAACATATTTGAAGTAGTTCAGGTTCATTATTTATTAAAATAAAAATGAAGAGCTCAACTAAATGCCATCCTTCGTTATGATAATGGGTACGGAATGAGCAGAAATGAATGGAAATTCGAAGAACGAAACTAAATGGAACAGAGATTAATGGAATCGAAAATATGAAAAAGTTTTCGCTGTGAAGAAGAATCAAGTTTTATTATTTTTATTGCATTTTTCGAGCACATCGATATCTGGTAAACTTTATTATATCGATATCTGGTAAACTTTTCTTCTCCTTTAATTTTAACAATTTATTAAATGATTAACATGTCATGATTGGTCATGGATTCGATGAATCTATGTCGATGTACGTCATCAAATGTGATAAACATTAATTGTACCGAATTTGAGAGAATGCGATAATTATGTGATGAAATAACATGTTATTGATGCCATGTTATATTATCATCAATTTGAAAACACACAGCTGAACATTTGTATGAAGAAACATTTTCGTAAGTTTGTTATCACAATTATTAGGAAACAAATACTAATTTTTACTTTGGAGAACTGTTCTATTATTTATAGAAAAGTGCATGGTTAGCTTTATCCGCGATGTTCGTCATAATGTAGACAGGAAAATATTTAAACCTCAAGTTGTAATACGTACACTTTCCCGTGTATCCTTTCCGGCTGAATATAGAACGCAGCGTGTGGAATGTTGATGCAAAAATATGAAAAAAGTTGGCGGGACCATAAAGTAAGGAACGTTCGGATGGTGATGGATTTTGCCTTTACCTCGTGCTAGACTAAACTAAGCTTTCTGTGAAGCTAGTAGCTACGAGTTTTTTGTTACATTCGGTAAAATGTATTAAACCAGTTCGCCATATCGATCCTCTGTTGAATCCGCAATGGGGAAGTGGTTTTCATTTAATTAAATTCCCCCGTGTTTTTGTTTAATCTTCAATATTCATAGAAAGGGTGATTTAATACATTGGCAATGGATATGTAAAGTTTATTTGAAATAACTTTCATGAATGTAAAACGAATGTTAATTACTTTTGAAGAATTACTATTCATTTATCTTTTTCACTACGATAGGAGCACATATGTTTGGAACATAGTAATTTGCATTTCAATCAACGTAAAGTACTTAAACTTTCACACACTTTTTTACTCAACTTTTTGTTCTCCACAGTTCTCCGTTGGTTTAATAGTATTTCCTGCTTGCCCAAACCAGGAAGGACGCAATTTATTTAATTGCACGAACGCATTTCTGGCGTTTCTGGGGCGTGAAAACACGCCACATCATATTGGCATCTCGAACGAGAAATCGGAGCTAAGAGCTGCCATTTGTCAAAAGTAGCATTTCCGTGGAAGGGCCGCCCATTGAATCTGGGTCCCAGTGGACGCTTCTCGGTGGAGAGAAATTTGTTGGGAGGGCTACAGGACACGTCTAGCGTCTTTCAAATGAATTTTCTTTTCAAACTTTATCCACCTCTACCGCTGCCTGCACACACAGCTCCCTCAGACTCGTCCCCGTAAGCCGAGGATGAGTTTTAAATGCGCGAAATGGGTCGAAAAATGCTACCGGCCGAGAAAGCGTGGGCAGGGAAAAGGGAAAATGTGCCATCATCCACCCCATACTTCACTGTTCGGAACGTCAAGAGTGCGAGAGTTTTCATTTGATAAAGTACACATAAATCAAGGGAACCGAATTTTACGTGATTGAACGCAGAGATGCGACCCGATGTATCGGTGACTCGGAGCGTAGCGCGCCTTTATCGGCTCATTGCGTGGCAAAGAGATGGAAGAAAAAACGTAACGAAATAAAATGAGCCAACAACAAGAAACCTCACAACATGGCAAACAAGTTTCGAAGCAGCGGAGGTACTTCATCGTGCAGCAACCGTCGCTTCGGATCTCATTAATCATCGTGGTGTAAATCCTGCGAAGCCACGACGAGTCGCCCGGTTGAAGAATGATTCGTCTTACACGGACGGTGGACTGGGCACAGGAGCTGCGAAAAGCGGTTTAAAATTTTTCACAATTCGTCTCTCCGGCATGGCTTCAAAACACGAGAATTTCCAGTGTTGGAACTGAAGCAAACAACGGTTTGGTAAATGGTGGTAACAAAAATTAAATTTAACTAATCAACGTATCGTCTGTGAACGTTCGTTCGTTCTGTGGAAAATTGTGGCTGGAAGAAATAAATTAAGCTAATGGACGCACTTTCTGTGAACGTTCTATGTATTTAACATACAAGCCCGGTTACATGGACTACATGATGCATTTTCAAAGGTGAAAGCTAGATGGTAGGGAAATGTAAAACTTTAATCAAATATTACATTGATTGAATATTGGTTTCTAGTCCAGTGGGGAAGGAACTGGTCCTTGTCGAGCCCTTCATGTCGATACAGTCCAATTGCACATGAATCTTAACATGATTTGAAATTATAGTTGATAGAACATGTCCTCCTGTTTCTATGTAGAGACCTAATGAGGATTGTGTTTGTGTTGTTTTGTACGTCAGGTGTGTAGTAATCTCAGGAAGATGGTGTGCTATAAGAGGATTTTTATTTTTTCAATTTGTGTATCACTGTGTTACATGCGTTTGTGTTCGATTAGTGTCCCGAACTATTTGAAGAACCTTGTATCCCGATATTTGAACAGACAAAATTAAGGAAATTCGAAACAAGATTTGTTTGTGTTGTGTTTTGTAGTGTTATGCATTTGTTTTTTTCCTCAACCAGTTTTGCATGACGTTTTTCCTTAACCAGTAGTAGGCTACTGGTTGCATAGCATTCTTGTATGCAACATGAGATTATACAACCTTTTGCAATACAACAGTTGATTGCTCAATTTTATAATTTACTACATAGATAGATCGATAGATATATAGATAAAGAGAGATAGATAAATACTAGTAGATTGATAAATTACCTGTACTTTGTATTAAAGCAAAGTTAGAAGATTTTGACATCTTTCGTACAATAAATTATAATAAAAATCATCGTGACCATGGTCAAATTGACTCATTTTACTAATGAACCACACTCATTAGCAACTAACCAGAAAAGAAAAACCAACCGATAATTTTTATACATGAGCTCATTCACTCGTAAATTACGTTGCGTTTGTCCTTGCCGTAGCTAGAACGCGGGGAGCGCACGTCGTTATGCGAAGATAATTGAACGGTTGTGCGCCACGATGATAAAATTTCTACAAAAAGAAACATGCTTCCTCTCACCGTGGCGACAAGCTGGATGCGCTTCATTACATTACGCCAAACGGCAGGGCGTGATGATGGTTCAAGCGGGAAGAAGAGAACATTTTCGTCGGAAAATCACGAGCCGGGCTGAAACGCGAGCGTTCGAGAACGTTTTTGAGGACTCGAAATTGGCGCACAAGCCAAACCGTTCAACCGCTCCAAGTGCTCACGTGCACGGCTTAAAGTCGGTCGACATGACGCTTCGCATGGTCGCACATACTTGCGAGAAGATGTGCGAACCCAATGGCGGGCGAGATTGGGTTCGTTTGCTGAAAAGCACCCGCGTCCTGGGCTCGGGGTCGAGGACATCGTCGTCAAAAAGGGATGTTATGAAAATTACAACGTTGCTTAGAAATTACGGAATGCCGAGGAGCCTGTCAAACGCGATGAGTGTTCGGTGGCCGAAGAAAACGATCTATCTCCTATCCACGGCACGGTACGTGGGAGGACATTCCACATACATGGTATTTGCAATGTCTGTCTTTTTCCTCCCTTTGCCTTGGCCGGATTTTTCCACCTTCTTAACGCTTGTTGAGGTTTGACTGCCATTCGGAGGTTGGTGGCGCGCGAAATGTCGTCGCTGCCGCCCTTTCGGATGAAAAATGTGGTTTCGGAAAATGTCACTCAGTGCGGAAAGAATTTCACTTCCACTTCCTTCATTACATCTGACAGCTTCGGCGGGGACATGTCGGTAACGACTGATGCTAACATAGTCGCACCACCACCATCACCACAAGCGATGGAGAAATGAAGGAATCTTTTCTTAAAATACTCAAGCCGCTTCTAGCGTTCCTAGTGAACTGGAGCGCCTAAAAGACGATCCCGTCAGCCAGTGACTTATACGGTCCTGTAAGGTGGTGTGAGAAGGATGGGAAAATTAGCAAGTGTCATAAAAATTTAATGTTCCCCTACACAACACAGTCCGTGTCGTTGCGGGCCTTTCTTTTCCATCCGATGACAGCTCATCCTCCTACGGATTTCTAAGAACCAATTCCGCACCAATCGCTTGACGGCTATCGCTTTCTCACCACGAACTCGTAACTTGAGCCTATTCGTGGAAGAGCGGACGGGAAAATGGGATAGCATGTTCCAACGCGGTCGGGCAGGCAAGATGAAATGAAGTTCCAATTAACATCACTAAAGCTGACGAACGCGGCGAGTCCTCGCGTACTTCATCGTCTGCCAGTACTAGAGCTGCCTGCTGTTGAAGTACTGCTCTGCTTTGATTGATTCCTCCAAACATCGCTGCTCTAGTCCCTTCCGGAGACCTCAGAACGCAGCCTTGCGGTTGAGCGATCGATCGGATGAGTCGCTCACCGATTTGCGTTGTCTCGGAGGGTTGGCGTGAAGTTCTCCTGCGTGACGGTTACGCCGAGTCATCGGTTTACCGCAGCATCCATCGTAGAACCCTCCCCAGCCTCGTCTCGTTCAAAGAGCACCATGCTCCCCAACCCGGCATAAGCATGAATCGATTCTGCTGTCGGCCAAGTGTAGTTATGCTTTCCTCACGTGTCAGCATTATTCCATTCCAGCAGCACCCTGTCGGATAATGTTACCAGGTCGCTGCATCGTCGCTGCCGTAAACGGTCCTGGCACTCAATACGGGCGTGCTCGGTTTGGCATGACGTGCCACGGTGCACTTTGGGCGCTCCTTCTTCGTCCCCGTGTTTGCTCGGCTCCGCAGCCCGGTCGTGTCCGCAAAGGAAAATCGTAACATAACCTACAATTTAACCAAGCTCGTGCTCAAGGCGAGGGGAAAGCCTGGTGTGAGCGGCACAGCACTGGAGACTGCATTACGATGCTCTACTTGGTGGCGTTGGTGGTGTGTCGGTTCTGTTGGTGCATTAGCGTTCTTTCTATCCCTTCCGCTGGGGCGAGGTACGAGAAGCCACCACGAGGGTGACAGCTCTTACCGTCGGTGCTCCTCCAACGACGCAAACGTACCTGATGCATTAAGTGGATGACGGTACGTTGCATGTGCATAGACGAGATACTGAGTGACGAGGGAGTCTATGTGTGTGTGTGACGAGAGAAAAAGCAACAGGACCCATTTTCCGGATAAGGCAACACGTTGCATTGGATTGTTGGTAAACGAGATTTCGTTGGACCACGAAGGGAATATGCTTTAGCAGACATACGTACACACGCAGAGACACACAGCCAACCCCGACGTTCACGACGAAAAGGATGAAAAATGGGAGCACTATGCCACGAGAATGTGGAGCGCAACCTGTGGAGCGTTGGGGCGTGGACGGTTTAGAATTTCGTTTTAAGTGTCCCGTTCGCGGCGTCCCGAGGTTCTGAGCCCCGATTTCCCGTTTATCATGTACCTTTTTATCCAGCGAGAACTTTATCCGAGAGCTGGACCGTTTCGAACCTGCTGTCACGTGTCCGACGCCCTTCCCTTCGTGTTCCTCTTTCTGGTAAACTTGTTCCGCGCGCATGTTAATTTGCGCCGTTCTCCGGAAAACTACAGTGGAAGAGGCACTTCCGGAATCTTGGAAACTACCCTTCCCACTCCCGGAGTTCACTTTTACTCCCGGACCGCCAGGGTGTAAAACTTAAAACCATAATTCAAATAAAATCGGAAAAGCTTAGCTACGTCACGGGAGCGGACAGAAGTTCGGCACGAGCGGAGGATCCGAACGAGGCCGTACGTGTGGTAACTTTTGGGACGGTTTAACTTTTGCAAAACTATAAGATTCCTTAGGACCACCGTTCAGAAGTTGGGCCGGTTCTGGTGCCCACGGGGGGGGGGGGGGGGGGGGGGGGGATTTCTGGAAACTTTAAGGCATCGGCAGTGGTCTTTATGGGAGTTCATTTGGATTATTGTTGGAAAGTAGGGCTCCGGAGAGTTTGTTGTCCCGGAAATATATTTGTTTTTATTACGTCATGTAAGCGTGTTGTTATTGTATTGAAGAAGGTGTTATTTTGTAGCGATTTTACTTTTTTGCTTTGGACAGCAACATGATGTTTCTACATTTATAGGAACATGCTAACTTGTTTGAGTTTTTTTGTAACATTTTCTACATTCTCAACGCTGTAAGTTTATAGTTGTTTTATTTGTCCCTTAGTACAATCATATTTGACTTAAATTATTTAAGAACTTCACTACAGTCACGGGTTTAGAAAACCAAACTAAAACTTAGCTTTTAAAGTATGTGACTACAACATTTTAAAACATATGACAGTTAGTATCAAAAATCATAGCCATGCCAGTGAACTGAAAAATGTTACGCTTGATGAAAAAAGAAATGTGTCAAGTCATATAGTTTCAAGCTATCGCTACTTCATTCTCTTCAACCCTGATTCCCCGTAGCACTATATATTAATGTTTTTCGTAAATACCTCGTGGATATCTGCTTCGTCTGTTTCGTCCATTTAACGTTCCCTCCGTTCTGCCCTACCGTACCGAACCTTCTGACGAGCCACCAACCCGTGTCATGTTGGGTTTATTGTAGTTTTATGCTCGAGCTTTACCTTGCCTTGGAGCTGGGGACGTAACTAAACATGCTCTAAAGTTTCCCTGCGCATCTAGATTCGAAGTTTCGCTCGAGCGCGAGTACCAGAACCTTGTTGAAGTCATGTTCACCGTCTTTCCTTTTCGCTCTCCTTCCCGCGCTAAACTAACTGGGAAACTTCTTTACCCGGCGTATTAATCAGTGAAAACTGGCCGCCGGCGAAAGGCCCCGCTTGCAAGCACCGGGAATAACGCTCGCGAAAGTGACTTCTTCGCGACTCCTGGTGTACCTCGTTCTCGCAGCGTACGAAGAGCGTCCCTTCGCCTGCCAAGCCCATCCCAAGGGGGCCACCCCTTCGGGTCCCCGGGACGAAGCGGGAAAATAAAGAACTTTGTCGACAGTTGTAATGTCAGGTTGGAGTGGCGCTCGCTTGCGAGTTGCGTTCTGGTTGCCATGTTTTTATTCTCATCTTTTTCGCTCGCCCCCCCTCCGGCTCCAAACCGGGGGATGACATATTTAATTCGAAATCATAATTTAATGTCCAAAGTTCAGGCTCGGCTCAGGTACGAGACGTTTCACTCACCCTCAGCTCAGTGCGTTTTACGGTTGGCTCGCTTGCACTCCCGGTGAGACGATCACAGCATTGTGTAAGCATTCGCAATTCTTACAATCCATCACGATTGAGTTTGCACGAGTAGTCGAGCAAAAGTTTGTCCATTACCGATTCATTCTCGGTTGCGTCGGTTGCCATTATATATTGTGCACGTAGAAGTTAACGAACTCGACGCAAAGTCAACCGACGAATGGCTTTAATTTTTAAAAGCTTTTAGAAGCGTAATCTGTCGTTGCTGTAGATGTGTATAGTCATCTAAGAGTCATAATTTGTACTTAAAGTTACGACAGTTCCTCGTTTCTCTGACTCCGCTAGTAATAGGTTCATAATATGAATAAAATAAATAAACGTACTGCTGAAGAGGGTTTTCCACATTCGACCAGGTCCTTGCTTTGGAGTTTTTAACACTTGGTAGAATGCTTCATGGCGTCATCTTGAATTCAGAACAAGATCTCTCTTACATCAATATTGAAGCACAAGTCCACTAAGCCTCAGTACCGTCAGGAGAGCTCTACATGAAACATTATAGTGACTTTTATAGTGGTTTGTGTAAACGTTTTTGTCGTCCTGTTGAATTTCTGCTTATCCCAGGTTGGACTTTTTCAAATTGTTTTTTAATTGCATTCCATTTGGATGACAAATAAATAAGGATACTATAACTTTTTTTGGTAATTTATTGTTGACTGTTAACTTTTTAAAAATCTGTGAGTAATGTTCCATTTTATTCCATCTCTTTTCCGTTACAGATAATCAGCAGCATGCAAGTGTCCATTTCCCGAAGGCGTCATCATTCCGGATGATCAGCTTGTCGAGTTTCATAATAAGCTGCCCGATAAAGTTTATCCAAATAACGACTTTGTAGAAAATAAAAAAAATACGAAGCTCAATCCAACGGCAACTGTAATGCAATTAATTAAAATATAATACACTGTGATCCGATCGTGTTCACCAAAGTGAGATAAAATGGTGGCCCAGAAGGACAAAAAAACCAACCGGCCCACGCGAGACAGCGCGAACAGGAATGTGACGAGCATCCGGCCGTAGAGGAAAGTTGGCAAGCGTTGAATCAGATTACATTTTCCGAATTAATTCGGTTCCGCACCGGAACGTGGCGTGGCGGTGGAAAGTGTAAATGTAATTATTCATTATTTCTCAGTACTCTTCAAATTAACCAACCACCACTGTATGGGAGGCAGGGGGGGTGGCTGGTCGTGTTTGCGCTATGTGTCAGTTTTTGCTCAATTGAAGCGGCCCGAATCGGCTGACAGGCGGGAAGGGGGGAATCGAAGGATCTGGATAAAAAATTCATTCCATAATTAGCAGTTAATTATAAATCCACCCCGGGAAAGGGATGGATTATGCAAAAGAGTGTGAGCCGTTGTTCATGTTTCTATTTTTTTTGCACTGAATATGTGAAAAGTTTAAAGCGATGGTAAGCCGTTCGGTGAAAGTTGAATCGCGTCGTCGTTGCGCTGTAATTTTATCCTCATTTTTAACAAACAAGCTTTATCACATCCTTCTCTGACGTTCGCTCTTTCTTCTCTCTGCCCCGTGTAGCGTCCCGTAGGAAATGGAAAGTGTTGTCCCGTTGCGGGAACCTCCGTTACGGCAAATGGTGCCCTACGATGCGTCAGGCGTCGCGCGTGTTGAGTGCAGTGCTGGCGGAAAAATTAAACAATTAGCCTACCTGTTGCGTGGTGCAGTGGAAAAGTGCAGCAGCGAGCGGGAGGCTATTTTCCCGCCAACGCGTCAGTGTGCGATCGTGCGTTGTTTGCGTTGATTTTCGCTCGCCATCCGCGTCGGTTGTGTTCTATTTGCGCGATCCATCGTCATGTGTGCGGGTGTGTAGCGGGGTGGAAAAGTCCGCGTTCCGGGAGTGTGTGTGTGTGTGAACGTGTGTGCGCGCTGTGGTTTCGGTTAGTTACGGTAGCGGCGTGTACGTGATACGCCATTTTCCCCGGGCGGAAGCAGAAGGCGCCATTCGGCGAAGCGCTCGTTTGGGCACGTTTTTGCAACACTACCAACATCCACGACGACGGCGACGACGACGACGATGACGACGAGGACGATGGCAAAAGGTTGCGGGAATTGATTTTTCCGGACCCTTTCCTCGCCATTAGGAGCACCCGCTTTCCACGGCGCGGCTAAGCAACTTCAAGTCATGGACAAGTGAAGGCGTATGAATTGACGGAAAGTGTTCGTGTTCGTGTGTGTGTGTGCGTGTGTGTGTGGTCGGTGGAAACGAACGACTCGAAATTTATGCCGGTATCCTTCCCATCAGAGATATCTGCCAATTTGTGTACACGCGTGTACGGTTCAACCGCGTCATGAAGCGAATGCTGCACCGTCGATCCTCAACCGGGTAATCGGCCGCCATTTTGGAACCACTGCTCCATACCGCCAGCCACCGACGCTAACGACCGAACGCGTCCTACTTTGTGCACGAGTGAACGAACTGCAAAACAACCGCACGCAGAAGAGACAGCGAATCCGTGAACGTGGCACTGATGCGTGCGTTTCCTGTGAAAACGCCACGATTTCGCACACGAGCACGTGCGAGGTGGTAGTGAAATGAAATTAACGCGTCCCAATCCGGAGCCCCCGGTGGGGCAGTGGTAGTTTTCCAGCGCGCCGTCTAGCTTCCCAGGGCTTTTCCGCAAGGCGCCCGATTTGGGTTTTGCTGTGGTACTCCATCAAAGACACTCGCTTCCACGTAGGAGCCGAAGGATGGTGATGGCACTCGAGAACGACACGGCGGTGGACTGGGTCGGCTGGGACTCGTCGGACTACTTCCGGTTGTTCGGTGAGGCTGCGGGTAGTTCGGCGAGCGCCCCCAACGACACTGCGACGTTGGATGTGCGGGTTGGCCCACCCGGTGGTGCCGCTCCGTCACCCGGAGGTCCGGACAACCGT
This sequence comes from Anopheles ziemanni, assembly GCF_943734765.1. Taxonomy (NCBI): domain Eukaryota; kingdom Metazoa; phylum Arthropoda; class Insecta; order Diptera; family Culicidae; genus Anopheles; species Anopheles ziemanni. The sequence goes on along the minus strand of NC_080706.1, from coordinate 44,791,306 downwards.
ACATCGGTAGCGATGGCGGCCACCATGGCAGCCGCGACGCTGCTCTCGAACGCATCCTCCCGCCCGGGGCCGGCGGTCGGCACCGTCAACGACAGCTACGACGGCTACCAGTACTACGCCGACGATCCGGGAGCGTTCAACGAGTCGTTCCTGGCCGGAGCCGCCCGGGGCAGCAGCTTCGAGCTGATGGCCGAGGACATCGGAGACTTCTTCAACAATCCCAACGGGACGTACGGCAACGGGACGGGCTTTCCCGCCAACTGCTCCCTGACCAACACGACCTGCATCGGACCAAGTGAAGGTAAGCGGAAGGCCGCCGGCTGAACATTGATTTTTGTGTTAGCGTTTGCCCGCTCATACAGATAGCCTACTTTCGGTACGCTCACGAACAGACACACGGTCCGGCGCATTGTCAGTGGTCAGTAGGCCATCGTAAACTCTGATTAACGACCTCTGCGCGCCATCGAGTGGATCGAACTCCGAGTGTTGTCCCTCGGAAAATGGTGATTGTATGGGGTTTAGGAATCGACTACCAACGGGCCAAAGACCGGTACTTTTGCCTTCGCTACGCCTAACTTTACCGATGCCATTGGTCCATACGAGCGAGTTAACGAGATAAACTTTCACTCGAAACGCTACCCTCGAGCGGAGGGTTGAACTTGAATGGGGGTAGATTGTTTTTCGTGCCCAACCTCCGCTGGTGGTGGTTTGTCGAAATCAAGAGACACTCTCTACTTAAAGCACTCCTTAAATATGGAAAGATATTAAAGAGACACACCCGATATCGGATGTGGAGATATAACCGCATTTTTAACTCCGTCGCAAAACATTGCTTTGTTTCAAGTGGTGCACTCGAGCGCGAAACCTTAGGTAAATTTAATTTTCTCCACTACAGATGCAATCATTTTGAGGTAATTAATTTTTGACGAGCATGTAATCTATATCTAATTGGTTCGTCTCCCTAGACAACTGCTCGTGCCTCTCTACTTCCGCTTAATTTCGGCGTTGGTCGGTAAACTATCCACTAAACGGTGGCTTCAATTTGTGGTTTCGTATGTCCTAAGCTTTCCCGGAAACATAATACATAATGGTCGTTGGCTAGATCAACATGGTTCCGATGGTTTGATGTTTTTTTTTAAAGTAACCCAGCCTAAACCGATGATAACAATCAGATAAATCACTCAAAGCGACTGGACCGGGAACAAATGGATGTAAAACATATTCTCTGTCTTGTGAGGAGATATTAATCTACCTACGATTATCCCTTGCTTTCGGTGTGTGGTCAAGGTTTGTGGTGACCTATGTTCTCTTGTTTCCTCCAGACAAAGTGTCCAAAAACCGGTCTGATAAAAGGCAGATTTATCTCAATGCTGTAAACGGTTACTTTAGGATGATTATCCCAAAAGTCTCATTGTGGGATGGTGGACCGAACGATGGATCTACCGAGAAGGAAGGATGTTGCTTACGTTTCAACCAAGAATCCTTGTCTTTTCTTCTACTTTTTGTTCCACCAATGTTTGTAGGAACCAACCGGAGATGCTATTTATTTATGCTCATTTCAATGTAATGGAAACAAGCACAGGTAGATGAGGATTCCTTCTGAGATAGCAAAAACATTGGCCATCCCGGAAGGGACACATTTTCACTGGCGTCCGAATGAAGGACAAAAACAAAAATGGAGATTCTCTTCCAACCGGAGTGGGCCACCAGCGGAAGTGAAAGCAAATTCCTGTTTCGCAGTGAGCGAACATAAATTTTCCACTCAAGAATGGTTTCGCCCGTTGGGTGAGTTTGGACAAAACGCTTGATGTTTCTGCGCGCTCGTAGTGGGTGTGTCTTGTTATTTGTTTTTTATTGCAATGTGACCCCGCATCCGCTTAGAATTTGATGAACGCTCTTAAGTGATGAAAAGGGTCTATGGTGGAAAACTGCAAATCTTCGTAATGAGCGATGATGAGTTTGTTGTGGTGGTTCTTTTTGAAACTAATCATTTACGGTACAGTTCAACCAAACAATATATTTTGAAATAATTCAGGTGATGTTTGCATTAAATGAAAAAGAAAAAGAAACAATTTTCTGAAAGGAATGACAGTTTTGCCAGTATCACTTATGGAGAAAGGTTAAAAATTCAGTTGGAAGCCTAGTTCTGGCCATAGACCGTGCTGCTGAACTTGCAGCACTTGAGACAAAATGCAATGCTGGCCGAAGTGATAAATAGAAGGTAAAATATTTTAGTTTCTTTTCTTGGGTCAAAAGGTCCCCTTAACTGGCTAAGGAGTTGGGAAAAACCTAGAATAGACGGTCATAGATTCTATAACTTATTTAAAGCTGGTAAGCATATATTTTTGAGGCATGTTACAATACAATTCAAAGGTGTTGGAGATCTTAAATTCCCGTAGAAGACCGAATTGGGGCTGACAATCATCGAGAAGGGAGCGCCAATGTTTCTATTCTTTCCTTCAAGTCTTATTGGCGTAATGGAGAGATATAAAAGCAAGGGGAAGCACTGCCGCCTGGGCTTAGCTAAATTTTTCATAAAACATTATAAAGAGTACCAAGTAGTCAAGTATCACTAATGCATACAACACTGCTACACTGAAGTCGAAACATATTACAATTCTGAAAAGTAGGATCTATTCCAACAATTTTGAAGCCCAATGGAAGCATCAGCTGAATCGTGAAGTCAACACAAGAACTTAAAAAAATGTCACCTAGCAGGCTATTCACATATTTTTTTAAGTACTAAACTGATGTTACTAAACAATAAAATTTAAGTCAAATAACTACTTTGCATAGTTTCATTCCTATTGGCGATGCTAGTTTGTCCATTTGGCTTAATGCAAGCGTTAATATAAAACAACATAGTTTTATTCGATCCTCTCTCTTTGATGAAGCTATTCAGCATAAAAGAAATAACGATGCACAACGGCAACAGTCAAGCTGTACCGGTTCACCTTAAAATGATGGAAGACAAATATTGATACAGCCCGGGAAAGTGCAAGGGAAAATTAATTTACCACCGTACGAAACAATAATAAGTGAACCTTGCTCTTCACTAACCGGGTACAATACTGAAGTCAAATGCTGGAGCGATGTTAAGCGCTAAGTAACACAATTCTCTCGCCAGGAACGGAAGGAACAATATGCAGCGGTTTTGACACGACGGACAATGGCCGATGAGTGGCGAGAAACATTCCTGGCCGCACGATGTGCACGCTCCGGGGGTTCCATCCGAGCGGTTAATTAAAATGGAGACGAGTTCTCTGCATGAAATAAATTAAAATTATTTCCACCACACCACACCGGATGCTGGCTGGCGGAATTTAGACGCACAGGGCTAGGGTCCATTTAGCTTGCTCCCAGCGAGACTCCAAAGCACGGACGGCACAACGCCGCTGCCGATGATGTGCCGGTCGGATGTTGTGCTCTCGGACTCTGCTGAGGGGAATAGAGTTAAAAAATCCAACGAACATGGTTCCACGAACGCAACGGACAAGGCTGTACTGCTACTTCACTCCTTGCATTGGACTTGTTTTTCCGTGCTATGAAGCTGCGCCGGCCCACCGGAAGGCGCGTTTCGGCAAACGTTCGTCTGCTTCTCACTTTCAGTTTTCGGTAATGGTCCCCGACTCGCCGGCATCATTACGAGCCATCCCCGTTTGTCCGGCAACCCGACCAAAAGGTTACTTTCCCACGTTTTCCAGCCGTTTCGCCAGCGCACGTAACGCATTCCGTCTGTGTTGGGGTGCGTTTTGCGTGCGAGTGAAGGGTAACATTGAAAATGGAAAGGTTTTTCAAACGATCGCTCTACACATTTTGGGGGGTTTTCTAGGCGTCGTTTTTCGTAGACTCGCAAAAAAGTAACAATGTTAAACGGCCGCTGCAATGGTGATGGTAGTGGGTTGCATTACAAAAACAATACTACTTAAGTGAACCGTACACTTACAAAATAAAAGCCCTTTTCTGTGGGAAAGTAGTGTGTTCCAAAATAAGGGGTTATGTACCACTGTTTTTTTTTCGCTTTGGATCACAGATGAAATGTTTGCATAGCAGAAGGGATGGAAATTTTTATGAACAATACTTAGTAGCAAACCATTTAGGATGGAAATTGAACAAACATGCTTATAAACATGCTGGAAATAATTTTAAGAAATATTTTCATTGAGGTAACCAATTTATTATTAAAGTTCTGGAATGTATGAAACTGTTCAACTAGAAAATTAACTTTTATGGGAACACAAATTTGCATCAATAACTATTCTTTCATTAGTTTAGATACGTAGTTTTACAATAATTTTTGTGATGCTATTTTGCAACATGTTGAATTTTTTACCATATTATGATTGAACTTTCCAATTGTTTCAATTTTATATATGTTGATTTCGAGCAAGCTCAATTTTTTAATGCAAATAATGTAATTTATTTTCTCGAATGAAATATTGCTTTTTTCATAAAAAAGGTATTGGTATGAAAAACTAAAGGTTGTTTGATTCGATCTTTTCGCCAAAGATTGTTTACATGCGCATTATTGTAAACCTTACAAATGTTAGACACATAAATATTGACCATTTAATTTCCAATATCCGGTCCTTCGGAGCTGTGTTTGAATTTCTGAAAAGAAAATAAACGTGTTTTTTTTTATATTCGTTTAGTATGCTTCAAATATTTTGTTTGTGATAAACATGCAATACCAAACATTATCCAGAGAAACATAAATCATTATCCTGATACCGCATAGTAACGGTTTGATTGCATAGCATATATCTAGCTTGGCTTCGAAACATACTGTTGATTGAAACTTATGATTAATTAAACATTTCATCATTTTTTATTAGGTGACTTGAAGAAAACAAAGTTTCATCTTTGCTTCTCGTCGCCAGGAAATTCAACTTCTGCTCCATGGCTTACGCTTGGAAACATCTTAATGCTCGATCCGCTTTCGGTGCTGCTCGCACAAAATTAATCTAAATTCGCTGCCAAATATTTAATTAAACAATCGCGGGCCCAGAAAAGAGCAACCGTTTTCGAGCAAATCCTCGTTATCAGTCCGCTTTTCGTCCGGTGCGCGTTTTCACCGCGATACAGCCAGCCCTAAAGGTACTGTTTTTGCCAGCAAGAAAACATCCCACGCGGCCAGCCCCATTGAGGTGGATTTTTCCGAACCAAAGATTCGAAATCCAGAACCGTGCGCCATGGGCTGAGGCTCATAAAGGTGGCGGCCGGCATTGGCCCGGGCAGATTACAGTGTAGCTTTCTAATTTGGCCACCCCAAAGGCCAACGATTGTATACTTTAGTTCGCGCGGTTTAAACTTTACTTCCACGCCGTCGGTGGAGGAATATTCATCATCAATTTACAAGGCAATCCTTGCGTTTAATTAATAATTGAATTAAATCACTCATAAAATCCGGCAGCCGGAAAAGTCTGGCGTCTCATCCCGGCGCGTCCTGTCTGTTTCGATTAGGACACCTTGGTTTCGTTTAATTCGGGGTGGCAGGAAGTTTCCAAGTTGGTGCAAAGTGAAAGCAACACCTCCGGCGATGGAGACGATTCCGGAAGGAAGACTTGTTTACGGGATTCAAAGATTAAATTAAATCGATTTGAAAGTTTAGCTGTGAGAAAAATTACTTTAGCATCTTTAAGCTATTTTTGAGAATTTCTCAAAACAACATTTAGTTTGATTTTCCACGATTGCTTAAACATTTTTCCTGGCAAAGAAAGGATTTCACCATCATATTTATGTACATGCATGCCGAGGAAGAACAGACGAGCATGCAAATGATGATGAGAAAAGGTTGAAGGTGTTAATTTTGTGCGAGAAAAATCGGAACCCATCAAACCGCGGTCCATTAGCAACTTCCCGGCCCTTTTCGTCCCGATGACGGGCGATCCTTCACGAAGGGATCAAACGTCGTAGGCGCCGTGCGTCTCAGGGTTCGCAAAAGCGCAAGAGAATGTTCACTCGCTAATTAACGGCGGCAGCGGTGCGGTCGGCGAGAAAAGTGATACTTGCCACCGCCTTCGAAACCTTCTGGATGGTGAGCCGATTTCCCGACGGGATGGCTGTTAAATGGTTAATGCAAAGAAGAAGACGCAGAAACAAAGTGAATGAACACAAAAAAAAGGTGGACTGCAAAAGGGCTACTATAATATTGAAACTAGCCCGATTGCTTCGGCAGACCCGCTCCAAGCCTAGCATTCGAAGTAATTTTCTGGGGCTTTAAGCTTCGTGTTTAATTTCGCTCGGAATGTCCCAGCGGAGCAGTGTCAGGCAACCTGCCATAACCGTAAAAAAGGGGACGCTGTGCGACGGAGAGCTGCACATAGAAATCGAGCGAAGAAAGAAGTGGGATAGGAAATGGAAAATCCTCGCAAAAAGGACGCTTGTACTCCGAGGGCCGACGGGAACAATCGACGGGACAATCGAAGGACGAAGCGAGAGCTTAATTGCATTAGTGTTCCGGCGGGCTGTGAAGTGGTTCACTTGATTTAATTTTTCGCCTCTCTCCAACTCTACCCCCCCCCCACCCCCTCCGCTCTTTGTCGTTCGTGAACGTCGGTACCCTTCAAAGCGGACAATTTGTTGACGGACGGCTCCGGATAACGCAGGAGCAAGAAAAAGTCCGTTAGAAGCATTTCAGTGTTTATTCTCGGGCTGGAAAATTGTACTCTCTGTATCGCTTCGTTGCTTGTGGTTGACGGAATAGATGAGGAGAAATAGAACCATTTCTCACCTGCCCCACCCCGTCATCGCCATCCTTCACTGGGTGGCTTGTGTGCAGAGAAATTGAATTCATTTTCCTAATCTGCTGAATAAATTATAATTATAAATGTGCTTCCCTTTCGAGAATGCTGTACGATTTTTTTTATCATTCGCCTCCAAACACAACCTCCACAATTGAACCTTCTTGAACGTTAAGTTCGTCTGCATCAACGGCTTCTCCGGGGATCCTAATGCCTACGCCGATTGGGCCTCGGACCGTGTCGGACTGGCACTTCAAGTGATGATGGTTGTTGTGGCAGCGCTTGACCACCTGACAAGCTGTACTCCGCGCCGGGAATGGCTAGATCTGACATCGAGCCAGATTTAGAGATTAGCTTGAACCAAGTCGAGAACGCCATCGGCTCCTCGCGATCGCCAAGTTACTCTTTCGACTCGTCCGAGAATGAAACAGTCTTAAAAAAGCTAATTAAGAGAGACAGCAAGTACTAATCACCGGGCGAGTAAGTTGAAGTAAGGGTGTATTTGCTGAATTGGATTGAGTCATTTTGTCTTTCGACGGTTTTGAATGGAGGCACGGTTCTGGTCAGAGAAAATGAACTGAGCCATCTGAACTGTTTCAAAGGTGTTCATCAAATTGAATCTATGTTGGTAGCTCTTCGAAAAAAAAACATTCAAAAAAACGCAACAGAATATTCCTCCAGATTATGCTCTGGGTTACATTTAGAACACATATTATTCTGGATTTATCTATAAGTAAATTTTAAAATTTCTGAATTTTTGAAAGAATTTGAATAAGTGGATTTTCAAAGGTTTTTTTATCGATTTTTTTCAAAGGAAGAATCGATGATTTTCAAATAAGAAAATTGAAAAATCATAATAAACACTTACTGCTTAAAAAAAAGCTTATGAACCTCCTGATATACGTTACATTTTTCAGTGTTTTTGGTTGATATGATAATTCAAAGATTTTGTAGATTTAGGTTAAAAGCCATTAATAAAATTTAGTTACTGCTTACCAATTCAGGTTGAAACTGCGAGCTACTGCTCCAGAATCCAGATGAATATAATTATTTATTAATTTATTTTAGATTCTTATAGTTCAACAGTTCCTTATAGTTCAACAGTTCAAATACAGTAACAGAAAGTAAATAAAGATAGCTCCGTTCAATTCGATTTTTTTTGCAACTTGCTAGTGGAATGACGGAAGGATTAAAACAATTAAAAAAGGCCAAAAACTAGCCATCAAACATACTACAAAGAAACCGTTTGTGGATCATATAAACCTTATAGTGATTGTGATGTTTTAGCTACTTAAAAAAGAGGTCAAAATGACAGATGAGAAGAATTATCGCAAGATTCCAAAGCACTGTACTTTAGTGTTAAATTGTTATTTTCCTGGAATTTTAAAATACGTTTGAGTAATCTCTTTTACAGCTACATTACGCTAAAACGGATTTGCTGAATATATAGTAAAGTGGATTTGCTACTTTTTTCATCCTAAAAAAAAATAAATAAAGCATAAAACCACCCAATCTTGAGAGGTCGCATGTGTGACCGTAGTATGAAAATAAAGTGTTAAAAGAAAGTCCACTGGAAGGTCAAAAGTGAATCCCTTTACCGAGGAAACCGGAGCCCGGCGATGCAATGAAAAGAAAAGTAAAAGCGGCAAGCCGTACCGTGCTGAATGTTTTACATCACATTTGAGACCGAATGGGAAAACAGGGGCCGTAAATTCGTTTCCGGAAATGGTGGCCGCCCGCGAGCAGAAGTGCAAAAATCTTATTAAGTACAACTTCAAACACACCTCACGGTGTGCTGCTGTGTGCAGGAAGATACTGTATTTTGCCTGTTGTTTTTTTGGGTTCTATTGTAACCCTCTGCCCATTCCGCGATTCCACCGTTGATGTTGCAAATGGTGCGAAGAACCAGAGTCGAGTGTTTCTTTTTCCTCTGTTTCCCGCGCTCCATGTATGACTGGAATCCTCCCGGGAACCTCAACCCTTTGCATTGCCCGGATGAACGGTTTATTCTGTGACTTTTCTGCCGCTCCGCTCGGTAACGGAACTCGAAAGCGCACCGCAACCGAAGGACGTTAAAGTAGGGTTAGTGTGTTTACGGTGCTTCCGGTGCCTCGGTTTTGGGGTGAAGGCAACCCGTCCAGCTTTATGCCAGCTTTATCCTGCTCCACTCTCCTTCAATGCCACCGGTCCCCTATCCGAGCGCGCTTCAGGCCCTAGCTGGGTCGGTTTTGTGGTTTTGCCTTCCGACAGGGCTCCAGTGGCGTCTACCTGTTTGCGAAGGCACTGCAAACAGCATCCCAGATAAACTCCGGGCCAGCGGCGCGAACCATCCCTTCCGCCGCGCAGCGCATTAAGATTTATTAATATTGAGATGTCATAATTCGGTGTTTACGGACGGAATAAAATGTGCTTATTTATCTACCGCCGCCGGGAACTCTGCGGTGGAGAGATCTGCTACAGCGGTTTCATTTCCGAGCTCCGTTCGGGCACCATACCAGACTGGCTGCCTTCTCCGTAGGTTCACGTAGGAGAGGCTTTCGAGTCATCTCGAGCTCGGGACTATCCTGCTCGGGTGGTTCTGTTGCTCGTACGGTGATAAGCAAGACTCCCCGCGGAGCTGATGGACGTGCGGTAGCCGACGTCTAGACCGACGGTGCTCGAGATGGTTCCACTCAACAATTGGCTTTCAGTAAACCGCAGTCCTATCCGGTTTCCCGGTGCGTACCGGGGATGAGCCGTTGAGCGCCGGACCGAAACGAAACACGGACACAGCCAGCTCGGCGCATTTGGCACATCAGGCCCACCGCCACTTGATTGGTTATGGTTTCCGGTTGCGTGAAGAAGTGTCACTTGGAATGGAGATCTTCCTCGGGTCCATGGATCCTTCCTCTACGTAGCACGAAGCGTATGTCGAAAACTCGTGTCTGCCTGCTGACCGACATCGTGCTTGTGCCACAAGTGGGACGGACATTCTGGAGAAATTGAACTAGCGAAACACCACCTCCACCACCGGGTTGGGGGAGAGAGAAAGGTGTCCACAAACTTTGGAGTAAAGAACTGCTACGGAACAAACAAAACAATTGGATGCTGTGAAGTGGCATCGATCGGCGGGCCGTGTGATGCGGCTTGACACTGTCGCTTGCCTTCAAGCTCACATAGACATCGTTGTATCGGGGACACTTGCTCTGCCTCAACCGTGTGTTTCTGTGTGTCACTTTTTTGCACTCTCGTTACCATCAACACTCATCAGGCTTTGGATCAGTAATTACAATCCGATGGGTTCCTTTCGCAAGGCCGCACTCGATGCGAACGTTCGAAGAGCGACACCGTATTCCCGTCGGTTATCCGAACTAATTACTTTTGCTTGCATCGGTCTTCCAGCAACGCACCGGAGCACGTTCACCAACCATTCTGCGGCGAGATTTGAGACGGCAAACGAAAGCCCATGAGTTATGTGGTGAAATTACATCCGTTTCGGACAAACGTCGTTAGCTTCCATCCCGTACCTTCATACTCGTAGTGTGATCTCGTTTGATTAACGTCTGCACTATAATTCAAACTCTTTTTTAACTCACACTTTTTCTTTACCCTTTCTTTTGATTCACAGTGAAAGAGTACCACTACTGGTGCCTGATACTGGTGCTGTTCCCCATCCTGACGCTGTTCGGCAACGTGCTGGTGATACTGGCCGTCTGCCGCGAACGGACCTTACAGACAGTGACCAATTATTTTATAGTGTCGTTGGCGATAGCCGATCTACTAGTGGCCGTGGTCGTGATGCCGTTTGCGGTGTACGTTTTGGTAAGTACCTTGGGTGGGGAGGGAAAACAAATTATAGCGAATGATTGTGTCGGTTTCATTTGGCTGACATGTTGGTTTATCGATGCAATGCTTCCAATCGAAACCCGGAAGGAGAGAATTCTTTGTCCGACCGTTATTGTTCCAAAACCAGTAGCATTTTTCCGGTTTCAGGGTATTTACTTTCGGAAATTCCAAGCGTATTTGACATTCCATCGCGTTCACGAATGTCTTTGGTAGGATTAATTAGAACGTTCTTTTTTCGATTTACCTTCACATTCCGGACGGTATTAGTGGTTTATTAATTTCATTTCGCACATTCGTTCGTTGTATGTATTTAATTATCGTCTTGGGATCATCAAATGACATTTTTAAAAAGTTGTAAGTAATCATTTTGGAAATAAATAAGACGCTAACGAGGGCTTCGAACTATCCAAACTAGTTTTGGAAGTGTTTGAAAAATTTGTTTTGGAGAGTTAATTGTACAGCGATTAAAATAGTTTCATTTAAATTTCAATATTATATTTTTGATGTTGTGATTGATGAATGAATTGTTTAATTTATTTATCACCAACCCGGTGGATTTTTCTATCTGCAAAGTCTAACCAGCCGGCAGACAAACGGTACACAGCCTTTGGTGTTATTGCAAACTTTTCTCTTATGCCTAAGCATCAGAAAAGTTTTGAAATAATTCGAACAACTGCTCCATTTGGGGCGTAGCACTCCGAATGTTTTGCCCTTTTTTCCACAAACATCACCACACTCTCAGCCCTCATTCCGACCGGTGGCCAACCTTCGGGGCATTTTCATGCCGAAGAAATTTACAATGGGAACTTCTGGAAGAACTTCTCGAGAAAAGCGGTCAACAGAAGACGTTCGAAATTATTTCATCCTCTGTGGGCTGGTAGCATTTCAACATAAACAGAAACAGCTGTCGATTGGAGCAGAAATGAAAGAAAATGAAACCTTTTGCGAACGGTTTTTGGGAAAGTTTGGCCGCAGAAAGCACGCCACCTTTCCCGGGGCACGTGTGCCTCTTAAGATGTTGCAACACACTGAAATTAATGTTTAATAAGCAATTTTATTTATCAACTTTTGCGCCTCTTACCAACGTTCCTTTGGTCGGTGAGTGGCCACTTTTGAGTTGAACAGTACGGAAGCCGTAGAATTGGTCCTGGTTTATCACACAATTCCTTTCCTTTTCAGCTTTTACCCTTTGCCAAAACGCAACCGGAGTTTCCGGTCTAATGGATTCTTGGGTTCGAGCTTTGGTTTGTGTTGTGTCACTGCAAACGGTGGCAAGAGTGTGGAACTTTTCTCTTCCCCTACCGGACAGGTCTACAATGCATACGAGCACAGACTTACACACACAGCCACTTATAGTTGATGATATTTAATTAAGGAAAGGCTGGTCGTCCGGTCATATTTAATTCAAACGAAATTTTCCGGGCTCGTACCGTGTACAGGGAATGTTGTGGGGAAAAGTTATCCCGGTGTCGGTCCGATCGTTTCATTTTCCGTTTGAAATGAAGCTATTTGCTTCAAAATGGTCAGTATGTTCGCATCAAGTTTACACTCGATGGCCAGTTGAATCCAAGTGTCGTTTTAGTCCCGTCTAATTAAATGAGATAATGTTGCTTAGCAGCTGTTGTACGAGAACTTCCGACGAGGTAATCAAACCTACCGGAGGCGATGGAAAGGTAGATGGGGTGGGTACTAAATTTTCAATGGTAACAATTAAACGTATGCCTCTAATGAATTTATTTGGGGATTCACTCCGAACTCCACATGTTCAAGCTTCTAACATTCAATCACACCTTGCGCCCTTCAGCATACCTCGTCAAACGGTGATGAATTCGAGAGCGTTGGATATAATCCAATCGCCCGGGACAGCAAAGAATGTCCTTTTTCATTTCCTCGACACAATCGGACCCGGTCTATCGAAAAGACCAATCTCATCAAATAGAGATTAGGAATTGGTGCTTCCAGAAAAACCTCATCGGGATGGTTCCCCCCCGCAAAAGCTGACGAATTTCGCACGAAGCTGTGTAATTTTCTTCCCGAATTACATCTTCCTTATTTCCTTGTTTGCGCAACGTGTCTGGTCGATCCATTAATTATACTACCTCCTTCCTATATGCGTGCCATCCTCGTGGTACCACGTGGCCTTTGAGCAGAACCTTTCTATTAAGACTTTTTTCGTCTTTGTTTCAGCTACACCCAAATAACTCTGTCCCATTAGTGTCTGCCGGAGTGCCGGGCACACATCAGCCCTCGGGCATGTCTACGCATCGGTCATTACCTAGTTTTTTTTTTCCCGGGGCCTCGATGGTTGGAAGTAGTTTTTGATAGATTCGATAATGCATTACCGTTGTCCACGTTTTGGGCCGGGCGGACTTTGGCTTATGGCGATGGATGCAACACTGTCGCCCCTGGCGGGTGTGCCTGGCGATGACTAATTGAACGCTTAATTACTGTGCTGGTGGGCTTTGGGAAAAGCGTCATTTGGGCGGCCGGGAAACGACTTTGAAAATCAGTTTTCCGTCCGTTGATTAAGAAGTTAATCAATCTACCAACCCGATCGGCTGCCGTGTGGTCAGTTGGACGTAGTAGACCTTTACTGCGGCCGGTTCGCAAAGGGAGAAGCTTTTAGGCCTTGCCATTAGCCATTTACTTGTCCTGTCTTTCGAGGGCTGGACACTAAATGCATTGATCAGTTTAACCAGTTTTCCAGCTAATAAATAGGTAATTTACTCTGGAAAGGGTTTTTCGTTTGCAAAAAGAACCCCAGATGGCGGGATTGTACGCTCAACTTTCCTACAGAATATAAATTGAGAATTACACAACGCTTGTGCAGTGTCTCTTTTTTTTTTTATCCTCACTTCTGACCATTTAAATGCTTATGGGCGGAAAGGATATGCGAAGAATCGTAGCAAACGTAAACCGTAATAACTTCATTGTGGGTGCGCTTATGCGTCTGTCTCCATCGGGGCTCATCCGATGCATGTTAAATAGCGATGGACCCTTTTGCGGTGCGGCCTTTTCTTACAACCGAAATAATGCATAAAAAATGGTAACTTTACCAATGTTTTGCAAATGCGGGAGGTCTGTGGTATGCTGTGTTTTTTTTTGCTTCGCTTGCGAATAATTCACCATTGAATGAGGATCCCGGGCGAAATGGAAATGGATGGAATGTTCCATTCGTTGAGGTTAGGGATTTTCTTTCTTCCCATCGCTGTCGGACGTGGATCGATGCTATTGGACAAAGTGTGGAAAAGCATATTTGATTCGTTGGGATTATCCCTAGAGAAGAACCTTTTGGGTGAGAATACCGGAAATAGGTTCCATGATGGGATTCTAACCCTGAGTTAAGATGTGTTGGGAATTATTTTTCATTCAGTTTTTTGTTTGTTACTATTGGAAGGCTTATTTAGAGACGTAATAAAGTTTGGATGCGGCTTTTTAACGTGAAGAAAAGTAAAATTAAATATAATACAATAATCCATCCGAAAACAGCTTCAAAACGGTTGACATACTTTTTGTTAAACTAGTTTTTTTGATAATAAATCTATAAAAGCAGTGTTGAATCAAATCAGTTTTGTCATTTCAATAAAAATTAACCGTTTTTACTCATGTACTCAACACCTTATTTTGTGTAACACTCCCCTCCCGTTTGAAATCCCGTATACAAACTCCACTAACTGAGTGGTTCCATTAGACAGTACGATTGATCGATGCAAACACGTAAGCGAGATGCAGACAATTTCAACAATTTCTACCTTGAGCTTAGATAGCAATAGCACCGTTGAACGAGCGAAGCGAGCGTGAAAGTGAGATGCACAATTCCTACGCTCCGGTTTTCCCACGCACTTTACGGTTTCCCCACCCGCTGTGCTTTTGCTAAGGATACTATGGATACAAGATGGTAGGGGAAATTTTTCTTGCGCTGAACGAGTTTTTGGTAGTCGATGGTTACTTTGCCGAAATAAAACAAAGCAAAGCGTGAACGTGCTACACAGTTTCATTCAAAGTTTGCAATACGAAGGAAATGAAACGTTTTCGAGATTTAAGGGACAATTTTTTCGAAAATTGCATTTACTCTTGGGAAAAGTGGTGCTGCAACGTGATGGAAATAACCAACGCAGAATAAAATTAAGTATAAAACTAAATCCATAAGGTTAGGCCCTATAAACGGGCCCTGTAACCGGGAGCTGTCAACGGGCCTACTTACCGGGCCCTAAAAACGGGCCGTATTTCCGGGCCATGTAAACGGGTCCTGTAAATTGGCCGTGTTATCGGGCCCTCTAACCGGGACCTGTCAACGGGCCGACTTACTGGGACCTGTAAATTGGCCGTGTTACCGGGCCCTTTAACCGGGACCAGTCAACGGGTCCTGTAAACGGGCCCTGTAAACGGGCACTGTAACCTGGCCCTGTAAACGGACCCTGTAACCGGGTCCTTAAACGGACATTGTAACCGGGTCCTGTAACTGGGTCCTGTAAAATGGGTCCTGTAACTGGGTCGTGTAACCGGGCCGTTTTACCTAGTCCCGTATACAAACTCCGCTAACTGAGTGGTTCCATTAGACAGTACGATTGAGCGAAGCGAGCACGTAAGCGAGATGAAATTTCTACCTTGAGCTTAGATAGCAATAACGAAGGTGAACGAGCGAAGCGAGCGTGAAAGTGAGATGCACAATTTCGACAATTTCTACCTTGAGCTTAGATAGCAATAGCACCGTTGAACGAGCGAAGCGACCGCGAAAGTAGGATGCACAATTTCGACGTTCCGGTTTTCCCACGCACTGTACGGTTTCCCCACTTGCTGTTATTTTGCTAAGGATACTATGGATGCAGCATGGTAGGGGAAATTTTTCTTGCGCTGGACGAGTTTTTGGTAGTCGATGGTTACTTTGCCGAAATGAAAACGGCAAAGCGTGAACGTGCTACACAGTTTCATTCAAAGTTTGCAGTACGAAGGAAATGAAACGTTTTCGAGATTTTAGGGACAATTTTTTCGAACATTGCATGTATTCTTGGAAAAAGTGGTGCTGCAACGTAATGGAAATAACCAATGCAGAATAAAATTAAGCAGTAAACTACATTCATAAGGTTAGGCCCTGTAAACGGGCCCTGTAACCGGGATCTGTCAACGGGCCGACTTACCGGGCCCTGTGAACTGAGTCCTGTAACCGGGCCGTGTAACCGGGCCCTGTAAATTGGCCGTGTTACCGGGCCCTTTAACTGGGAACATTCAACGTGTCCTGTAAACGGGCCCTGTAAACGGGCACTGTAACTGGGACCCGTGCAATGGGTACTGTAACTGGCCCGTGTAACCGGGCCGTTTTACCTAGTCGCTATACAAACTCCGCTAACTGAGTGGTTCCATTAGACAGTACGATTGAGCGAAGTGAACACGTAAGCGAGATGCAAACAATTTGGACAATTTCGACCTTGAGCTTAGATAGCAATAGCAAAAGTGAACGAGCGAAGCGAGCACGTAAGCGAGATGCACAATTTCGACAATTTCGACGTTCCGGTTTTCCCACGCACTTTCCCCAGGTTTCCCCAGCCGCTGTGCTTTTGCTAAGGATACTATGGATGCAGGATGGTAGGGGAAATTTTTCTTGCGCTGAACGAGTTTTTGGTAGTCGATGGTTACTTTGCCGAAATAAAACAAAGCAAAACGTGAACGTGCTACACAGTTTCATTCAAAGTTTGCAGTACGAAGGAAATGAAACGTTTTCGAGATTTTGGGGACACCTGTCAACGGACCTGCTTACCGGGCCCTAAAAGCGGGCCGTATTACCGGGCCATGTAAACGGGACCTGTAAACGGGCCGTGTTACCAGGGCATGTAAACGGGACCTGTCAACGGGCCGACTTACCGGGCCCTGTAAATTAAGTCCTGTAACTGGGCCCTGTAAACGGGTCCTGAAAACGGGCCCTGAAAATTGGCCGTATTACCGGGTCCTGTAAATGGGCCCGGTAAACGGGCTCTGTAACCAGGACCTGTAAATTGGCCCTGTAACGTGGACCTGTCAACTGGCCCTGTAACCAGACCCTGTGAACTGAATCCTGTAACTGGGCCGTGTAACCGGGCCCTGTAAACGGGCAATGTAAACGGGCCCTGTAAATTGGCCGTGTTGCCGGGCCCTGTAAACGGGCCCTGTAACTGGGACCTGTCAACGGGCCCTGTATCCGGGTCCTGTACCTGGGTCCTGTAACTGGGCCGTGTAACCGGGCCGTTTTACCTAGTCGCTATACAAATTGCAGTAACTGAGTGGTTCCATTAGATAGCACGATTGAGTGAAGCGAGCGCGAAAGCGAGATACAATTTCGACCTTAAGCTTAGATAGCAATAGCGAAGGTGAACGAGCGAAGCGAGCGCGAAAGCGAGATGTACTGTGCTGACGCGTCAGCCTCCCCTACGCGCTTTGCTGTTGCTAAGGATACCAAGGATGCAGGATGGAAGGGGAAATTTTCCTTGCGCTCTGATTTGTTGCACGAGCTGATGAATGTTGAACGATTTTTTGGTAATCGATGGTTACTTTGATGATCGATGGTTACTTTGCTGGAAAATGAAACAAAGCAAAGCGGAAATCTGCTACACAGTTTAATTTAAAGTTTGTAATAGGAAGAAAATGAAACTTTTTGATTTGGGGGACAATTTTTTCGAACATTGCAGTTACTACTGGGAAAGGTGGTGCTGCAACGTGATGAAAATAACCAACGCAGAATAAAATCAACAATAAAACTACATCCATAATGTTGGGCCCAGTAAACGGGCCTTTTACCGGGCCCTGTAAACGGGCCGTGTCACCGGGCACTGTAGCCGGGTCCAGTAACTGGGTCCTGTAACTGGGCCGTGTTACCGGGCCACGTAAACGGGCCGTGCTACCGGGCCCTGTAACCGGGCACTGTAAACTGGCCCTGTAAACGGACCCACTTACCGGGCTCTGTAAACGGGCACTATAAACGGGACTGTAGACGGGCCGTGTTACCGGGACCTGTCAACATGCCCCCTTACTGAGCCCTGTAAGCGGGTCCTGTAAACGGGCCCTGTAACTGGGTCCTGTAACTGGGCCGTGTAACCGGGCCGTTTTACCTAGTCGTCGTAAAATAAACAGCAACGTTAAACATCATCAAGAGCTGCAACATTTTTCAACTGCTTTTACTTAATGCTTCTGTCAGCTTAATTACCCCTCGTTTGCACGTGTAATTTGTTACTTTTTATGGTATAAACATTAAAGAGTGTTAAAATAATATTGAATTAGGACCAAAAATGTTAACGAAAATACTGTAATTATACACATGAGAATACGATCTTTGGTAGTCGAATGGGAAACCGACTTAAAAATATTACTTATGCTCTTTTATTGCACTAGGAACTTTCATATTTGCACCATGCAATTAAGTACTCTTTTTTCTTTTTTTATCTTAATTAAAACGTTGAGGGGAAAAAAAATCTGTTAGAACTAGCAAGTGAGAAATCCCTTCTAATAAGGCAATGCTCCAATCGAATGCCTTAGCGGGGTTCCCGTCGGTGAAGGCGATTTTCATTAAACAACTGTTTTCCAACGTTCCCAATGGAAGGCTGCTTAGCACACCGTCCGAAGCGTGGGACATTTCTCACTCAACGGTTGACGATGTAGGCGAAGGAATTACCGCACTCCCACCTTCGCCATACGTGAACCATACGAGCGTTAAAAGTTGAGGCTAAGATAGCTGAATTGCCTTTCTCAACCGTGCGCGAACCCTGGACCAACACGGGCTATCGCAAAGGCTCGAAGCACCGAACCGAACCTCGGCCGGGCTAGTGTAATGCGGTGCGGTCGGTGCCAAAACTTCTCCTAATTGTTTCCGACAATTTTCCGGCTATCTAACGGCGAGCTGGCACCTAGCCCGGGCTCCCACGGTCCCTGTTAAACAAGAGGGTGAGGGTTTGGGGTGGCTGACGAGTTGACGACAAGATTTGCGGAAAAAGCCGCGGTTGGCCAACATTCCGGCCCGCATCGGCCTGCATGCACGATACGTGGGTACTTCGCTCCAGCGCCAGCCTTCAGCCAGGTGTTATTCGAATTCTGGGTAACTACTTTTGACAGTTTGTTTGGCCGAGATTTGCTGCCTACTGAGCTAGGAACCGTGGGTGTGTGTGTGTGTGTAAGTGCGAGCCAAGCAGATAGTGGCGTTTAACAAATGCGTTTGCTCGCCGCAACCATGGACCAATATTTCAACCAAAAAAGCCCACCCTTTCGGAATTTTCGGCTGGCGTAAACACGACAACCCCGGTTTTACCCTTTTCCGGGAGGGATTGTTTATTTTCCCGAGCACATTTAGTGCGCTCCCGGTGCGCGCCGGGGGTTAATTGTGAAACCACCATCCTTCTCCCTCATGGGGAGAGGGGGGAAAGGGGGTGATACTGTCTGCCCTATTCGGCCGAAAACCGGTCGGCGTTAAGTCCTATTAACTAGTTCGAAATGGAATGTGTCGTGGCAAGCTAAATACTGCCCTTCGTTCGCGTGTTATCGCCAACCGCGCCGGGAAGTCTGCCCGTTTTCTTGTGCGTTTACGCTCGGAAAATTGATGTTTGTGGCCCGACACGGCCGCATGTACAGTGTGTGGCTCGTGGTTTTAAAGTCGACGTATGCGACGCTAAGTGGTGTGCCGTGTTTTGGGAAAAGTTTCCGGCTCGTCGGCCCTCCCCCCTAGATTATCTGCTAACGACTCGTAATTGTTGGTTACGCTTGACAACATCGCCTGTTCCGAGGGTCAGGATGGAAGAACGTCCCAGTTGGCCACCGTTGCTTTGAGAGATGGCTTTGGAACGCAACCTCGCATGAAAACATTCGTAGCTCAATGGCTTGAAAGCTCACTCCACTTCGACTGCAATAATCCCGGAAAATGGTTGGTGAGTTTCCTCAGCTCTTGACTAATGTCCTTGGTGAAGGATTCGGTTTTTACATAGCTTTCCTGAGTAGCTGTGAATAGATAAAGTTTCATAATTTTGATATTTTTAGAGATCGAAATTCTTCCGTTTTGTTTATCCAAATTTAACTTAAGTTAATTAGTTTTACGCGCACTATATTCTGTTGGATATTCAAGAAATCTACAATGTTTTCCAACAGTTCAGATACCGCCTTGATTGTCATAGATTGCAATGATTCTTTTCCACTTTCCTTGTAACTCACTGACTAGTTTGAGGGAAAGAAGAAAAACTTTCCAACAAGATCTATTTTCGCACCATATCGATCGTAGTTATCTTCCATCTTGTGGACTCTAGAAAATGTAAAGAAAACAAAAATGAAAACAGAAAACACAGTGTAACTCAGAAGCGAACATTCGCCTTTCTCAACCTATTGTTTCCAACCCTGGTCTACCGCTGTAGCCTTTTTATTTTGTGACATAGAACCACCGCCTTGTTGTCCGTTGTCCTGTGAATTCTTTGCGCTACACTTTTTAGTCTGTTTCCAAGGTTTCCGTTTGCCCTTTCGTTTCCTCTCTCCGACCAATGCAATGTAGTTTTTTGTCTTCCGGTCGGGCATTCCCCCGCAAAGCTCTTATCTACACTTTCCCAGTCGATAACGGAGGCTTAAGACCATCGTTGTCATGCTGTTTTTCTTTTCCTTTACTCCGTCGACATCGATTGCCGGTTGCGGTAAATGTTTGAGAGTGTGCGAAACGTTCGGCAATCATTACCAGATCGTTGCCGGCCTCGGGGATGAAGTTTTCCGTCGGTTCGCGACGGCTTTTCCTTCCGCACGGCCAAAGTGCTAGAATCGATCGAGGAAAGCGTCGGGTGTGCTTTTGTTCTTTCATCACGCTCGAGGAAGGAAAGCGTGAGAGAAGCGGTAGAAAAAAGGGAAGAAGAGTGCGTCCGGTGAAAGTCCAACGAAAAATGGCGATGAGTGCTTTCCTTCGGTTGTGGTGCAAGGAGCAAAACTGCGAACAAACATACCTACATACACAAAAACAGCACCGAACAGACACTCCGAGTTACGTGTAAAAAGAGACGCAAATGTTGATTTATCGTAAGCTCAACGGAATGATAGTTATGAAGAGGAAATATGAGACCGATGGGCGAAAAAAGATGCGAAAAGGACTTTTGCCATGCCGAACGTCAGTCGAACGGTTGGGCCTCCTTGGCCTTCGCCCGCCCGGATACCGCGTACCAAAACACTTATCAAATATTCAAACCGGTCGTGAAATCCCGATCCGTCCCCAATCAGTTGCGCAAGGGATGGCAGAACGGTGTAGAACGGTGCGGCCGGGGGCCAACAGTCTCCATCAGATAGCCGTGAGGCTGGACCCAGCTGGTGACATACCATGATAGTGCTGCCTCGGCGAGACATTCCATTATAACAAGTTGCTCCGGTCCGGCGATTGCTTCCGTTTGCCAGCGGCGATGATGCTTTCTTTTCGATTCCGCTTCGGTGGCCATTCACGCCCCACCCTCCGCCCGTCCGGGGTGAGAAGAACGGCCGGTCGTAATATATAAGCACCCTCATTTGTTATTCATAGACTACATGATGGACGATGTTTGCGTCGCCGGCACTGCTGTCGCCAATTACAGTGACCCTTTCGGCCATTCTTGTCTTATCCTCTGGCCATCCATCTTGGCCAGGGTGGCGAGGCACACTCCCGGGTAGTCGATAGGTCAATCGATTTCTTGGACAACTCCCAATTTCCTTTCCACGAGGCCTGGCATGTCGTCCGTGGTGCTTTCGTGCGGATCGCTTACAAATTAGTTCCGTTTAAAAGGGTCAAGCACGGAGCGGTCGTTCTTGGTTGAGGTTAGCAGAATCGATCAAAACACTCCTACATTTTATTTTACAATCTTATCTTCCAATTGTGAATAATGGTTTTCATATTTTAGGATCAGAAACAACATTTGTTTTCCGGTTCGCTTTCAAATGTTTCAAGTTGTGCTACATAAATTAAAATCTATGGGCGTAGAACGTTACATTTCGTGGTTGAGAAACTAATTTTGGCCAGGATTGAACTTTTTTTTTTTTAATTTGTTAGTATACGTTTGGCTAATAATCAAACCACTAATTGTGGAAAATGAGACAATCATATGTTTCTGATGTTTCTAAACAAATTCAGAAGAATATGAATTGCATATCACGTTATTTATGTAGGAACAGAACATAGCTTTGTTTATTTAATTTCTTAATTAATTTAAATTTCAATTTTGTTTATTTCTTAGTTTCTCTTTCATTAGTTAGTGTTTAAATATTTTCAGATCTAACTTATATCATATTCTTATAATATGTACACATTTGGTCTTATAAGAACTACCTCATTCATTTAAAATTGGTTTGAAATAGTGCAACTGATGTCTATTAGTATGCATTTTTAACGTCATTAACGTCAGTGGCTAGCAAAGAACAAAGCATGAGCAATATTCTCAATCCTTTAATTAAATAATCACTAATGACTAAAGCTATTTCTTCACGGTAGAGTTTAAACCTAACTCAATCCGATCGTATCGTTAAACTTTTCCAGATCACCCTCGAAGCGTTTAAAGTATCCTTACTCTTTGCTGCGGTTTCACGAGCAAAAAACTCGTTTTCAAGCATAAAGGCATTACGGCTACATGGCATGCAAGCCGCATGAAATTGCAAAACTGTAATAAACGAACCATTTACCCGTCCGTTCCACCGCATCATGCCATCAAGCCAAACCCTTTTCCCAAACGAACCGCAATGCGATGCAGCTTCACTTTGGCTTTCCGGTTTCGGTCTCGACGCGCCGGTGAATGCGATTTCGGTTGGAACTTTGCATATTTAGTACACGTTTGTGTGATTATCGTCATGGATGTCACGGTTGCGGTTCGGCACGCCCTGCGCTGCTCGAAATGTGCACCCGAGTGCAGCGAGTTCGGCCTGTTCCGAAGACGGTCGCCTCGAACGGAGAGGCATTTCCCAGCGTAAGGAAACTGCGATAGCAAACTGCACAACAACACCGACCGTAAGTTGTGGTCGCAACTCTGCGTCAAGTCAATGGCAAACTGCTAAGCCGAGAAATTCCTATCCCTATCGGACGGGTCCGTACTGGCAAAGTCTTAGTCACTGGAAAGCCACCAGCAAACAGTTAGGCGCAGTTGCATTGGACCATGGTTTCGGAAGGGTTCTGGTAGGATAGGTTCGATCGCAGGCAGATTCCATTCCAATCATGCCACTTTGGCGTTGATTTGACGAAGAGAAGAAAGTAAAAAAAAACCGACGTCCCACATCGGCCACAATGAAATCAACAGAACGCACCCTAACTGCGGTTGCATGAATCGTTTCCACACATGTGGCATGTTGAGAGATTGTGTTTCGTTTGCTCGTTGCATCGATGGTGCAGCAGACGTACGAAGATTAAGTTGATTGAATTTGCACTTCAACGAACGAACTTTCTTGGACGTACGGTTTCTTAGCCTGAATAGACAGTTTGTGGAGTTAGCTTGGTCTACATTTTGAACAAATTTAAACTTTCACGATCTCATCTCCATGAATCAGTAAAGTTTTTAAAGGAAAGTGCGAAAAGTGCTCCATCTTCGAGGTTTAACTGTCAATAGTTTCAAATTGACCTCCGTATGAAATTGACCTCAGTTTCAACCACTCAGGTTTGGTGAGAAATTTCGTGACAAGTTCATGACAGATGTTATGGCTAATCTGAATGCAATTACTCCAATTCGAAAAAAAAAAAGTTTGACCTTAATATTGTTTATAAAAATCTTCAGATACTTGTATGTTTTGTAGAGTAAAAGTTTTTGAAAAACGATCCTCAATTCTTCTCCGAGATACGTTTCAAAGCTCAGAAAAATATGAAGTTCATTGCAATTTCGGAAATAAAATTGACGCACTAAGCAGAATCCAACCCCATGAACTATTGCCGGAAAATCTCTTTAAACGTTGCCGATTCAAGAAGCGTATGAACATGGAAACCCCAGAAAGGAGACAGCGAAACGCTGTTACAATGCGCATCCTGTGAATTTGCACACCATATGCAGGTCACGCATGCGGAAAATGGCACCGTAGTTCCGTAGCACACGCATCGGTTCGCTGCTTAACGGCATTGTTTTGGGGTACGGTGTCAGAAGTTGCATGTCCTTTGCGATGCAATCGGCACGTGATTTTCGTTTCCGTCCCAAAGCCGATCTTTTCCATGGCTTTCCATTCGGTTGCTCACTTACAGAGGGTTTTTTTTTTAGTTTTTCTCCACGTTCCGGAGATGCCGGGAAAAATGGACAACCACGGGGTTGAGCGCGAATTTGGGACGACTGAACGAATGCTTCCGACAAACAAGCACACAAACAAACGAACCGTGGAGTGTGCCGTGTAACCAAAGCCATTCATTACGGGACCGGCAGCCATTCCGGGGTTGTTTTTCTCTGCCATTACTACCCTTTTATGTTCGGGGTGGGGGTCGTTTCGCCCCCTTCATCTTTCATTTGCACTTTCTTTCCATTTTCCATTACAACGAGCTTGCAACGATAACCCGGGGACGGTTGTGTGTGTGAGTGTTTTTTTTTTAATTTATTTTCCAAGTCCAACAACCTCAGTCAGTCTGCGTTTGTTTGTGGCAAAGCACACCCGGGGCCATTTTTACAGCGCAGTGGAAAATTCCCTAAATGGAACAGATAGGACGAACGCACCTCGCTACCGCTACCCTCCACTGGAGCTCGTCCTGGGGTAAATTTTCCACGCCCTCTTTTTCCCGCTGACCGAGGAAAGCGGATCCCGGTAGAGTCCCAGCGTCCCAGCACAGATTCGCCTGTCGTGGGATTCCCGGTGCACCAGCGTTCGAATCGGTTTGTGAAATTGGATTAATTTTTAACTACCAAACGCGCCGGACGGTGGAAGTGAAATACACAAATTCACTTCGCTCGCGGTCATCGTCGTAACCACACCAACCCACCTTGGGGGTGGATCATGTTCGGGTTGGGAAGGGGTGCCGGCAAAAGGGGGATGAGCTTTTGTTGATTCAGTTTTGTGCTCTGGTTGATTTGTTGTCTCGTCTGTCCGGTTTGGTATCGGAATGAACAATAAAGTGTTGGTTTTTATTTGACTGATTCACTAAAAACACTTCCATGAGCTACGAAGTATCGTGTTTTTCATTATTTACTGAACGTTGTTTGCTTATGGAAGTTGTTATCTTCGATCAGAATTTATTTCACGTTGAGGGAATTTTTACCTTGAATTTTTACGCTTGTTTGTATACTAATGTTTCATTTAATCGAATTTCTTTTGAAATGTTTCAATTGCTTGGTTAGTTATAAGCATGTTAAATTGTGTTCAATTTGTTATATTGTAAGTAGAAATGTATTTTTAAATTTTGATTTGGTTTTTGGTCAGCTTCCCATAAATTTTCATTTCCATAACCGTACTTTTTTCATTTGATATAAATGTTGATTTAAAATTACCACATTATTTTTAAATATTTAAGTTACGTGTCTATAAGTTGATGCAACATTAGTTTTACGTAAACAGCAAACTCAACTTGACATCATGATTAAGTTGGTTCATTTTTACGAAAACGGATGAAGCTCATATCTCAATCATTTTGACTACACAATAGGGTCTACCTAACAAGATCCACGTGGGTAGTTAACATTTCGGGAACGGTATGAATTCCCTTGAAAAAAGGGAAAGCAAAACATGAATTGGGTCACGGTTGGAAAGGGGAAAGCTTATCATTACACCGAGTCAGCACACGGAAAACAGTCCACCGGAAGTCATAGATATGGAAATGGGAGTTGAAAACTCCCACCGACGCACCCATGGTTCTCGAAACGGGGTTTCCCTTTCTTAGCTCCCTTGTAACAGTTAATCGTTCGCCG
The DNA here is from genome assembly GCF_943734765.1 of Anopheles ziemanni. Lineage (NCBI taxonomy): Eukaryota > Metazoa > Arthropoda > Insecta > Diptera > Culicidae > Anopheles > Anopheles ziemanni. The sequence goes on along the minus strand of NC_080706.1, from coordinate 44,765,937 downwards.
CCTCCTCCCCGAAGAAGGCAGGGGCAGACCACCTGGAGGGTCTTTATCATTCACGACACGTTTCCAATTGCGTTTCTTTTGCCGGCAAATTTATTTCCTTCGCTCGGAACTTATTACTGGGCGGTTCTCGGTGCTCGGTTGCGAAACCGAAGCCGGAGCGAAAGAGTTTTGTTTGAAGGTTAATTGGAAATTTGCTTCCTGCCCACGGGAGGTCCCGGCTCGGATTCCCTCCGAAGCGGAGCTACTTCATCCGGCGACCGGAATCGGACGTTTTATGATTCGCGCTTCGTGAGTGTGTGTTTGTGATTTGAATGGGCCGGCCTCCAATGTCCCCTACCGTGCCCCCGGCTCGCCACCCGGTCGGTGGTGATTATGAGCTTCCAAGGCTGACGCACCGCGATGGCATTAACGATGTTTGGGCGGGCCGGATCCCCCCCCCCCCAAGCCCGAGCGCTTCCGCGTCAGCAATCGACGTGCGCGGGCGGCGGAAACAGATCCATATATTTGCATAACATTTGCATTCGTTACCCTGCGCCCCCGTTCGTTATGGACCAATGTTGCTTCCGATTGAAAGCCACACGGGCACGGGGACGAAGGCTTTACGAAGGAGGGCGCCGCAGAAGCGGAGGGAAATGATGGTAATTTATGGGAAATTATTAGCTTCGTGAATTTATTTGCCAAAAAGGAGCGCAAGGCGGCAAAGGGGGCGAAGTGGGCCAGGCGTTTAAAGCAGATATCATTCGGAAATGATCCATGGTACCTTTTCGGTCTCGTTCGTTCATTTGTGGTGAGTTTTAATTTTGTTTGATTTAGGTAGGAATCGGTTTTTTTTTTTTCTTTGCTCTGCATTGCTGTGCGCAACCGGTCGAATGTTTTTTTCCGTCTGGAAAGTTAGCAACCCGATATAAAAATGTATGTTATGTACTTAAATAATAGGGATATAAGTCCTTTCCAGGGTTTGGATTATAAATCCTTTCGAGCTATTAGTTGAATTATATATTATTTACACAATAAATTGTATGTTCATTAGATTAAGAGTAAAACATTTAAAGAAACAATCAAATAAAATAAACTTCTCCATATTTTGAAAAGTTGCAAACAACTTAAATATTATCGTTTAATCTATGTTGCTTGCTGTAAAATTTTGTATTGTATGCAACTAGCTTGTCAATTTGTCGTAAACATATGACAGCAACTTTTCTCGCTACATCGTTTGCGTCAGAGCTCCAAATACAAATGGTAGAGGAAACGGGCACAAATATTGTGGAGCAGATAATTCACTTACAGCCGTTTCCGTTGGCGTTCCGAAAGGAAGCTTCATAAAATGCACACATACGTGTGCTGAAGGAAAATGTTAAGAAATTGCCACCGACTTCTGCAGATGAAGCATTTTTATTCTGCTTGACAAATTGAACGGAAAGGATGCTTTTTATTCGTCCGTCTGGATGGGATAGCTTTTGGCTCATCCTTACCTGCTTTCTTGGCACACACACACACACACACACACACACGCACACATGAAAATAGGAATAATCAGAACTGCGTCTCTCAGACGTGGCTCTTGAGCTATCTTTTTATCCACAATCATCTTTGGTTTGGAAGTGAATTTCGCCTTCGGCAGCATTCGGACTCTTGCCTTTGGTTTATATCAATTCTCGAAGAGTGGAGATGGTACTGACGTCAGTGCGGCCCACAAAGAAAAGAATGCAACTGACGCGATGAATAGTTTCGTTGCGATTCCGAGGGATGGAAATCGTTAGGCTAAGATGGTTCTGACTCTTTCCTGGAAATGAGCACGTGAGTGCTTCACCCGGCGGGAAACTGTAATTGATGATAAATGAAGTAAATCCAATTTGAATCAGCCGTCCCCCGGTTAGCCCCTGATCCCCCGGTTCTTTGCGTCTGGTTTCTCCACTCTTCTTCAAGTAATGGGGATAATGGTGGTATTAAGGTAAAATTTGGTTACACCGGATGTGCCAGACACTGTGCGGTCGTAGTGACTGACCGTTTGTATGGGTGTGTGTGTGGGTGTGTGAGTGGGTTAATTTTCCGGCACCGATCACTTTTCGGTATCTTACCGAATCAGTGGCATCAAAGGCATTGGAGGCTACCGTCCATTCTTGGGACGGGAAAGCTGAACACGCTAAATGCTATTTAAACTTAATTACTTTTCTTACCGGTCTCTCTTGCCTTTTCCGTGAGTGAGTTAACGCCGGTACGCTTTGGACGTGCGCAATTTTCACAATTTCGCCCAAGAAGCCTGTGCCAGTCCTTTCCGGGAGTGGTAAGATTTGTGAAAATTCCCCACGCGAACGCCGGGTACCCCGATACCGCTTGTTTTTGGAACTTACTTAACGCACCAACACGCCCAACCGGGCGACACTTTGTTGGCTTCGCGTTGGCAACTCCGGCCCGTTAGTGTTACATTAGCACCTTTCGACAATGGCTTCCCTCGGGTGGGAAAGGGGGTTTTCCCGACCGCTTTCCGACCCGTTGTAACATTTTGTAAGTTTATATTTTCCGCTTCCCTCACTGGCGGAAGCAAACAGGCCACCGAGGCCACCTTTAGCCTTACTGCTTGGCAAACTTGCCCACTTTCCCAGGAAGGGGATGCCCCGAAGGCATCCATATGATTAGTTTCAGAAATTTCCGAACCAAGGCGTACGTTTTCATGAATTATGAATTGCGTCGAGCTGCTTCCTAGAACCGTTCCCGTTTTCGTATCCCACGTTCCAGGGCTGAACGGGACGTAAATGGCAGAAGAAGCTGACAGGGTCGGTTACAGGGAACTCTCATAACCCCGGAAGGCCAAACGGAATGCCGTTAAGCAGAAGCGGTAGCAAAAGAGGCACGCGGTCTGGAACGTCGTGAGAAAGCACGAAGAGTTCGTTGTTGTCGGTCGACTCTTTGCGTCTGGGAAAAGAGGGGATGGGAGGAAGCGAGACAGGAAGAACGGGGGAGATCGCAGGAGGACTTTGAATGGGCGAAACTCCAACGCAGTTAAACTGCCTTTGATGTGCCACCACGATGGGTTGGGTTTTGGGCGTACCGGAAACGGACCGGTGTCCTTGGTGACGGAAAAGCGAACGGTTGTGCCCAGGCACGAGGATAACGGGCGCCTACGGTTATGGCGTCAATCCTTAACGTGCTGCCAGTGTGCTGTACTCTGCTGTATCTGCTACCAGGCGCCGATAAGAGCCAGCCGTAGGATGCAGATCACGGAAATGTACGTCGACGAAAGTGAGAGAGAAGACTAAAAAGAGAGTCAGAAGTAGAAAATGAATCAGCGAGAGGAAAGCAAACGCGCCTTCCGGGCTGACATTTCGCATTCTTCGTCGGAAGTAAGTCTTGAGGCGCGCGTGTAAATTCTTTCGACCCAACAAAACCGAGGCTCGTGGGCAGCCGGAGGAAAATAATTTCCTGCTCGCTGCCGCTGCTGTCAACAGAAGCGTCTCGAGCATCTCGTCTCTGTCCCCGGGGGTAGCGCATTCGTGGTGATATTGTTGATGTTCGGCACTCCCACCAGCCGCCCAAAGCGCGACTGCCACGGTAGGCGATGATTTGTCGATGATTTGCTGTTGTTTAACGGTCGAGTGGTAATGGGTAAAGTGTTGCGGCGCACTGCGAGCCGTTTGAAGAAAGTTTGATCGGTGAACTTCGACTACCATCTTTGCTGGTTCGGTTGGGTAAAGTTGGTACAAGTAGGCTGGTTGTTGGTCACAAGCCCGCTGGAGATACTTCTTAGTATTGTACTTTAAGGCGGATCATGCTCAATGAGGAGGAATACATTTTAATTTAGTCCACTGTGTTTGACGCATTTTGCTGCATACTTTGTACACTTAAAAGAACATTTCATTTGAATTTAATACAGTTACTTTATTTAGAGGTTCGTTTTTGGAAAATCTAATTTGATTTTTCAATTTGCTTTCTTATGCCTCTTATCAAAACTCTACATTATAATCCCCTAGAGCCATCATTTATTGTACAAATATTAAAACAATATATGATCAAATAATAAGAGCGCCGTACAGGAATTCAACAAACATATAGTATTGACCCTCGTAGTTTTATTGGTATTGAACAATTTGAATAGAGACTATGCAATTTTGTTTCAGTTAGTTTAACATTTTTTATTGTTGGTTTGGTTTCTCTTTACTTTATTACTGTTTCAAAGATCGATTGGATGGATCAAAATTTACTCTTTTGTGCTAATAAAAATATCTGTAATTCAGCTTTGATCTTTTAGTCTGACAATAGATAATTAGAAAATTTAGCGTCTGTTCCAGCATAGAATAGTTTAAAAATAATCTAATTATCTCACCATTCAATAATGGAATATTTATGGAAAAGTAGCAGAGGTATTTTTAAACTATGTTGCAAATTGTCCAATTTAAGGGTTCATTCCACATTAATTAAATATACTACAGACAAAAAGTAAAATATTAGAATAAACAATAAGATATGCTAGCGAAGCCATCCTTATAAGCATCTTGATTATATTTGTTTGTCTCATTCACTGTGTTGAGTAGTAATGTGGGGGGGGGACAGATGTTTCCGTTGGTTGCACGTGGCGTTTATTTTATTACTACGGTGCTAATTCCGCTTCGGGATTGAATTACCGAATTCTCTTCACCACTCCACTCCACGCAATCGTTCGGTTTTCCGGTTTTCTTTCGAGAGAGCGAAATTCGACCGTGTGCAATATCATTGATCTTTGGCCACGAATAGAAACCCGGTGGGCTTTGACAAAAACAACACCCTCACCCAACTTCCTTCCTCATTTCCATCCGCAGCTGCCGTATTTCGTTCGTCCATCTGGTGTTCGGATACATTCCGAAAAATTGGTAGGCGGAATTTTGCAGATGGGTGAAGATAAATATTAAACCGCCCCAGATGCCACCCGAACAAAGGCAACAGGCACCGGCGAGGAGAGTGGAAGCGGGGCGGAATATTCCAGATTGCGAGCGCTGGGTTCCACTCCGGGTGGTCCATCCTGTTCGGTGCCATTCCAGCGAGGGAGCGAGGAAAAGTTTCGCCCCGGACCGAACATTTTTCGAATCGCTGGGTGGTCAAAGGATCAAAAGAAAAATCTTACAAATGTCTTGCGGGAACGGTGGAGGTCGGTGGTGCCGACAGTCAATATGGGAAGAAAAAAAAATCGCTAGATGAAAAAGGAAGTAGGGAAAAGAATTCGGGAACGGAAAAGATAACCACCCACTGACAAATCGAATCGAATGGGATTGTTATAAAGAAAATGAGCGAACGGCCGGAGGCACCACGGTCGGAGAAGTGGAGAGGAAAGAAAAAGGAAAATAAAACACACTCACCCACACATTTTCCTTTTTCCGGGGGCTTGCGTGTGGATGGATTGGTCATCTCGACCGCAATGAGGCCCCACGGTGGGAAAAGCGAAGTCAAGAGGAAGAAAAAGTGAATCGAACCAGAAACGACCACTTCCGGCAAGGGCCTACGATCGCCGTCTCGGATGAAACGGAGAGTCCAAACGGAAGAAAGAAACGTAGTGCGGGGAAAAAGAAAACAAGAAAAACGTCCCAAACGCGGCTGTCTCAATGTGGTTTCCATTAAGTTGGTATTTATGTCGCATTGCTGTGGTCTACGGTCGATCGCTTCCACTTCGCTCCGTGGCAGGAGAGCACGTTGGAAAAGATTTATACCTCAGCTTCGCCCCCAGCGACCATTCCTTTCCACCACTTGCCCACAATTTGTAGCAGTTCCCATAAACAATTTTCCCTGACCACCCATCAAGCTATCAGCTGTCCCAGCCCCGGGATGCTGCCTCACGTGGAGATAATTGTGTCAAATAAATTTATCGATACGTCGCTGGCCGCAGTCCTCGTGCCCTCCCCGAGTCTGTGTTTGGGTGCGTTCACGTTCACCATTGCTTTTTCTTTCTGGGAAGTGTTGGCCAAAATGCTCAATTTCATTCGCGTTCGGCTCGAGTGTCGTTCGATAGTCGGCTTTGTTCAAGTGCCGGTATTCTGGGCTTCTTTTGGCAGGCAATATCCAGCAAGAGACCTAAGGTTGCGTGCAGTATCGACTGCGTACGCCATCGAAAACATGTTGGTTTGGCACTGATCCGGTCACATTTCATCTCACGGCAAAATAATCGACGCACAAAAAAAAGGCGGAAGAAAGTAAAAAGGAAAAAAGCGAAACGAATCTAAAAGCAGTCGGGAAGATTCGAGCAAACGTCCAAATGAACGATAGTGCCCCCGGAACGCAACTTGACGCGCATAAAACAGCGACAGATGGCAAATCGATAAAACGCACATCTTTGCACATCCTGAAGTGGCCGGCTCTTGACAGGAAGCGACCCTGACAGGACCACAAGCGAATGCCACACATACTCGATTGTCTCGGTCGGTGTTGGTTATCGCGGTCGTTGTTTCGTGCGATTCCCTAGGCTAGACGCTAACCCTGGACCAACGGTGTCCAATCTCCGCCCCATGAACCGTCGAATACGTCCAAACGAAGGGGCGATTTTTTTTTCTCACGCACTGTTTGCATAACACCTACGACTCTTTGGAGTGTTTGGCCGGGGTCGGCTCGAAATGGATTGTATTAGCAGCGAGCGTCGGGTTTGGTAGGCTTAGATTTGGTGACATTTCGTATTCGGTTTACCAAAGCAGCACTGATTATCATACGCACGGTTTTCCTCGTTTGTTTCTTGTGAGAGCCTATCGCCCGGGAGGTTGTGGTACAACGATCGAATGACATTCGCGTTGCGTCCTTTTTTAGCCTTTTGGGTACTCAAAAGTGTTGTTGAAGGTAAAGGTATTACCATTTTTTCGCAGGTTTGATGGTTCGAAGGGCTGCTCGGGTTGAATATCGTCGGTGTCAAGTGTGCACGTGGGATGGTTGTGCATATATTTTCACCAATTCCGCAAAAGTTCATTCAAAACATATTGAAGAGACTCGAATGGTTGTTTTGTGTTTAGAAAATATCTTTAGCTTACACAAAGCAGTCTCACCAGGTGCCGTATTGGTAAATTTTATAAAAGCCTGCGATATTTCAAAGTAGAAAACTTAAATATTTTCATAGTTAAACAACCAATTTAGCAATTGAAATCGCTTGAGCCGTCGTTGTGCTGATTATAGCTCAAGTGTCAACGGAATAAATGTTTTTGAGTCATGAATTTTAAATGTGCGTAACAGTAATTGAGGAAACAATGTTACAGGTTACAGGGCTAATTAATGATTGAACTGCTTGAAAACAAAAAATATGCTGAAATAAAAAAAAAAATCATTATTATGATGTTGTTTTAGAGTTGTCGCTGCTAGAACACAATAAATAGATATAAAAAGACTGATTTCTGAAACAAAATTTATGCAATGATCAAAGTGTTTCACTGATAACAAGAAAAATGAAAATGTGAGAATACTGCTAGCAGCTACTAATGAGATTTTTGTTTTGACTGTGCTCCTTATGCAAATTGTAGAAAGCAAAATTGTCTCCCAATTTAACTTAACGGATTCTCTTCATTTGTCATTTCTGTACAATCCACTAGGCGCCTCCATAATTTTACCTCGCATAGTGAAAGGTTAAGTTGAATAAGTTGTGGATAGAAATGAAATGGGACAAGTTTTGATTGTTTTCATTATCAAAACAAGAAAAACGAAATGTATCTATTGTTTGGTCCACTAGTATCATGCACGGACAAAAAACATACCGTTTCAATACAAAGCACAAGGCGCCTCCATCGGCCGGTGCGATCGGTTGTAGGAATTGATTGAAATAAAAAAAAAGGCATCAATTACTCTTTCATTTGTTCTTGTATTTCAATCTTTACCCATCACCTAGTTCTTATTGAGCACTTTTATGATAATACTAATTGAATAACAGCAATCGTTACTTCATGTGGATATTGAATTTCAGCTCCGTTTTCATCAGGATCCGTGCGATGAAATGTCATAATGATTATAAATTGTTTTAGTTTGACAGTGTTGTCGATGTCGGTTCAAGGCAAATGTATTCAAAGAAATTACTTCATTCCTAGCAAATGGAACCAGTTTTATAGTTTGTAATTATTGCCCCGTTGACTCACCCGGCAGCTAATACCGTTACTGTTGCCTCTCTCTTTGAAAGATTCTCGAAGCTAAACGGACAAACGATACGAACACCCCTTTCCGACTGAAACTCGATCGATGCAACACTTCCAAGTCATAATTGCACCCGAGCTGCGCTAGAAAAGGTTCCCTCCTCAAGGCACGCGGAGGCTCTTTTGTCATGGGAAAAGATTGATATAAATGGGTTGGAAATTAATTTAGACGTGTTGCAGAAAGTGAAGTGCGCTGCATTCAAGAGATACTTTCATTGCCATCGCCCGGTAGCAGTCGAACGGCTTCGGGCATGGTTTCACCGATGTGCGAAAGTAAACCTAGAATGGGGTGTGCCTTCTGAAATAGATTTTCACTTTCCTTCCACGTTCACCGAGTGGTGCGCGTGTCGTAACTTATGATAAGCGAAGACGTTGGTTGCCACTGCCTTTCACACCCTAGCCACTTTGCCGTCTTAAAAAGTCTCATTCACTTCCACCATCTCTACCTGCCATCTCCTGCTTCGTATTCCGAAGCGGAAGAGCACCGAGCGGCGTCTTAAGCGAAAAGTAATGGCGAAGAAAGGTGCTGTTGAATCGTCACGATGGAAAATGCTTGTAAAGCGCCGCTCAAAAGTCTGCTGGTCTACGGGTTGGTCGATGGCATCGAAGGGGTGAGAGGGTGGGGAGGAGAGGGAGGTTTGAGGAGGGTAGGAAAACTTCCCAGAGCAGAGCCACTAACTTTGGCGAGAACATTTTCCTGTTCCTGCGGTCATAACTGTCCGCCCGACTGCGGATCAGTCCACCGGAATGGCATTAATGAGGCTGGCATCGTGTGATGCATAAGAAATGATTATTAAAAAATATGAAGTACTATGTGGGAAAATGGTAATGGCTGGTCGCGTACGTGGCATCATTTTTTTGTGTTTCAATTTATTCCTTTCTTAATTATTTCCCGCAGAGTAAGGAGTAATTAAAATAACGATAAAGTTGCAAGATTATTGTGCCGGTTGATAAAAACTGTAGATTCCAATTTGAACAAGAAATGCTATCACTAATTATCTTCAATTAGAGTGAATGCTCATCATTGTGCTCGATGGAACTATGAGTTGAGTTTCTAAATAATTTTTACAACATGCTAGTCATCTAAAAATATTTGTGACGGGTTTTTGTAAAAACTACAAAAATATATAGCACAATAATCAAAAGCATATTTTTTCTTCCACTGTTCTGCAACCTTAGTTTGCTCAAAATTCACAGTAAGACCGAAATGGTAGTTTTGTGCGACCCTTAGCGAGAAATAAATCAAGATGGTACAACATACCATGTTATTGCTAACAAACAAACAGTTTGCAGACGACCAAAACGAGCGCGAAATCATCAAACAAGTGGCTTTAGTTGGCATTTTACTATCGTTCCTCTACAAACCCTACCCAGATGCTCAGAACAGATTCAAAAACAAAGGAAGGCTAAATTTGCCGTAATGAACAAACGAGCTACATTTCCACCGCCTCGCTGCATTGCGTTTCCCTTTATTCGTTGATTGCATTGTTTATTTTCACTGAGCTGTTTTTTTTGCCGCGTTTTTCAGGCTGTTGTTTTTCAGTTTGTTATTGTTTTACTCACCATTTAGCAACGCTTCTTGCAAAACTGGTGAACGCTGTTGGCATCTGTGACTGCACCTTTTCTGGTTTTCCTTGTTGCAGTTTAAAATGCTCCGATTTTTGCTTGCGGAAGAAACATTTTCTCTTCCCCCTCTTTCTATGCCAGTGGTTTTCCGACAACACTCCCGCTACAGGTGACCAATGCCCTTGGCGTTAGTGGCAGTTGCGATGTTAAAGATGTGAACCATCCAGCATTTTCTAAGAGAGGGGTAGCTTCTGGAAAATTTATGCTCCATCCTTTGAGCCGTCATTTTTCTTCCGTGAGTTACGCCCGAACGTGGATATGGCAGATGGTAATACAAAAACTAAAATCAACACAAAGCAAGCGTGAAATATTTTCTGCTACCATACCTCACAAAGAAAAACCGTTCACGTGATAAAAAAAAAAACTGCCTAGAAAATAACCTTTGGGTAAGAAACTTGTCTGCCTGCAGCAGAAACAAAACCAAGCCCGGAACACAATATGAAAAGCATGCAATGCGCAACCATTGTTTCGGTGATTGTAAAAACTTCACCGAAAGTGAGATGGCTGCCTTCGGAAGAACGTGCAGGTTTTTCACGGTGCCGTAAGCAACCGAGTGGCAATGGACAGGAGACACACCTTTAAAGCGATTGCGAGAGTTGTAACGTTGACTAAGAAAATAACGTTCCACCTCCAGGCTAATGTGTCTGCGCATTTTTATAATTTTTTAATCGTTTTTCATCGCTTACTCCTTTCCGTGGTGCTTTTGTTTATGGCTGACCTTGAAAGAAACTTAGCAACAGAGTTGCAGTCAAGCATACAAGTTGAGCTGTTAATACAGCGATGCAGATGCTTTGTTTGATCGTTCATTTAACATAGGCACCTTTTTCATGGTTTTTTTCAACTCTACCTTGCGAACATTTTGGAACTTCTGATGCATAGTGGTGCTTTTTGTCAGAAAAAGTGAGTTTATGACCCCAGCTTCATCATAATTCTGCATGCCATGGGCTTCTGGTGGAATCTTTCGAATTCTACCCCACACGAGGGGTTTAGATAGAGACGGGATACCTTCTAACTGCTGACATCAGACTGCATCGAGAAGATTGTGTGTGAACAATGAGACAAGTGCATCAACCCAGAAACGGGCTCTCACTCATCGTTCGTCGGTTGAAGAAACACATTTCCTGTTGCATTTTGCCGTCCGGAAAATGGCATCTCAAGCTGCATTTCGTGGAACTCAACCGGATGAGGGGGTTAAGAATTCTCACAACGTCGCTTTTATCGCCAAAGTCGAAAGGATTGGTTGGAGTGTGAGTGGATTGTGTGGATGGGTTGGGAAAAAGTTGAGCAAAACTGCCGTCAGCGACGTGGCACGGTCAACTTTTAATAATAATAAACAGCCATCCCTCTCTCCAGCTGCATCAATAGTACAATAGAAGAAGACGGATTGAGTGATGAATGAAATAATATCATATGATATTGGAGAGATATTAATTAATTTATATACATAGATTATACACCCAAGAAACTTATTTGATCTTGTTTATAAACAATGCAGCAATTGTTGATGTTCGGTGTTTGATTTAACTAAGCATTCTGATTGCTTTAGTCTTTAGTGTAACAATTAATGCATACAGATTTTTAAATATTGGTAATATGGTATTCACAGATTTACGAGTTACAGAACCGGTTTATTACTTTAACTGGACTGATTCTATGAAATACAACGTTCATGTACTGAACATAACGAACACACCTTTAGCTTTCCGAGTACACCCCGATCATAACGGGTATATAGTCTTTTATAACCATCGTTAATGGATAAAATCATCACAATTATAAAAGGAAGCAAAGGAGGCGCAACATGAAGAGCGGTTCTAACGTTGAGAAAAGAAAAACACGTGCAAACCCATTTCCCTATCGTGCCGCGGGGCTACGGGAAAAAACAACATTCCCAAAGCACCTGTTGAAAAGAAGGTAAACCCGAGTTTTCATAAAAGCATCCACCACCAACCCTTACCCCTCCCAGCCCCAGAAAGCATATCTTGCACCTCCATTATGGTTGCACGTTGCCTTCCTGCGAGTGAAAATGCCTCCAAAATGGGGAAGCGCCCGGCTAAAACGGACCGAGGCGCGACGTTCAGCAAATATTTGCCGAGGATGTTTAAGATAAAAGACAACAACGGATTTTCTAATCTAGCGACAGTCTTTCATATTTTGTGTGCACAATTTCTTACTTGCGGTTACGCTTTGGTCGCGGGAAGCTCGAGTTATCCACGATCGCTCCGGAGAACTATGGTGCTCCTAAGCGACGCAGTGCGTAGGGGGAGTTGGAATGTAAATAAGCGCTGCCGAGCTGCGGAAAACAGTGTGGTCTATTTATCGCGTCCCTGTTTAGCGGTCTGTCAGGCTTCATTTCACACTTTTCAAATGTTCATCCTACAGTTTTGCAATGAAGAAAATTAACCGCCCGTTGCTCAAGCAGGGAAATGAATGAATAAGACCTTGAAAATATTGTTCGTATTTTCATTTAGTTTTGATATTAGTATCAACTCATTTTGAGCAATATGAAAGATTATTCCTTCCAATTTTTAGAAATCATAAAATCTTTATATTAAATGAATAGTGTAAACGATATAAATGTACTTTTTAATTTTCTTTAAAGGGTTAATGTTTACTTAGCTTTATTTAATCGTTGTGTAACAATAAATAAGCATGTTTAAAGAATGTTTCAGTATGTTTACATTTTCTTTCTTTGGATTTACCAATTTTTTTCAACAGAATTCTGTCAACATGACTTGTTCACGAAACATAATTTTATCAATAAAAATCAATACTTTGAATCTCTTCTCCTGTGTTATTTTTCCACCATAGTTTGAAAGCAAAACCACCGATCATGTCTACGATTCGATAAAATGCAACCATTGCCCGGCGGGGAGCAATTTGATGTCGTTTTGTACGCTCCAATTGGTAGCAAAGCCCCAGGGAGTTTCCCGCGTCTTCCAACGAGATGTCAAACAGAATCGATCCGTTTGAGAAAAGGAGTTGAAGAACGGAACGAAAAACTACATTTCATCGCAAGATAATGGGACGAGATATTGTTTGCTCCAGTCGAAACATTCCGCCATGTTTAAAGAAAACTTGTGCTGGCGTACGCCAAATCATTGCATGATTTCTTCGGACAAAATAGAAGCCCCGTAAAGTTGTTGCACAACGAAGGAAAAAAGATGAACGGGGAAAGTAAGCACGCGCATTTTCGATGCGAAAAGTTGGCAGCAATTCCCGGCACATACACGCGTTTTTCTGCTTCTCCTCACACTCCTTCACAAGTTCTTATCCCAGGGGAGGCATTGAATGGATCGAGGCGAAAAGGTTGCAACTTTCATGGTTCGCTTGCAGCTGCCTTCCGTGAAGCCGTTGCTCGGGACGCTCCTCACAGCTCAAAAATTTTCAGTCAATGAAACAGATTTTCGGCTGTTTATCGGGTGGTGAAAGTTGCCCTCAACGTGTGCTTGGGTTGAAAAGGAGGCAAGAGTGGTAAACATGTGCCAATGGAATCTCGCATCTCGCCTGGGGCTACCTAACGAGGCTAAGTTTCCCCCTCGGGATGGAACGAGACAAAGTGTCACCCGTGGGCAATGAGTTTGGTATGATTTTGCGACACTTTAATGATGCCGCTGCCCGTTTGCTCGCCCGTTTCTGGCGTTCTGCCGCATCGGACACGATTCCAGCCAACATCGAGGGTCTGTTCTGGCAACAATCTGCTTTCACTTCGACCCCGTTTGCGGTACACTCCACTCCGTCTTCCCCAGAGCAGTTGAACCACCAGGCGTCTCCATCGAGCTCTCGAAAGGCAGAGGAGGGAGGATTTCGTGCGAACCGAACGCACACGGATCCAATATGCAATAACCAATCGAGAGGAAAAATCAATCGACCGAGTACGTTCGTAAATGGGCAAATGAATGCTGCTCGATGGATTTGGGGGGAAAACCTTGGTATTAAATGGTTTACGATGCCGAAGGGATCCGTATATCCTGCGCGATCGACTCCACCATACTCTCATGAAAAGCAAAAAAAAAGCAAAAAAGAAATACACTCACTCACACACACACACACACACACACCACTTGGCGAAAGTGTTGGGGCGTGTCGACGTTAGTAGCACGCACCAGATCGCGCTGGAGATGGTGAAATTTATCCAACAATATTTAATTTATTGTGGCGTTGTTGTTTCCGAACGTATTCGCCCGCGATGCCATACCGATGGGCGGTCGTTGCGGACGGTACAAGGCAATTTATGGGCATCAATGGGATGTAAGATTTGCTGTTTTCGGAGGTGTTCCCCCAAGGAGTTTATACGCATGCAATCATGTTATCGGTTTCTGGACAGCAAACGAGGCAAACGATTGAGGGGTTCACGTTACTTTAATAGAACACTTTAATCAGATCAGATACGTTGAAGGTTTGCAATGATTCTAGGACTGATCGAAGTTTTGCAGGAAAAGTTATGCTCTGTAAGACCTGGAACGGTGAGATTTTTATTAGTGTATTAAATAATCATCAACTTTTCTCTTCTTTTTACTTACATTTGCTTCATAAAAATTTGCAAAGCATTTGGCTATTTATTCTCAATAACTTATTTTCTCTCAATTTGAAATCAGGTTGATAGAGTTAGTCTTATGAAAGAGTTCTTATGAAAGAGTTCCTAGATTCCTGTATCAATAGAATGCCACCCGCATTTTGCGAATATGTGAAAAGTCTTTGATATTTTTAGAATATATTTTTATTTCATATGTTGAATATAAGTCTGTAAAATTGTGAAGTCAAATTTGGATATAATAGTGTACAGTATCATCTCTCCTCATTGGTGCTCAATGTTATGCTAGTTTTACTATCCTTAAGATTATCTTAACATTACGGTGAATTTACATCGAAAGGAGTAAACGGATTTGAGAAATCCCAAAGAAAACAAAATTATATTTATTAATGCTGGACACTATTTTTACTTACCTTTTCTATCCCAACCAGCAATAAACTTATTTAATTACAATGAAAGTATACTTTCTCCTTATTAGAACCACTTGGAAGCTCGGTTTCCTACATTATTTTGACCTGTGCTACACCATTTACAGTAGTTGTTGCTCTACTTTACGAATTCTTTAGTAATAGCAATTTTACTTCCTCTATGTAGTGCAGCCGTTGTTGAAAAGTGTGGAACCAGGGTGAAATGTTGGTTTTATAAATTTTGTTTTAAAACTCTTTGCAATTCTTTTGTGTGAGTACTTGATATAGAATTTAGCGTTGGTACTGCCTATGTTGTAGTGGCCAAACTCATGCAGTGAAAAGCAATATTTTATTTTGTAAATTTAGTTTTGATTTTCCATTTATAATACTGTTTTATACTAATGAAGATTTTTACACACTTTACTGTTGTGTTTTCGATATGTAGCCTCGTTTTTCGAGGCAATGTTTGAGTGAATTTCTGTTCACGAGTGAAAAATTTCCATTAAAAATATCACGGTGTATAAAACAATTCAATAGACCAAACACCATAGAAAATTAATCTGCCGTTGAATATATAGCACGAAATTGTAAATAAAGGTTGAACAATGCAAGAAAGAAAGATATATATGAATATTTACCGGTTCCCAAAGACTGCAGAGCGCAAATAATCTGTCAGGCTTAATACGTACGGCGTAAGCCGCCCAACAGCAAATGTCAAACGGGCCGAAAGCTTCCCACATTACTCGTTAAGCTCTTGTCGTGGTGCACGTGATTGCACGTTTGTGTACGTGGCGGTTTCGTGGCGGCACAAAATGAAAACATCTAAATCACGGTAATACCGCGGTACCGCAAACCCGCGTAGTCATAAACGTTGCCGAACTGATTTGCGTGCGAAAACCGGTTCACTTTTCCCTCGCGGGCGATGCTGCGGCCCGGATGGGAAGGATGGTTCGATTTTCTTTTTTCCCGCCCTATCTCCAACTCCCTATGCCTACGGGTGTGCGTATGTTATCCACGTAAATCGTTTCGTGTGTGTTTTTTTTTCTACCCTCCGGCTCGTCCCCGCGAGCCATGAACCTCCCCTGGAAGGACGTGGCGGTGGCGTAACTCAATCGAATCCTGCGTTACGAAACTCATCAAATTTAACACCCAGAAGCCGTTTCATATTTGCCTCTAATCTGTTCCCGACGCCAAAACCATTGCCACAGTTTGTCAGTCGGGGCTTTTTTTCTCCACTCCTCGTGCTTGCAAGAAGCGCTATAGGGGCTGTTTTTCTTTTCTTCTCTTTATCGCTCGTATCCCTAAACATAACAGTGTAGATGGCGTCATGGTGAATTAAAATCGGCTTTCGCTCGGTACCATACCGGGTTTCGTGGAACGAACGATGGAAAAACATTTTTGCAAGTACCCACCGGATGGGTATTGATTGTTTAGAGCGGTTAAAAGTATTTTCCACGAATGTGAAGGGAAATCTTTTATTCCTTAAAACCAAATCCTTTCGCAAAGCGTAGCCCTCCGGGTGCTTTTAGCTGTTTTGGTCTCGGGCTTTGCGGCAAAAATCCCCAACACAAATGGACGGTGAGTGTGTGTGGGTTTTGCCAGCGGTACCAAGAATCACTTGCCCCAGGCTCAACTGACTTAACCGGTGCCGGTAGGTCGAGTAAGCAGCTCGATTTCGTTTGATGGTGTGTCATCAAACACGACGTACACCGGCGTTTGTATGATGTGGAGCAAAATGATTATATTTTCAAATAAAAGAGAGCTGTGTGCGATGCGGAAGGAACCTCCGTGATCGCTGGAAAAGCGGCGCAATAACATGCTGGAATTTGAAAACCATCTTTGCGAAGTGCTGCTAAGTCTAGTACATCCTGACCACCGTTCGACGGAATCGGAGCTAAAGCCGAAGTAAAAAGAACTCACTCAAAGTACGGAGAGTGCTGCCATTTCTCTTGAACAAAGGCCATCCGGGCTCGACGAGGCTTCCTTTCCGGGGAAAGGGAAGTGAAACGAAATCCGCTCGATGGCGCAACGAATCGGCTGCGAATAAGCTTTTATCAATTCGACTCCGAGGCAGCACCGGGTGGAACGACACGAGGATCACATTTGACCCGGCAGTGGTCGACTTTCGGGATGACATATTTGTTGCCCTACCGTATGCCGTGTGCTAAACCGCCTTGCCGGGACGGATTGAAGGATTTATGATCCCGCGGAGTTTCATACCCTTTTTTCTGCTCGCTTTCTCCAACCTGCGCCAGCTTCAGTGAGGTACCTCTACATGTCTTATTGCTTTCCCATTTTCTTCGCCTTCCAGCGCACCTTTCGTGCTCGATTTGACGTTTTTATTTTCGTGATAGGGCACGCCGGAAGTGCTTACGCCCGAGTTTGCCCATGTTGGGCTTTCGTTCACTTCCAACCGACATTCCCTCCGTTGTTTGCAGCCCTTTGGCAACAATCTGCCAAATGTGGCCAGTGCTTTCCACTGGCCAGACGAGCAGTACCGGTTTGTGCTTTCTTTTTCTGCTTGTTAGGAACATACGGTCCTTATCTGCTTAAATTTGAACACAGCTGGCACTGACAAGCACATACACACTCGCGTCCACGTCGCCATACTTACTCGGCTTGACACAAATTCCTCGGTTTTATTTGATCTGCGGGTGTCCTTGGTTTGATGGTGACTGGATTTCCGCCGTGGCGATTCTACGAAAGCGAGAAGCGGTTGCAGCTAACAAGCGCAAACAATGTGCTTGGTGACAAATAGTGTACGAAATGAAAATGTATGTGTGGAGTTTGTTTTTGCTCCAAAATATGTCCATTCGATATCACCAACAAATGGCGACTTTAATTGGTTGGTTAAAGTAGATCAGATAGATTTAGGAACTGTTGGAATAGAAACTAGTCGAGATTTATTTTAAAAATATAAGAATTAATAATGACCGAACTGCCACTTGAGGTAAACGTAGTTTTCCATAGAATAAAACATCGGAATTTTGAATTTCCGGTTGTTATTAACAGACGAAAAGGAACCAACAATATTTTATTTTATAAATTTAATGAAATGTAAATTAATCTTCGAAAATTGGTGTGTTGGAGGTAAACTAGTTAAACAAAATCATAAATAAAATGAGGCAAACATATCTCAGAAGACATTTCAATGATGTTGGTGTTTACTTTAGCAATGCCAATCATGCAGGCAAGTTAAAACCGAAGTATTTTAGCTTTCTTCACTCTATGTCCCTCTCTGTGAACTTATGTAGCTTATTTTCCAAATGAGAACCAACAGATATTGACAAAGCTATCTGGAACTTGTTAAGAACACACTAACTCCATCACCAGAGGACGTTGGTAAGTGATTTCAGTCGACTCCGGTCCTTAGAATCCATTTTGCAGTCGGTTGATATTGTTAGCCCCGAGGACGCCAATGTCAAATAAATCAAACAGTTGGCTGGAGGCGGTCACCGATCGTCGGCTTAAAGGAACCAGCCCATGGGCAGGAAACTCAATTAAGACAGCATTGAGAAAGCCGATAGCATCGGACCGCGGTCAGTGAGCGGCCGATAATTATGATTACGTGTATCGCTAATAGTTCCCCATTTGTCATCGGGCCTCTTATCGGCGATATCTTTCCGCACGGTAATCGAGCGTACGGTTGTTGTCCAACTGGCACCTTATCCGAACCGTATCGTCGAGCATATCGGGAGGGGCCTTATTACCGGTCCATTGATCCGGGCCGCTTTGACGGGGCAATTATGCGATGTGATTATTACGGCGCAGGTTGTTCGTCGCGTTGATGATGAATAAATCAATACGACCGATTGAATATTCTAGATAAGGCCTTTGTTTGCTCTAACTTTTACATCTTGTGGACAATCTAGTTAGTTTGTGAATGACCTTAATGTGACGGTACGAATTGGATTGAGGAATATCTAACTAATTTCCGATCGAACGAACCAGATAAGGGTTACTTACTGGCTTTTCTTGTACTGTCTTGTCTGAAACAATTGTTATTTTCACCCTTCACTATTCCTGACTGCTCCATCGTAGCCTTTTTGGTCATTATCCCATAGAACGCTCTATGATGCCAATTCAGCAACCTTTGTGCGACGTAACCAACCCACAATGGGAGTCGCTTTCGGCTTAAGCTGGCAGGATGAAAGGGCACTCCATTCGAAAGTGTACATTTTCCACAGTTTACTTTTCGCCCTCAACAACACATTGTGCTAGCGGAGCTCTTTTAAGTGGCACTCTAGCCTCACAAAGACGACATTCGTGACCTGGGGTACACATCAAACGGGCAGGTGAACGTACGTGTGGCGCCGTGAGTAGTTGCTTCCTTCCGGAATCGGGCACCTACATGTAGTTTGGTTGGCTGTTTCTGCCAAGACCGTTCAAACACACAAACCTACACACACACACACATACACTTACACGCGCCTGTAAGTTTACCTTTGCCCCTGGCGATAAGAACACGGGAAGCCCCAACGGGTGTTAGCGGCGAGAACTTCTTTGATATTTTGTTCAACACTCTGCTGCCCGAGGGACAATCGCTTTGGAAGGCTTTTGTGCTGGAAAAAGATCATTTCCATTGTCCCGCCATCTCGAGGCGGTGACGATGAATGGTGCTACCGAATTGGTAACACCGAGCCAAGGCAGTTTTCAAAAGTCATGATTAACATCGAAAGCTTGAGTGCGAGGTGCGTTTGTCACTCGTTTGTGCTCTAGAAGGGTGTTGAAAGCCAAAGCACTTGCTGATATGTAGCGGAGTGTTGATTTGGCTAATGATTTTACCAGACGTTTGTGAGGGCATGGGTAGCTTTGGGTTTCTTAGTTCGAAAATTGGGTTTCTTAGTTCGGATACATATAAGTTCACTTATAAATCGTCTTATATAACTTATTGAGTGTAACCGTCACACTTGAGACACATACATTTGAAAGACTGTAGCTGCTTTGTGTAGGCATTAAGTAATATTATATTTATAGGAAGTCTTATAGTTAGGAATAGTTCAAAGTGTTAGTGAAAGGTAGTGTAAGGTATAAAAGATAGGTAGAGAGGAAACAGGTATAAAAGGACTGGGCAAGCGGTCACAAACGCTTTTTTTCAGTCAAGTTAAAGTGAATAAAGAATGGAGAATAATTAACAAGAAAACAAATCTAAGAAACGATCTGCAGAAAGAACACCACTATACAATTTTTATTACATGAATCAGCGTTCTCATTAAGATTTTGCATAATATTTCTTAAACTTTACATTTGAAAAGAATGAAAATAGCTGGATTATAAACTGTTAAACAACCAGGGTAAAACAAACTGCAACATGTTCCTTAATGCTTATTATATGTTCAGCAGTACAAACGTTGCCTTACATGGTGAAAACAATCAATAGAAATCTTAGAAAGGTGTCCCTTGGCACATCATTCCCTTTGATCGCATGAAATGTGTTTGTAGAATTTAGAAAAGCAGGTACAAGGTTATTCCTTTCGAGCAAAAGCAGAACAAGAGTTGATAAAAATAGAATGGAGTAAGAGAAAGAGGCTATAACAGGTCGATGGAAGGTAGAGATGGAAAGGAAACGGAATGACGGTGATAAAATTCATTCGATACGTCCGTTACTTTACCGGATTTCGGGTGGCATAAAACCAACGTTCACCAGAGCCGTCCTCGAACGCTGGGGCTCGCACGAACGGAAGGAGCCAGCCCACGATTTAAACAGGGCAATGGAAAGGTGCAGAGACCTTCCAAATTGCAGCCAAGCAAACACTACACCACCTTCTGGGATCGAGCCACCGTAGGAAGGCGAAAAGTTTACATTAACAACAAACGCCGGGGAATTTGCTTTCATGTTCGTGACCGGAATGAGTGGATTGTTGGTTGGACGGCGATGCACTGGAAACACTGAATCGTATCTGGCTGTAAGCGTGTGTTCTTTCCATCCCCGTGCCGAGCGCATTCTCGAGGTGTTGGAGAAAACCAGATTCCAAGGAGCTGAGGGCATAGGAAAAGCTTACAGCTCGCACACCTGACGACGACAAACAGGGCGGAGAGGATAAATCGTGCAACTCGAGCTATGTTGCAGCATTACAGTGCATTATCGGCGTGCGTGTGAGTGTGTGCAGTGTTTCTTTCCTGTGCCACTGCACCTTTGGTATGTTTTTGGACGAGCTGGGAAGTCTTGAAGCTACGAGCTCCGGTTGCACGGAAGAAAGTTTCCACGACGGGAATGAGAGCTAGTTCACAATCAAACTTAATCGCTCGTTAAGGCAAAGTGAACACATCGTTAGGATCGTAAAAAGTAGCTTGTTTATAGGGTTTCACACGACACTCGGTGAGGCCGGGGA
The DNA here is from genome assembly GCF_943734765.1 of Anopheles ziemanni. Classification (NCBI taxonomy): domain Eukaryota; kingdom Metazoa; phylum Arthropoda; class Insecta; order Diptera; family Culicidae; genus Anopheles; species Anopheles ziemanni. Next base: position 44,744,918 of record NC_080706.1, on the reverse strand, counting down.
TGGCATTTATTTAAATGAATCTTTCATTGAAGAAGAAATTCATCTTTATTGCATCCCATTACCGCGGTGAAACGATCGCTCATCAACTTCAATTAAATGTCTGCCTTCGACGGGGTCGGCCAACGGTCAAGAGAGGGGGGAAAACTTTCCCAACCTTATCCGAACCGAACGGTGTCCTTGTCTTAATTAAGTTCTATCCCAACACCACCACGATTCGTTCACGTGCTGCGGGGGGGGAAGGAAACCCGCCCATTATTGGAAACGGCAAACTTTTGCGATTGAAATATGGCACCCTCATTTTAGAGGGTTTTGTGTGAGCGATTCGGGAAAGCAGCAATTCCTTTCAAATTCCGTGACCGAACAGATGGTTCCGTCCTTATTTTCCTTGTGACCCGGGAAGTCGTATTCTGAACGCCGGCTCGTTCCGTACGTGCCAATTGCAGAGGAAAGCTGAGATGAGGGTCAGTGAGTAAACAAACAGCGATTCCGAGAAAGCTATAATACCGAGACCAAGATGGCCGGGGGAACGAATTTAATTCGAAATCAAATTGACCGCAACACGGTTCCGGCGGATGGGGTTTGCGGTCACTTCCTACCTTCCACCTTTACTTGGTATTTATCTGTTTTTAACTTGCGGTAGGAATTTAATTTATCGAGCTTTCGAGAATCATTTGCATATCAATAACGAACATTTAAACCGTGCCGCCATTTTTCTCGCTCTCATCAAATAATTCATTACCCAAAAGGAAAGAATTCCAACGAAGGTACAAAGTATGGAAGAAGTGTTGCTTGACCTCCGGAATGCCGAAACAACAACAACGGAAGGCAAATATTCGCCAGTTTGCATGTTTAACAAGCGCTCAATGCAAACATGTGCCCCGAAAGTAGTTCATCGTTTTCGAGCATCATTATCCTTCCCCAAACAAAAACGCGCTCCCATTCTCGATCCGTTCGTCAACTTCCGGCAATCATCCGTAACCACCTCGGTCCGGTAAAACGGTTGGCGCTCTAAAACGGGGGGAGGGCTCGTTTGTATCGTCAACTTTTGCCTCCGAACCCACTCGGAATGGAATGTCAATTTCGGGTCCGTTCCCTGCTCTCCCATTCGACTCTCGCATTACGATCGGAATGCGGCAACCGGTGCGTCTCGGAAAATGGGAAGGGTTTGCCGGACGCTTCAAAGGAAACGTGTCCTATCCAAATAGACGAGCTTCAAAACCCCGAGCGGAGGATGTCAATTCATTTGGAAGTGGATTGAAGTGCGTGAGCGCCCTGGGTAGCTGGTCGGTCGGAGGTTGTCGATTTACATTGTTCCCTTGTGTGGCCCTCTCCTCCTATCCTCCCTCCTCTCTGTCCCTCGCAGACGAGAAGAGGCGAAGATTACAATATGGACGACCGGATGGAGCAGATGGGACGACCGTTCAGGGGTAGAGGGAAAACCATCACCATCATCGTTACCCACCTTTCCGGATCTTATCAAACAACCGAATAAAACTCGATCATGGAGTTTGAATGTTTGGTAGGACATGCGTGTTTCAAAGGAAACACCACAGATGGGAAAAAAAGCTTGTGTTTGCGTGGGGCACCCCCCCCCCCCTTTCCCGCCCTTGTTTCTCCCTCTCCCGCCCGAGAGAAGGTTGTCAAATTTTCAATGTGTGTATCCCGACCTGCTTAGTGTACGTGCCAATAGGCTCCTGTATAAAGCGGCCCTAGCATGGCACCTGTATGTGTTAATGGATCAAACACCCATAAATACCCGGGAAACCCTCCCCTCCCCAGCTTCCTGAACCACCCGACGGGTTGGAGTAACGTTGAATGAATTTTGATCGGCCGAACCGCGCGCTTAAGCCTAGAAAAGGGATTTCTTTTCATCCATCCCAGCCCGGTCCGGTTCCATCGTGTTCCATATCTTTTCCCGTTGTTTCCCTCGTTTATCCTTTTTTCCTCGCCCGGACTGAAAAGTCAAGCCGCGGTTGCTGGAAAAAGAAGAAAACCCCCGGGCAAACTCCGGTTTTTGCGCTTTCTTTTGTCAATTGAAAGACTTGATCGCTTACCCCGGTGGCGGAAACTTTTACACCCTTCCCGTGGCCGATTAAGGTGTGAGTGATGGCATCCCCATTCTAGCCCGGACAAAGAGCCTACGTGGGTGCTGGGTGTGCGGCTAGCGAAGAACAGCAAAAAAAAAAAGCCTCCGGGGCTGGAAAACCTGCGCAACGGAAAGGTGCGAAAGTCACATAAGACGGTTTGAACATTTGTTTGATCGCTTGCGCGTACGTGAAGGTTCGAACCGGGAAGGTGGGAGTAGAAAGGGGGCACACGGGAGGGGGTGCCAAGAGACGGTGGAACACGAAACAGGAAATCGAGGAAAAATTGAGATGAATATGTGCGACGTGCGACGGCCGCCAGCGTTATCCTTTCCTTCCCAACCCGGAGGGGATAATCCGAGCGGAACGGAATGTGCGTGCGTGTGGACGGACGGCGAAGACCGTTCTACCTATGCTCCGACGTCCCGCACCCTCACGCATCCACCAGAGCTAGACCGTACGCGGCAATAATCGGATCAATTTAGACAATGGCAGTCATTTACCTTCCGGTGTAAATGGACCTGGAGCGAAGTCGGTACCTTCATGATGTGGGCAGCTAGGAGATGGAGGAACGGGCTGGAATGCTGATGCCACCACAAAAACGGATCGCCGGTCTTGCCGGAACGTGTGGAACTAGTTGATTTGTGCGAAACGTGAACGACTTACGGCCAGGTGAAGGTGAGGCGAATGTTTTGCGTCGCGCTGACAGCAGCGAAACTGGAAGCTTGAGCTCGTGCCGGAGCCTTGGGATAATGTTTGCGTTGAGCATGACACGTGCATTATCTCGGTGTGGCCTCGGAGCTAATGATTCAAAGGAAAGATTAATGCTACTTTCGCGTTGCAAGCGAATGTGATGCTCTCCCATTCCACTGCCCTGTCTAAGCGGATTGAAAATGATTGTCGCAGAAACAAAAAGATTTCGGCACGAAGGCGTTGCGCCGATCCGGGTATCTGCTGTATTTTGCCGCGAAAAATTGGGGAAACCTCGTAGTATATTTGCTCTAACGATTGACATTTCTTTTATTCTTAATTTTTATCAGAAGTGGAGAACAACTTGACCACATATGATTACGAAAAGTATTTTCATATTTATATCAGTTTTAAACAACGAGTTTATCTTCATGTAAACCAACAAAAGCCGTCCTGCTGGAATTACATGTTGATTTAATTCTTAATTTTTTAAACTATGCAGAAAAATGTATAATGCAATCATCAGACTTGTTGTGCTTAGTGCATTTGTTATTCATAGACCTAATAAACATTACAGAACCGTACTCTGAGGAAAGTTTTAGCATATCGTACACATAGTACAACATCCAAGTGCAGCCTTGTCCTAGAATTTCAAGGTTTACTTCAGCGTAGCTGACTTCTGCTTATCGTTAAGTAGATTAGCGATTAGTGAGAAAACAACTAAATTTTGATCATGTAAGATTTTGTTTGCAAAAGTCTTTTATTTGACGCTTCTTTATTCTCAACACCTAATATTTTAGTTAAAGAAGATCCTTTTAATGATCCTTACTCATGTTGAATTTTTCGGTAACACTTTGCATGTACGGGCACAATTCTGAAACTGTTTAATAAACTTTTACTTCTTTTATTTTTTATCTAACCATATGTCAAACAGTTAAAATTGACGCATATTAAAAATTAATACCACTCCAATCACGTTATAAACATTGATGCAATGCAATTAATGTAAGATTGAAATGGATTGAACAATAGAACATTTGCCAGAAATGTTATGTGTCAGAGACAGTTCGGACCCGTAAGTCCGAAATCTCTCTAACAGCACCTGTCAGATGAAAGGGAACGATTAGAGATAAACAAACCGATAAATAAGGGAAGAAGCGGGAAAAAACCTCACTCCGTTACAAACACCGGGAAATAAATAGTAAAATTTTGGTTTCGTGCTTTGCGAAAAGATTCCTAACATTTCTTTTCTTCACCCCGTCGAAAGTGTTTGTAACATTATTCATAACTAGCTTGACGCTCCGGCGTTGCTCGGTGACGAAGGGATTGAGAAAAGAATTATGGTTTTAACTAATACGAGGGTTGCCTTTTAAGTTTCGGGATTTGGAAAAACTGGTGAGGCAATCTGTTAATTAACAATTTTATCGTAAAGTTTGACGTTTTTGAGGTTATCCGTACTCAGAACGTTTTAACATACGAGCGCTATTTATGTTGTTAAAAAAAAGTTTAAAGTTTCAATCGAGACCAGTCTTTTTTGAGAGATCTTCGCTTCTTCAGGTGTTGAAAAACGTTGAAATCTTAGTTTATTTTTTACGTACGGGAATTAAAAGAAGTCATTTGGTGCTAGATTCAGGACTATATGGCGGATGACTCATCAAATCGATGTTTTGAGTACTCAAAAATGCAGTTGTTTGAGCCGATGTGTGAGAGCTCGCATTGTCGTGATGACGGGTGATCCGTCGACAGCGGTTGAATTTCCTGATTAGTTGGAAGGCAACTGGCAAACAAATTGTTGTGTACCACTCAGAATAGACTGTTCTGCGTTGTTCTAGAGGTTTGGTTGCGATATATCCAGTTTTTCCGAAAAAACATGCGACCCTTTGCTTAGAAGTGCTTCGTGCGTGAACAACTTTGGTTGGATTCGCCTCATCTTGAAACACCCATACAGTCGATTGCAGTTTAGTTACGGGCTCATTCGCGTAAATCCACGGCTCATCACCTGTCACGATATTAAAGACGAGTTTTGAAGCACCGCAATCGTATTTTTCGAGCATTTCTTCCGACCAATCGACACGAGTCTTTTTTTTAGAGATTGACAAATTTTGTGGAATCCAACATCAACAAATTTTTTTGACAGTTAAATGTTCATGCAATATTAAGTATATGCTGGTCCCAGTAATACCTAAGGTTGTCTCTATCTCACAAAAAGTCTCATGACAATCTTGCTATATCCGTTCACGCACAGCATCAATTGTTTTCGGAACGACAACTGATTTTGGACGACCTTCACGAAATTCATCTTGGAGTGAACACCGACCACGATTTAATTTTCCAAACCATCGATAAATACTGATCATTGATGGAGCTTTATCACCAAAAGTTGAATTAAGTTCATTCATGCACTACTGCTGTGTCAATTCACGTCGAAAGTTGCAAAAAATAATCGCACGAAAATGTTTACGACCCAATTCCACAATTTGGCGGACATTGACACTTTCAAAAATTTTTTAACAACACAAATAGCGGTCGTATGTCAAAACGTTCTGAGTATGTATAACCTCAAAAACGTTAAACTTTACGATAAAATTGTTAGTTGGTAGATTGCATCACCAGTTTTTTCAAATCCCGAAACTTAAAAGGCAACCTACGTACTTGAAAGATATGTTTAAATTTAATAATTACAATAACGATATGTTTAAAATGCTTAATATTTCATCAATTTTCCCGTGATGTATAAACCTTAGGGTAACTATGTTGGATACACCTTGACATTTGTTTACATGTTTGTTTTATTTGTGTTAGTAAAACTGAGTTTAAATTGTAAAATTTAGATGATTTTATCAAAAAATTGTGGTCAAACAAACCTTCAACAACATCTGCAGTACCTAAACTTAATGTGTGAAAAGTTTCAAAAGCGACGGTTCAATATTGGTCGAGTTTTTAGTGTACACAGAACTCCATACATAAAAAAAAGCTAAAATATGTAGTAGATGGTTACAGCTTTGGTTTTAAACAATGAACGCAATGCTTTATTCATTATTTATTTATTCGGATGTCATTCAGTTGATCAATACAATCATCAATTATAGAGGTAGACAACATTTAAATAGAGTTCATGAGCTTCCGTTTTAAAACGTCATTATTTTAATGAGGGCAAAACTTCAGGGTGGACATGAAAGTCTCCACAATTGCCAGTATTACTCGATTTAGCAACTACTTTCCCCGAAGTAACGCAGCGGGTCTTCATTGTTGCGATGGGGGACTAATTAGTGCCGTACTTCAAAGTAAGATTAAAGACCGTGTCCGCAATGCCCGCGTGTCCGTAGCATGCACGGCACGCCGTCGGAACGTGTTTCTTCCCGCACCGCTTCACTTTTCCGACCATCGTTCGCTAAGCCTTTCGACATCCTGTAGCACCTTGGCAAACAGGACACGTCCGCCCGGAGGGTCATCAGTTTTCATTTCACACCCTGTCAACCCCAGGCTTCATCGATGCCCCGGTGTGACGATGTCGCAGCATCGGGGTTCCCGTTCCCGGGGAAAATCGTACAGCAGTCCTGTTCCGCACTGTCCACGGGATGAAAAGGGCACTGACATGGGTTTGAACATGGGTTCTGCTCCCAGAAGGCGCTGGAAGTCGACAGCGAACGCGGGGTGGGGAGGGGGTGAGGCGACGAGGGTTGCCCGGCCAGTTGACATCGGACAGGTGTCAAGCTGTACATACCGAAACAAACCAATTACCACGCGGAATGTCCAGCGGGACGCGTTGTTTCGCCTTCGGCAGACGTTGTGTCGCTGGCATACCTGGCCATTTTCGCGCTAAAGCTTTTGAAAAGGCTCTGAATCATAAAACAACATGTAGTTTTTTACACTTTTGAGGACGTGTATAACGTACTTCAATCGCAACATTATTTTTGTCCAACTGGGGAAAGAACCAAATGTTGCAGGATTCCTCAGAAATCAGTTTTGTTGATTTATTTTAAGTAAACTAAATGTGAACTTAGTGTTTGATTGAAGATTTTCATTTACTTATCGTGACATTTGATCGCGATAATGTTGGATTGCTGTATTGAATAAATGAGAAATCATGTCTAGAACACTTTGCCTATGACATGACAGTTTTCAAATAATTGAAATTAATCATTAAGATCCATCGTTTCGGTTTGGGGCCATTTTGCGTCGCTTTCAAATTGATAAATCTATTCCCGGGTTCCATTCCCATCCTGCTGGCGGAGAAATTAGCATTTTAAGACCAAAAATCAACCAGCGTCGCTAGTTTAATCAAAAGGGTTCGAACAATTTATCATCCTTCCGCGATAAGGCAGGGCCACTTATTCTTTCCGGCTTCTTTTTTCGGCTCACTTCAACCATTACATCGAATCGTTCTCGAGAAACGCGAGCGATATTTATACGCTGATCAGGAATGCTATTCCTCCTCCAGCGAGGGCTCGCAAAACCCTGGGAAAAGCGAAACCGGGAACCGATTTTACGCTTGCCGTTCTTTCAATTCGACATCAATCTTCCCAATGCTACCGTGCCTTTGTACAACAGCATAAAACGAATGGTGATGGATGAACAAAAACTTTGAAAAATTTAAACGGCTTCAAATTTGCCGCTTCATCATCCGAAAGCCCCGTGAAGCCGATGGGTTTGTATTTCAGCTCACGTTTCAACCACGCACCGAAACAGCGACGATCAAAACACGGACCAAACTTTACGGTCACCGGTTGAGCAAAGCAATGATGTGACGGAACGGTTAGCAAATCTTCCTAGATTCGTGTTTGCGCTGCCGATGGAAACATCCAGCAAGCGTCTTCGGGATCGTTTGTTTACCTTCTTCCTGCTAGTTTCAAAGCAACCGCCGGTGGTTTTGCATGGAATTGGAAAGCTTTTCTAGATCGCTTCACTCCAAAACAGGGTGGGAAAAATGATGTGCAGCGCGGAACGCCGTGTCTGCCGGGAGATTGTGGGCTCGGGTGCATTCGGCTAACGATTTCCAAAATCAAATACACCTTCCCTCGCCTCGATGCGATGATTGAGGGCAAGCATGTCAAGGATCGAGTGAATCGGTTTCCGAATCGATTTCCATTCGAATTCATCTTTCGTCTTATTCGTTCGAAGCTTTCCTGGGGAAAGAAGACGCATTTGCAATCGCCATAGTTCGCTCCGTCGAAGGAATGCTGTTGCAACGTTTGCAGTTGTGAGTCAAATCGGAATCGAAATGTATCGGATCGATCTTACAACGCTCCACCCTCTTACTTCGGGGTATTTTAATGCTAGTGAAATACATTTCCACCCGTTGCACTTAAATTTTCTCGACGAGTCATTGAAAATGCACCGTCTGGTTTGATTCGTCCTGTGTAGAGTAGAATTAAACAGTGAGCTGCGTACATACAGGTTGACTCCGGGCGAGCGAAGAGCACAAAGTAGAGAGTTAACACCCGACTTTCCCTTACCATCCATTTAATCGTGCGCAATCCGGATGGTATTACCAGAAGCCTTTTATTGATTAGTTTTTCCTTCCTCGCACCACGACGGTGAATGGCATCAGCAGAGACGGTACCCTCGAGCCACCTCGATGGAGTTTAGTAACTCGCAAACAAATTATGTGTGAATCCGCATAATTATTATCTCATTTTCGCTAAACTCCCTAAAAACCTCGCCGTCGGCTCACGTTCGCCGGGGTCGGTTGTTTTGATTGTGGCACCGTGAGACAAAGTTTCCGCCCGCTCTCACCCCTTTTTTGGGTTCCGGGTCGATGTACCGGCGTTCCATTGTGCTGTTCGCCACGCTAGGGTGTCTGTCGAAAGTGGCCACGATTTGCAACAATACCGCCCGCCCAACCGGGGCCCTTTGGTTGCCCGCGGCTATCGGGCGGAAAGCTACTTTGTCAGAATGGGTAACTTTTCCTCCACGAGCTGCCCTCGGGCGCTTTAGGAAAAGGTGCCAATCGGTGGGGGAGGGAAAAGTGTGCTCGTGGGTAGCTGGGAGAAGTTGAGTTTGATATGGGAAGCTCGACAAATTTCGTTGCGAGTGTATGTGTGTATTTGTGATGGGCAGGAAGCGTATGTGAGCTTCAGCGAGCGCAACTTTTCCCAATCAATCTCTTCGGGCAAAACTTTCGATGGGGGCCTGTTTGTACAATTACGGTCTTAAGCAGTATGGCAATTCACGCGTTAAAAGAAACTTGAAAGAAAAATCCCGACGCTGGTTGAAATGTGAACCGTTAAAGTAAATGGTTCTCTGAGCAAGTAACTTTAACAAGAGAAATTGAGTTTTCAATAAGAAAATAACTTCAAGAGCTGGTTTTGAGAACTAAGTCGTATATTTTACAAAATTTAAACTTCATGACACTTAAAACGATTATGTAAAACATCAAAGAAAAGGATTTAGTAAACAATTACACAGTTAGTTAGTTCAGTTTCAAAGTCATTTGCTGAGATGAGGCAATAAACCCTACTATTTTTTTTAATGTAGTTGAAGATTTTTGTTTACTAATTAAGTTATTGACCTTAGTCCTTATGAGGATCGAATTAGAAATTCAATATACCTTTTTTGTGATAATATTGTTTTTTCCTTAGAATAACAGAGAAGAACAAATAAAGAAATAGTCACTCTGTAAAGTAGCAAAACTTTATAAAGACTACGCATTTCTCTATTGCGTTTCGTTCTATTATCAACATAAAACCAAGAAAAACCTGTCTTGAAACTAATCACACACCAACAACAACAAAAAAGTAAAAAATCAACCAGAAAGAAACTTCTTTCCGAACACAGACCAGCGGCTTTGTAAAAGTTTTACGCCACTTCCTGCCCTCCTGAGACTCAAGTGTTCACCAGGGGACTGTCCCTGACTTCATTGCCAGTTGCGGCGGTGTCGCCGGCATCGAAACCATCGATCGCAGGCACACATTTGCACATGCTCGACGGCAACCGGGACCCGAATTTGACACAAATAAACACCCCCGCTGGGGGTGCGCAATCTCCCCGAAGTGTGGTCGCTTCGATGGCACCAGGGGACTCATTTGCCTGCCTGAGTGGCCGTGTCTTCGGTAGAGCCGGCGCAATCGACACGGTAAAGACTCTGGAGAGGCGACCATATCGGAAAGAAAGGTGGATGGTCGGTGTACGACGAGCAGCTGAGGATCTTTTGCTTGTAGAGTTTGTCGTACGACGCATCGGTCAAACGGGTTTGGTCGCTCGAGTGGCAAACAACAGCAAAAGCCCAAAATGATTTAGTTCGGGAAAAGCAACGGAGTGTGGGAGAGATCGGGTGGAAAAGGATGGGAAAGTTTGGGAAATCTTTCGACTCATCGTTTGGTCGTCGTTTGTCTTCGAAAAGACGCTTTCACTTGGAACGTTAAAGAAACCACGCGGCTCTCGACACTTGAACACATGAATCGAGTGACAGTAGGTAGATGGCAGAAGAGGGAAAAGCTTAAATATTGATTGTTTACCCGCGCACCTTGGGCACCGGATCCTGAGCAGTGCTTCCATTTGGGAAGCTTTATCCTTCCCCGAGGCCTGCGAATGTTTCAGATCCACCGCTCAGCCACTTAAGGTAGCCGTGTTTGAGGTTTTCCCGTCGACGCCCTAGACATCTGCAGAACGGTTCGCCGAAGGGGTTCGAAGGACGGAAAGTAAAGGTATTTTCCTAGAACGCCAACCAACGCAAACGACTAATCGGTTGGATAAGTAGTTCGTGATGGGACGCAGAAAAAGGTGCGACAAACTTGAACTTGACTTTTCCTCGGTGCTTTTGCGGTCCACGCAGCAGATGGCCCTCCTTTCCATGGGTCTTGAATTGGGGCTATTTTTGCCTTTCGTTATGAGTAAGTTATGTGCACCGATGGTAAATATGCTCAGAAGGTTCATGACTAAATTTGTTGGAGGAACGAACGAACTCCTGTTCGAAAGAGTGCTCAAAAATGTCGACGTAGGCATACAATGTGGTCAAGAAAGTGTTAGATTGCCAACATTACATCATACGATATATATCGTAAATTCGCTTCATAGTTAAAGATCTTTCTCTGAGGGAAGAAGGCGCTTTTATTGTTTTGTAAAACGCTGAAAGCTATGAAAACAGCTTAATGTTTGGATTAAATTTTTTAATGGTATCGTTTCAAAATATTGATGAATAAAATTGATGATTAGGACAGATATGAAAGCGTATAAGACCAGATGTGATCGTTTTTAGCAAAGGCAAATGAATAGGGTACGACGAACGTTTAGCAGAAAAAGCAAAACCAATCGGCTTACATGGTATTTAAGCACTTTGAAGACTTTTCCAGGAAGTGTTTAGCAAAAACATATCTAGAAGCTTTCAGCCATTGTTCTATCAGCTGCTGCTTCAAGCTGAACATGCCTATAAGAACTCGTTACCTTCGATTTCCCGTTAACCCGTTTCCATCCCGGTGAACGATTGCAATAATAATAACATGGCTTACCGTAGGCCGGCTTCCGTTCAAATGCGTTATCCGATAAGCTGATCATTACTATTACCGGTGAAGTAATAAGAACCCCAGAATCAAAGCCTGCAACACGACAGTAAAACCACGGTGAATCTCTGTAGCTATTAAATATCGGCTCGATACAATATCGAACGCATGAGCCGGCCCGATCTTGATGGATTGTTCGACGAAGGGGAAATAAATCATACCTATACGAATCCATTCCCGGGCGTGTTCGGTGTTGCGCAAAAAATACATAGTAATGGTTTGCCGGATTTGCCGGGGACTAATGGATGTCAGATTGATGGTGGTTATTATCGAGACCGTTGGGGAATTTGTAAAAATGCATGCATCAGCAGTGGGCAGATGCCGTTTGAGATGTATGATGATTATCTTTCGGTAAAATATATCTGCGGATTTCTTCTACATGATGATGATTATGATGATGATTGCTGTCAAACTCGATTTATACATTATATTCCAATATCAAGCGTTCAATCAAAATATATTAATCGAACAGTTTTCAAAGCGGTTATATTTATCAAAATGAAGATAGAGTACAAACATTTAAATCTTGTAATTTGAAATTCGAGTAGTATGTCTAGAAAATGTTGTTACGAAAAGTGACAGAGTACATCACTCCCCTGAATTCGAAAATCAAATGGACTTTTATATTTACAAGAACTAGCACCCTCCTGATGGAATATAGAAGAGGATTTGGCTGAATAGTAATTATTATTTTAATTACAGTTCCAAAAAGCGTACAGCTGTTTTTAAATAATAATTCCAAGTAATAAATAAATAGCTCAAACTTTTAAGTATGTAACAAAAACGGGAGATATCAGCTTATATTCCTAATTTCCTATTGCTTGAACTCAAAACACTAGCATAAAATCACTGTTTGAAAAACTATGCATTGATTTTGACGCAAATTTTAACTAAAATACATCGAATCATTTGCTTAGCGGAGCTGTCAAAAGTAAAAGTTGCAGACCAACGCCATAATTATTCAACCCGGGATATTAAGCACTTAATATTGTATTGGTTTAAATTTGCTTTAGTATGCACTTCCCAGATATTCGGTAAAGTAACAACATACTAATCGAGTTTTCATTCTCTTCATTCTTTCAGGTAAGATGTGCATCAAGTCCTCATTCAGAATGTATGGTAATCTGGCCCTGAAAGCGTGTTGTTATTTTGACTGTAAACAAAAAACTGAGTAACTAGAGGCTCAATTTAAGGCTGTGACCAACTGTATCGTAAGTAGAAAAACCTCTAATTTTACCTCCCAAGTCTACGTGCAGTTGTAATGATTTTGATGCCCCTAACAATGGTCGCCCAGCCGATGGAACGTATTATCTGTCAGCTTCATTTGTTTCGTGCTGGGCAACGCTGCTCGGTCTCGCTGCGTGTTCGATAATACCATTTGCTTCGCCTAGGGTCCCAAATGACTTCCTCTCGGTCAAATAAACAACCGCCCCTACCCGGGGAGGGTTGCTGATACTCCCAAACTTATGACCTAGCTGGTCCCATTCGGCACGTCGCTGTGTTGGCGTGTGCGAAAAGAGTGTAGGTGTCCCATTACCGTCAACCGGAAGCTCGGTCATAAGACGGTAATGTACGGCGGATTGGGGACTCCTTAAAAAAAAGGTTCTATTCCGCTCTTTCGATCCAATTTCGAATGACCGAACCAGCAGTTTCGAGCAGTCCGGGTAGCGATCCCCGGGATGAGCGAAACTCATGCACGGCCCACTGCCCTTTGGCTTACATGGTACGGTGCCACATCTCCAATCCCTACCGCTGCGTTATGCATGATTTTCGACATCTCCGGGGCTTCGGCGCGGTGTTCATTGGCCCTGACTTTTACACTCCCAAGCCGACCGAACCGGTCGTCAAACGGGCCCGCAAACGCACCGACCGGAACATGCTGATAAAGGGAGAATTAGGGCCGAAAAGCTTTCCCGACCATCTCCAGCTCCCGGTGTCCGCACACGTTGTTGTTGTGTTCATTTCCCACTCCACCAGAGGCAGAACATAAAAGGCTGCCCAAATCGTGTCACCATCGCATAGACGCAAGAGAGAACGATCGTGTAACGATGTGGGTATGTGTGAGGCAGTTTCTGGTGCACCATTTCGCAACCCTCTTTCGGTTGGCCCCAACTCCTCCCCGGAACCCCGGGAAAAAGTGTTGTTTGGTGTTCCGATATGGGAAGTTGTGAAAATAATGTATGGCTACAATTTATCACAAGTTCACACCCATTTGTCACTCGGCCTGCCGGACACCCGGGTTATGGCCGGGTAAAATGGTGGAAGGAAGCGGACAGTCTATAGTGCGGCCTAAAAGGACCGACAGTAATTACTTCTTTCTGCCCAAAACCGTTCGCTTGCTGTCGGGAAAAATGAACTCCATCTTGTGAGAGATAAGGAAAGAGTGAGCGGAAGAAAAAGGAGCATGAGAACAAATTACACGGAAACTTAGCGCCTATCATTGGACAACCGGCTGGAGGACATGGTGATAACAAGCTAGTTACAGTTGGCTTTTAATAATTTCGTTAACTCGTTATTCTTCCTGAGCCTTTTTCTCGGAGTCCCTGGCCATTTTGTGGACGAAGGAACCGATTTGCAAGCAAAGGGTGAGCACTTTTTATGAGTTGCTAAAAGCTGATGTTCACATGTGTAAAGATAATAATGATCTGACGGTTACAGGTGATGTGGAGAAAGGAATAACAATCTTTTAGTTTTAGTTGTTTTCCATAATCTACAGTTGAACAAGATTCTGCATTAAGCAATCTTATTTTTGCGCATGTAACATCACCCGGTTTAGTTATGATAAATGTTTCATTACATTTTTTTCTGTTAAGTAGTAAGTATATACAATTAAATTTGCGTTTTGTTTAACTATAGTCTCAGTAGGTTATGGACACTTCTCTGTTACATAGTGGTTTTTGTTTTTACTTTCCTTAATTCTTATTACTACATTTAACTTATTTGCTTTTTCCGTAGCTTTCTTTAGCAATTATAACAGAATGATTTAAAGTATCTGAGAAACATTTAATTTTATCTTAAAAGCCGTTATATAACAGCAGCTTTCACGATGCAGATAAATTATGCATAAACTTTAGTGTTTTCATTTTTGATACATGACGAATGCCAATTTTGGACCAGCTAAATTCACATCCAACGCCAATCGTCTGTTTTTCCATTTCCATTGGCAGATTGCGCATTTCAATGAACATATCTTTCGCGCTTGTAAGGCTTGGAACCCCTGAAACATCACAACTCTACTCGAACGTTTGACTCGAGCTCAGTGCGCTATTGACGCGAACGGATTCGGACGTTGCACTCGGGCCCTTTCCGTCCGAACGTGCATCAAAGCGATTAGGGTGCACATTGAACTCGATGGCCATCGGTGCCGGCCAGTGTACCCATTCGCCACGTTCGTGTGCTTTGATTGTGCGGCCAATATCGTTCATTCCCGTCGTCGGTCCTCTGTCCTGCAAACAACCTACACGTTTGGGCCACAAATTCACCGAAAACGACGTGCGTGCTCATTGCCGCTCGCGTCTGTGGTTTTGAAACTCTATGTGTGTGTGTGTGTGTTTTTTTTATCAGTCCACCAAATCAACTTCACTTCCTCACAGTTTGCGATGGTTTTTGTCGTTCGGTGCGACCCGTCCCATTACAGCGCGGGATGATGGAGACGCATGGTGGTGCATAAATCTGTGCAGATGACATTTCGCTGCTAGCGTGCGGGATTTGGTGCCCAGCACGAAGCGAACATCAAATCCGTCCGGTATTATTATTGACTCTTTTACAACCATTACAACCAACCGATCCCACGCGTTCTCCGTTCGCTGGCGGAACTCCTCTCGAGCCGGCCATCTTTAAAAGCTCGTCCCACAGGCACGAACGAAAGTGCCGCACCAGGCGCGATGTGTGTAAATCAATGTAATGCCGCCGACATTCCGTCCAATTATCCAGTAATTTATAATTCATAAAATAGATCCTATGGGCAATAAAGATTACCGGGCCTGCTTCCACGCTGTTTGCTTAGGCAAAGAACCACCGGCATGAAGGAAAGGGGAGGGGGGGACATTCGTGGGTGGTCTTGTACTGGTAATAATTTAATAATCGTTCACATCCAGCCCCGCCCCGAGCGGCTTTCCCACATCCAGCCCACGAAATATATGGCACGGTGGAGGAGCAGAGAAAACAACGCGCGAATATGATTAAACGACATTCGTGAGCGATGTGCTTCTAACGGGACGAGACCTGATTAAGCGTTGCCAAATTTGTGGGCAGAACATGGCACTGCGGGTCGTAAACTGTGAGTCATTCGTTTCCAAATAACCGTGTACGGTGGCGTGGCAGCTGAAAGCATCGCCGGAAGGAAAACAAAAAACAATGGAAAACCCATAATCCAGAACGGTGTCGTTCAGCCAAACATTGCTACCACCAAAAGATCGTAATGGTTACTTTTACTGATAATAAACAAAATGATGAATGTACGCTCTCCACAGATGGTTCACAATTATAAGTGGTCCCAACAAAAAAATATTATCTGACAAGCAGTGAAGATAAATGTCAAGCAACTGTTTTAAAATTATCATAAATCTTTTGGAGGTGTAAGAAACTTGTGTGCGCACCTTGAAAAACTAAAAAACTTGCAGAAAAACATTACGGAATCATTAAAACAATATGGTGTAATTTCTAAAGAGATCATTTATCTTACAATAACTTTTTTGTATTAATGTCGTTTTGGTTCGGTGTTTAACTTTCTCAATACTTTCATGGAAGGCAATTCCATTTTGTATTCACCTGAACTTAGCATGATTATTTATTATACAACGATTGGATGCTGTACTTTTCATATCAAAATTAAAGCTATTTTACTTGCCAAAACTTTTTATGATTATCACCAAAATCCTACTATTACATCAAACAATTGGAAATCTAAGCAACTTCACAAAAACTTAATTCGATCGACTGAAATTTAATAACTGTACAAGTAAAACAAACTATATTATCGCTATAACCGTAGCGTGAAACAACTGTTTGTGAAAAACTCAAAACGTGTACATTTTGTGACGCTTTATAATGTTTATTTTATTTTTATTGGTACACACACTGTTCTCACAATCTTGCCCATCAGCGTTTCCTTCGTTCACTCAACCATTCAAACCCGTTTTCCTTTTCAATCCACGAGTGTGTGTGTCAGTATGCTATGTCAAGAATTTAGTGCGTCTATTCTGTCCGTCTTCAAGCAGCGAAGGATCTCGTATGTAAGGTTTAATGAGGCAAGAACTGAAAACCAGCCACGATTACCTATCGGTCACCACCCCAAATCGCGTGGGATTGTCCAAACCGAAGCGCTCCTGGGGTTTACCGTTTGACTTAGCTTGAGTTATTTCGGTTAACGGGTAAAAAGCAGCAACCAGGGGGGGGGGGAGGGGGGGTAAGGTTTACTTCAACAAACTAAAAGAACCGACCGCAATGCGAACCAAACCCGCCGTTGGTATCCGTTCGTTGTTGGGATCATTATTTATGTGATGGAGATAGATGGTTGGGTAACGAGGGAAAAATATGGCCACCAAAATGTTCCCTTCAGGGGGGGACTCGCCAGCGTCGATTGGGGGTGATTGTAGTATTTCGGTCAAGGAACACCGTCGTAAATCATACTCAACTTGTGGCGTTGCCATCAGGGTTTTTCGTTTGCTTTGTCAACTTGCACCACATGATGTCTCACACGACTATGCCAAAAATGGGAGAAATTATGGAGTTTTTTTTTAAATTAACAAACAAATTATCTCTCATGAGGCATTTGAAAATCAAAATTGATCGAATACCAACAAAATCCTGAAGCAAACTTCAAAACTACCAGGCGTCTCCATCGAAAAGAAGAAAATTAAAGAAATACAACCATAGCGGGAACAATAATTCTGAAGCAATTTTTAACTCTGGCAAAGGCATTTCTGCTCCGTCTGCAAAACGATTTATAATGTGCTTTAAGTCCTAAATTCACTCTCCTCAAATCCGGCCCAAATGGGACTCGTAGTGTGGGACATAAAATAAGTCAAACATAAAGCACGGTATCGATCCGTCATAACCAACCAAAAGGTTGTGGATGGCAGATGTCGAAATCACGGACGTGCTGGTTCTTTTTCTGCCTCCATTTACAGACATTGCTAAAGGAATAAAAAGGGGACCAATTGAACCCAAAAGCCACCTAATCCCGATCGCGCGCTTGTGCCCTTATGCAAAGTCGTCTCGGTCGGAGCGGCAGACGGAACCACCGGTTGCGTTGTTCGCAATAACTGCAAGGCGTAGCTAAGATATGTGAAGGAGTCAAACAAAAAAAAATAAACCGTAAATAAAACCCACCACCACCAAATCCGGGATTTGGCATTCGTGCAGAATCCCAAAAACCTGAACCAATTTTTCAGACCCTTCAGAATATGTTTGCTCGCATGCCGCAAGAAAAGTCGCCGAAGTTGAAAAGCAATATAAAAAAATCAATCGACCGAAACGGGCCAAAGGGCGCCCGGTAGGAAATTGTCCCTCGTCGAAAGGCTTGGCGCATACGGGGCGAGCGTGGCGCGTGTGGGGATGGCCGTGGCAAAGTGTTCTCCGGTTCCGCTGCCGGCTCCGGATGCGTATGTGCCCGACGTTGTACGCAAATCGTTCCCATTCGAATTGTGACAAAATTGCGAACTGATCAAACACTGATCGGTAAACGATTCAGTTCATCTCACGGTTCACCGAGAAAATCGGAAAATTCACCCACGTTAAGTGGAGCAGATTCCGCGCGGCGGAGACTTAAGAGCTTTTCGGAGCAGATTACCCTTCTTACGCTAAATAGCGTTGACATTTGGAAAAACTCACTACCGAGCCTTCCGGGAACGAACCGCTGGCGAAGAGCAAAGTAAACGGATCTTCTATTTTTGACTGAAATGGCATTGCTAAACGTCAAAGTTCGCATGCTTCGGCAACGATTGACGGATTTTAGTTTTAAATCCAACACTCGAGATGTATTTTGTATTGTGAAGCACTTCTCTTATGCGATGGAGTTTAATTCGCAAAAAAGATTCATGAATCCACAAATTCAAACGAATAGAATGTTTATGATTTTTATTGTACATGTATTTAACATTTTCCTATAGTATACATGCCAGTCCGTTTGCAGCACCCTTTCAAGAAACAATAAAAGAAAACATTTCTAAAATTATACATTTTCATGAGTATTAGAGTAGTGTAGACAGTAGTATGTTCCCCACTACTTAAAATATGCCCCATTCCGCTTTCATTCAATTTATTTCATTTTTATTCTTGCTCCGAAACCAACTCAATTCAAGGAACACTCCCAGCAGATTCATGACAAGCTTCACTCCCAGCAGCACCCACACTTCATTTCGTTATCCGATTGCGCTGCTGGCAGGACTCGACTTGCGGACCATACCGAGCCGCTGCGACATCGGTGTCGACTACGACAACGACGTATCCCACCGATGTCAAGGACGTCGTCAATTCACATGAATCCCCGAGCCCTGGAAGTGGAATGCAATTTCAGTTGCACACTTTTGATCATAAATCTTTCCTAATGAACCATTCCACCCTAGGAGTTTTCTCGGCTTCGTCGATCCCGCGTGCAGCGGCATACGTTCCCGTTCGTTGGTTGGTTTTTTTTTCTTTCCCATTTACATTCAACAAACCACTACTTTCATTTCCCCTTCTTCCGACCACTCTGCATGACAGTGCTTAACTAGTAAAAAGGCAACCACAAACATATCCATATGCACGCCCACGCTAACGATAAGATTTGTCTACGACGATAAGAATGTGTCAGGTCGTTTGAATGAAAACAAGTTTGTGAATGTTGTACGATTCTTTTTATCGCTTTTCCATCCTTCAGAGAAAATTTCCGTTCGTTTCCAGTTTGTCTACAAAATATGCAGATTATGCCTACCGAACCTACAATGCTCGTCTATGATTCACGTCGTTTGAAAGCATAAATCGACATATTTACACACGAGTCGTAGTATATTGAGTGGTGTATGTGTTTTTTTTTATCTCTTTAATGATGCACAAATAGAATAAGAAAGCAAGGAAAAATCTCTTTATCATTTATGAGACAGGTTGTACTTATCAAACCAATAAAGGCTCTTTGATTTGCACAATATTTGTGTTTTTAAAATGTTTATCACTTAGTTCCTAATGCAATGTAGGCAAGTTTCATTTGTAGTTTTTAGATAAATGTTGTTTGTCAAATTAATAATATACTATGCTAAACTCAATTTTATACCTTGACAAGTAAAAACCGATAAAACGAACGATAGTATTATATTATTATGCAAATGTTGGCAAAGATTAATAATTGAATGAAGATAGAGTACACATTATTGCGGTGAACATATTTAATTATTGAACACAATGCAAAACAAACTAATCTTGAACACTGTCATGGAAAAATAAATCAATGATTTTCCAATAAAAAATAAATTTTCCATTCCTATCCCTAAATCGGCGAGAAAGTAAATTGAACTCACGACAAATTGGCTGGAACATCTCTCTCATTGGAAATGCTTTCAGTTTTAGTGCTTGGAAAATCTTGAAGCTTTCATTAATTATACTTATACACCCTCGGATGGGAAGTACTTTGTCGTCGGCCACGGCTCGCCTGCTAACCGATCGATAGATACGTTTCACGCTGATCGTTAAGCAATTCAATGATCCTGTTTTCGTCGGGATAATATTCAATTGCGTTGGTTCCTAGTCTCTCTACGATAGTGCCAGCTAATAGCATCATTTAGTTTATGGACGCGTAATTTATTTCCGCCTTTTGCAATTCTCATCATCTCAGATTATCTAAACTGTCGAGCAGACGACGCGCGGAGAATCGCTCCCATTTGATTATCATAGTTTGGACGGGTTTCCCATACACATAAGTGTATTATTATATCAAAAGCCCCAGAATGTGTGAATGAGCGAGTGCCTCAAACGGGAAGATACAACCCTTTTAATCTGATTGCCCCGTGTGTCTTTCCAATTTGTTGCACCAAAGCAGAAGAGAGATAATGCAGTACATTAGGATAGAGCAAGTTCCTGACAGCAGAGGCAAAAAGGTGAAACTAACAATAACGTTACGGCATGCAAAATTGCAAAATATTACTGCAGCGCGTTTCATGGCGCCTGTTTTTACTATTATGGCACCGTTTCACAGTGTGCCCCGCAGTGAACGATGAAACGGACTAAGCGCTCGGTACAACAAGGACAATATGGACGAATTGTACTTTTCTGCATGGTGGAAAGTCCGCCCCATCAAGTGGTGTTTGCTTTTATTTCTCACCCACGCTCTCGAACCGCAAACGGATGATGACGGATGTCATAATTTTCCACCAATGTCTGGACCGTAAAGCAACGCCTCCACCGAGGTCGTGAATGTGGTTTTACGGTAGCAGAACCCACCGCAAGGAAACGCATTCTCGCCATGAAACCCAGACCAGCGATAGCGTTGAGGTGTGGCTGGTGCGGTTTTTCCTTTTAAATAAGGAAATGTTATTGTTCCTCTCGATGCAGCAGGAAATATTAAATTCTTGCGCCGTGGAAAAGCTTCGCACGAAACGATTACGATTGTCGTGAGAAGCTGGCCAGATGGTTTAATGATGGAAGCACAAGCAATCTTCCTTATGCTGTCTTCTATTTCTCCTGGAGACGTTGGTAGTTTATGAAACGATAAATTCAAACACCATGCGTATGCAAATGTTTCATTTTCATAATTTTAAAAATTCTGATTTAAAAAATTCTTAAAAATTCATATTTTCTGAACAAACACGACCAAACATATTCGTGTCACATGTCAGACATTCTGCGAATGACACAACGTGTCGCCTCGGCGAATTCCATGGCGGTGCCGCCCGCGATGGAGAAATCCTTGCATTTATCAGCAAATAAAGTTCTCGGTTCACAATCATCTCACAGCGGTTGACAATCACCGCATACCTTCAGATAGCACTCTATTTCATTCCGCGGAATCGTCTGATAACATGGAATGAGTTACGATTCCCACCAGGTAGCATCCCAGCGGGATATACAAACTGTAAATGTGCCGAGACAAAGGCTTTATTTAACATTCATTTCGCTTCCGGTGAATTAACGTTCCCGAAAGTTCCCGTGCATGAATGGAACCCAGTGCTCGCGTATCATCGACGGTGTTCATCATAGGTTCGCTGCAATTCTATTTCCTCTAGGGGCCCGTTTTGCTCAGTGTCGTGATCTGTAGTCAGCACTGAGATGCTGCCTCTAGATTTCGGGATTTATAGGAATTTTCCAGCGATCATTGTAATGGGATAATAAGTTAACGTCTCGCGCTTCGAACAAGACTTGAAACTATAAGTTTTCCGGTAGCAAAACTTGAATACCCCTAATCTATAAACCTACAAGCGATTCGCAAAATTTCACACACCATCTCGACAGAATGGAAATGTTTGGAATGGCAGCATGTTTTAAACGAAAAAGGTAAATGAATTGCATTTGATTGTCTTGCATGACCCTCGCTATTTGAGTTAGCTTGCAAACTATGCTTCAAAGTTGACTGTTTTACTAAGCATAACTAACACTACGAATAATTAAAAATTCACAAGAACAATGAAAAGTGCTGAAGGGAACCGGTGGATTCTTACTTAACGTAAATTGAATATATCTGTATCATTAATTAAATCTTTATTGTCAGATATTTCTAATTAATGGAGTTCCTCGACCAAGCCATGATGGTAACTTGAAACATAAAATTCTTTCATTATCTGAGGCTACTTTTATTTAAAACAGATCATTAAAACAGTTCCATATACACCATATTTTCTTACTCTGTCAAACAAAATATAAAGATACATTCAGCTGCCACTAGGGGCATTATTTACTAGCTGTTTGTTTTAATTACTTTTTAAATATCTTCTATGATCCAAATGAAGGTCAGCATTTTGTCCGCAACACCCTCAAAGTATTGTACACATGGCTCAGACACTTCTCACGCACCGAAGCATATTTTTTAAAGATGTTTCACAGCCATACCACAAACTAAGGCTGAAATTTCTTCCAAGTATAGCCCCCATAGCAACGGGTAGGGTCGAAAATGAATGAGCTACTAAATGCTGTAAATTAGTTAGGTTATGTTTTCTTTACCTTTTTTTTTCTTTTATCACAGACTTTGAGTGCGGAGGCTAAGCTTTTTCGTTTGCCGCATTTTTCAACCGCTCCTTTTCCCTCTTGAGCTTCGCTTGGGCTACCAGTACAATCTTATGCCCTTTCGGACACATGCTATCCGTGAAGACTCGTTGCTTAGAGTTCCCTTTTTCCCCCACCTAGTGGTTGTAGTATTTCCATCTCCTACCAACACGCTCAAGAGGAGAGCGTTCGGCGGGTTTAACTTTCGCCCATTACCATCCGCAAGAAACGATGATGTTGTTAATAATGATGACAATGACGATAATATGCTCGGCAGTGTTTCAGCTGTTCGGCCACTAAAATGATCTCGCTCGTCATTGTTCGCAGCCCCTCACTGCTAAACTTGTGGCCAGCAGCGGGAAGTAAGCTGCTGAGAGAGGACGAGGCCACGGTTCGGTTGGAATAATCTTAACCATCACCTTCAAGCGCTACCCGTTGGCGAACGGTGTGTCGAAAGTTTTGCGAAACGGTCATAAAGATTAAATTTTTACTTCACCCGAGTGCCGCCAGCAGTTAGGCAAGCAATTTGTGAAGCAAGTGTTATGCTGTACCGTACCCAACCGGTGGTATCCGGCGAGGCGAAAAGATTTTTTGATGCATTTTATGCGCGAACAAATTAGGTTTGAATATCGCCTATTTCACCAGCATGTCACCTTGCCAGCAAGAAGCTGCAGGAAAACTAATTTTACAAGCTTCAAAAATATCGGTTCAATATGTGGTGAGGTCTAACGAGTCTAAATAAATGGTAATGCACCGACATATTATGGAAGAGATCCTGATACTTTGAGTACAAATAATACCACAAGAAACGTATGTTTCAAACGCCATAAGTGTGACAGCAGCATACCTCGATAACCTTGAAGACTTTCTTTACTCTTAATTAAAATACAGCTTGCTGTTAACTCACCAAATTGAATCCCGGAAGGAAAGTTTGTCGAATTGAGGACTTATTTCGTCCCCCTTTTCCGCTTTCGCTTGTTTGGCAATATACCGACCATCGTAGCTCAATTTTTGCGTGAATTTTATGCTTCAATATTATTTCTACATAAAGCATCAAACAACCCCAAAAGCACGTGTACTATTCACGCAAAGCAATACCGCGCCGGATGCGGGGACTTTTAGATTCAATTTGACGTCGGAGGTGAGAGACGATGGAGGCGCCCGGTCACTCATTGAATCCTCGCGGCACGTTTCGCGCCCTATTTGTTATTTCGAGCCCTCCGCCATCCCGGTGGCCGGTGGCAACCTATTCCACCTCCAGGTCGGTCAGCTTTTACTGGCCATCTTGATAAAATACCTCTCGATCGACCGGGCGTTTCCTGCCCGCGGGCATTCCTGGAACTTTACGGCGTAATTAATTTAACACTTCGATCGTAAATCTGGCGGCTTTAACCAAGATCTTCTGCCATCGTCATTTCAGCGTCGAGTTCAGTGCTATGCGAGGGCTTCGGTGGGTTTTCTGTGAGTTGTATGTTTTTAAGATGCAATATGAGTCAAATGAGCATGAAATGGGGTTAGTTCCTGAGAGGTATTAGCGGAGCTAGTATATCCGGTTTTCTGCCTGTAACTTGTGTTCTTAATCATGAGTTCAACCGGTCACCCAAAAAATTTAAAAAAAATTAGCAAAAACTTTTCGTTACAACATTTTAATGGTTATTAAACTAAAATGTTTGACTATGAAAAGGTGTGTTACAAGCTGGTGGTTGTTTCACTTTTTAAATTGACTTCAAAAACATATCCATGCACCACACGCCAGCCGCGGCCCATAACCGTTTTGGTTCAATCAATTAACGTTACTAGCTGTAATCAAAATGAAATCTGTGGAGCAATAAAAACTTTCACAACCACTGCCATAAATATTTATACACTTCAAGCCAAGGAAACCTCCGGCACGCGTAGCTGAGGAAAAAGATCGAGCCTCGCGAACCGAAGGCCCTCGCCATGGCGGTTGTTTTAATCAAAACTTTCGTGGGACGAAATTAGATTTTCCCGGAAGTGCGTCATCATGGCGCGAGGGGTAGTAGCGCACAGGGGTAGCGTGATCGGAGGTCTACGTAGAATATTAAAAGTAACATTGCACGGCAGGAAAATACAAGCATGTAAACGAAAGGAAAAAAAGCCCTGCCAGAGAAAGAAAAACCCACCATCTCGTTTTCATCCTGTTGGACGTGCTTTTCACCAACGAGGGGCAAAATGCGGTGGAAGAAAGGTATCTTGGCCCACGATAAAATTCTGCTTTTTCCGGCCATTGAAATGATAGAAAATTAGACTCCATACCGACTTCCTCCAGTTGCAGTGCAAGCCCGCTTTCCGATTTTCACCAACCGTCAAAAGGGTGGCCTCAGAGACGACGACGGCCAGACGAGGGTTGTTTTGTTTGGGGTACCAAAAAAGCTCCTTTTCCGTGGGTGACCACCCCTTTGATTCGGGGGCTGGAAACATGAAAATTGATAGATTTTCTCAGATTGTCGTAAATCACTCGCCGAGTTGCTGGAACCGGGGTCTGGCTATCGGAGACGCACAAAGGCTTCATTTTTCATGCTACGCCACCTTTTTTCACCCGTTGTCTCCCGATCGAGCAATGTCACTTCGGCGCTTTCCTTTCGACGGACACGAGAGAATCGATCGATCGAGTGGGGGATTTTATTTGCCCCGTCCATTTTTTCCATCCATCTCTCGTGGCAGTAATGAGTTTCCTTTGCCAACACAGTAACCGGAGGAACTGTCCTGTTCCCGAGGTAGGCTGAGGAACGACACCGTGTCGTTGTTTATGAACTTTTCTCTCTCCCGTTCACAATTATTGAAATGGAATGGTCGGGAAAATGTCAGATCAATGGGTGGACAGAAATCTGAAGTGATTTGTGCCGTCCAACCTTTACATTCCCACGCTTTTTACTGACGCAAGCAACATTTGTTTTGAAGATTGATTTCGGAGAATCGTTTATACGCTACAAGCCGATTAATTACCGCTTCTATGGGCAACGTATCGTTATTTAAAAATTAACCTTTAGTTATGCCCAACGTGGAAAATGTGAATTAATGCAAAATAAATATAAACTTTTGTGTATCCTTGTTTGGTCTATATTAATTTAGACTATAAATATTATTTTCAAGACATGTTATTAAAAATATTTATTTGAAAAACTAGACGAATAATTCATTAATATAACATATGATGAAATTTCTATCTTAATTAAAACTTTTGACGTGTTCAATAAAAACTCAAACAATTCCATCACGTATAGAAAAACACCAAAAAGAGGTATGACACCATATTGTGCTTGTAAGAAATATTTAGTCGCATGGTATTTTCTAAAAACTACTGTGGTAACCAACTTATTTATTATGTTTTCTACTTCGATTAAAAAAAAGACTTTGAAATGTTTAGAAATTTTTATTTTTTATTTTAAGTTCTTCCATTACCCGTAAACCGATTAATGCTGCTACGAGCTTAACCGACCAAGAAACATAACAAGCAATGTTCAAGCTAATGTTTCGAATTATCACACATTTCCACCGCGAACCGTGGTTGAAATTAACAACCTTGTACGAAATTCCCAGTGCTCCGGATAAGCAGATCTTCCCCCGCAGGGCTAGGAATCGTCCGCTGAATGCTAATCCAAGCCCTCAGTTCGCAGGGTCGTCTGGCAAACGTCATTAGAGCCATTCGACGGTTCCGTGTCATTGGGTTGCGAATTTGCCAGAACCGGAGCGGAGGGCAGCGCTGCTGGGTTCCATAAATCGTGCCACTAAATTTCCCTACCTAATCCACGCGTAATAGTCATGCCGTGCCGTCCCGGGCGGGAGGGAAAACCGGAAAACCGAAACCGAAAACGCGCCGTAACAGCATCGGGTGCGTACATTTGAAACCGAATATTGATGATTTTCCCAAATTCCGCCCGTGGGCGCTGAGCTCGTGGGAGCGATGAGGTTGGGAGGAGCGAACGTCGTCAGAAATGTTTCACCACCACGGAGCAGGACGTTTGGGACCGGTGGGCGTTGGGAATCCAACTGGGAATGGATGCACCGCGGATGGAACCACCCCGGGCGAGCTTGGGATGTTTTCGTACCGATATGTTGCTTTGCCAATCAGCAGAACCGGTCCGGTCATCCACTGATCCATCCGGCGATGATTATTACATTGCTCGGACGAACCTTTCTTGTGATGCTTGTTTTCTTATCAACAATTTTCCCTCCGTCTGCGGGTGTACAAACCAATGTTTGTCGTCCGGGAGATTGCCGATGGAGGGAAACATTTGTGTGCACTAACTATTACACCTACATGATGGTGTTGGATTACATTCGCAATATTACTATCCATCATGTCATGTTAGAATGATGAGCGAACAGAGCGATAATACTTCTTTCAGCATTGTTACGAAGATGGATACATTTTTGCTTAATAAATGCGTGAATATTTTGTGAAAAAATAATCTTGTTATGAAGTTTGTGTGCTTGGCGAGTATCGAAAAGTAAAATGTTCGGTTGATACTATTTTAAATTTCATTATAACCGTTACAACCAAATTTCCTTATATATCTCACACTTGTTAACGAGTTATGCAAAGTTGTTTTTAAGTAAAAGTATACAATTAAATCTCCCACCGGTTGTATACAACATTAGAAAACTACCTTTTTTTATGTATCGTTTGAAAAATCATTCTTTCCGTCAAATATCTTATTGTTAGTCTCATCGTCTAGCTAAAATGTGTTACCTACAAAGGAGCACTCGATTTCCCAGGAGTTTGACATGTTTTGAGGATTGGTTTCGTTTGCGCAGTTTGTTGGCCCTGAATGACACATTTATTTCACCTGGAGGCGTGATCGGACAAACACCGGGAGATTTTCTTTCCTGGAAAGATAACTTCCGAAACGATAGTCGGCCGACGGAAGGAAATTCGACCTGCGGTGAATGGCGGCCGGACGTTAACAATACAGCTTCCCGTACGGCCAGGCGCCAGTGACCGTCCGGGAAGAAGATCTGTTGACTCACTCCGGCAGCGCTAGTGGTCGGAGGGGGCGACCCAAACCCGGCCAGCTTGAGCTGATCTGAAATAAAAACTGAAAGAACACACTGGAAAGATGTTCTCCTCTGTTGCGTGTCTTCCTGATGGTAAGGGATTTGGCTTCCCCTTGCAGGTTTCCCTTGGCCTGGTTTTATTCGAGTCTTTTTTTTCGTTCGTCCCGGATCTTCTTAGCCCCTAACCATTTGTTCTGTAACGCGCTTATCTTCCGACAGGTCCGGTCCAGTTCACATACCCTCCGCCGGCCATCACCGCAGAGGTCTTTCATGTTTGGTGAGGCTCGTTCCTCGAGGGAAATTATGGTACCATTAGTTACGGGCGGTTTAGCCGAAACGATCGATTACTCGAAGCCGTATCCCGGAGCGGATCTCGGGCGAACAACAATCACTGTATTGTGGGGCACAGCGCGCGCAAAACCTGGGGCAGATTACCAAACATTAGGGGGTGTCCTGTCGTTTTCCGTTACTTTTTTTACCGTCTGCCCACGGTATGGGCTTTCGGTTTTTTCTTTTGGTTTCCTTTCCCGAATGCCCCGTGACAAATGTGAATAGACCGATTACTGCCGCACGCTCGGCGGCGGACATTGCCGAGAGGGCGTAAAGCGAGCTTAAGTTTTTAAGGACGTCTTTCCCACGATGTTCACGGAGGTTGGGGGAATGCAGGTGTAGTTTTATCTCTTGTTAACCGGGGACGGGGCGTACGTGAACAAGAGTTATGAAAGCACAGTGAGAGGCCTCCTACAGGACGTCCCGGAGCTAGCAGTATCATCGGGACCGGGAACCGTAGTACGTTCATAACCGCAATTTCGTTGCCCATTTTCCGGTCCAGTAGCTCGCTTTCCCGGCGAAACAAAACGGTTTTTCGAAATCAGATAAACTGCGACCTGAGGCCGGCGTAAGGAACACGACACTGGAAGTTGGGCGACCCGGATAGGCTCACGAAATACTTACGCCGCTCCATTAGGCGGAACGACTGTTTTGCGCACTTATTTGAATGCTCCAGGTTTTCCCATAAGAGCGGATTTTACCAGCCCCAACTGTAGACGACCAGAGAGAGATCGTTAAGAAGTGCACAAAGTCCTCGAACAAATGAATTGTACCCGGGCCAGGCTTAACCATGGAATGCATACGATCTAGCGAAGGATAAAGTTTTACAGGAGTTCTTTACGTGCCCTGTTCGTACAATCTAGTCTGTCAAATAAAATGTCATTTTTATGTTCAACGCACGGTTCATGTGACAGAAAAAATTCTAAAGGGCGATGAAGGTTAATAAAAAAGTTTGGAATTATGGGAGCTGTTCATTTTATTTAAAGATTATTTTTGTCGATTATGGATGCACACTCCTATTTCCATACAAAGTACTGTAAGTAAAATGGTTCGAGATGTTAGTAGTGTTGTGTTAATTACTACAAATCATAATGCAATTTCAATGTACATTTTCAAATAATGGACCAATTTTATTTACTAAAACTTTTGAGCTCGGCATCAAACATCCCCATAAGAAAAATGAAAACTTTACGATCACTTACACTTTTATGCACAATTTGTTCATGCAATTAAAACGAATCAATTGCAACAAACAGGCATGAGAAATATGTTGCGGTGTCAAATGGAGGGAGTATAAAAAAACATATCAGTAGATAATGTGAACTTGTTTAAATAGAACTAAATTATCTTTAACCGGTATCTTTTTCCATCGCAGGCTAAAAATTTAAAAGCCAGAAGATCACCAAATAGTAAATTACCAATGATAAGCTTGGCCAAAGGTTGTAACTATGCGGACGAACAATAACAACAAAAACCAGCATGTGGCAGTTTTAAATCCTTAGATTAATAAGTATAATCTGATAATCTTTCAATCCACAACAGTTGTTTGTCACAATGTTCAATAGTTAAAGTTGGGATATAAAAATCGTATTAAGACAAAATCTCAGCCCGGTCGACGTCTGGACGGTTGCCATTTGCTAAAGTCTACTCTTTTTATCTCTCGATTACGTGAGTTTTCCACGTGACTTCGAAATTTTTTGCAGTCTTCCGTAAGATGCGACTAAAAAAAAATCAATATAATATCTCAATCTTGTCTACCACGCGTGGAAAGCTTTTTGTCCGTGGCATTAATGTCCTATCAATTCACTCGGTGATCGGGCCACCGGAGAAGATGAGTTTTCGGGACGGAGCAAAAATGGGGCGGTGGCATTAAAACGTCCGCTCATCAAAAAAAGCCCAAACCAGCGGCTGCAGTTTTCTGACGCAATGAAGCAATGTGCGCCTCCCGTGCTCCCCCCGGTAGGACGTGACGGGAAAGCATGAGCGAAAAATGTCTGCAGTTAAATCCGGCACCCCTAGGAGTTCCGCACATTTCCCGCCTCCTCCTTCAAGGGGTTCCACGATTGGGTCATCGAGAGTCATCGAGGTCATCGGAAAGTCTATAATTACTTTGCCACCGTTGACAGATAACCTCCCTGCGTTCACTCGAGGCTCCCGGCGCCAACGACAGCGACCACTAACACTAAAGCATCCTTGCGGATGCTGAAACCCCGAAAATTTACATTGGACCGAGAACAAAAAAAACAAACACCGTTCTCAGTCTGAAGTGGTCGAAGCGGCGTTCGTTTTTCCTTCCCCTTGTTTTCGCTTTGTTTTATTCCCATTACCGAGCATCTGCCGATCTACTCGGTTGCGTGTACTTTTTTTTATTTTTCATTTTGTGGAAGCACCCCCTTGGGCATACGGTCCTCAAAATGGGTCATCGGTCGGGTGCTGAAAGCATCCACTTTTTTCCTCCCCATTTTGCCCGACCATTAAATTTAGTTTTAAGAGCCCCATTTAGCCATTCATGTGCCTTGATTTATGTAACGTGCTCATTGCTTTTTCATTTCCCATCGATCTCCAGCCGGTCCTTGCCCGTCCATGCTATCGCTCCTAATCACTAATGCCTTCGTTCTGGTTCTCTCTTCTCTCTCTCTCTCTCTCTCTCTCTTCCCCACAGGTGAACACAGGTTCATGGACGTTGCCAAATTTTGCTTGTGATTTCTACATAGCTATGGATGTGATATGCTCAACGTCGTCGATATTTAATTTAGTTGCAATTTCAATAGACAGGTAAGTGTGAACTCCAGGATTGGGGGGTGGGTGTTTGCTAAAGGGGCATGGGTTACATCGCTGCCCTCCGGCTCAAATTTCAACCGCACCGAAATCACACTGTGAAACTCTTCCATCTCAACTACATTCCCCACCCAACAGCTCTGTAACCTATAACTTTTCCCACACCCCCCGTGGGTGACGGGTGTTTAAATTTTCCCATTCGATCGCTGCAACGGCCTTCATAACGGCCCGAAGAAGCTGGTTCCGTACATACCCAGTAGGAGTCGACCACCTTCACCGAAACAGTTCCGTATTCCTGCAAATCAGCTCGCCATCCCTGGAGCTCTCTTCGTTGCCGGCCCCGGCATGAAACTAATGGTGGGCGTAATTTATCGTGCTGGGTGGTGCTAACTTTCCTTCAATATTGTGAAATATGAGCTGAACTTGCACATTTGGCAATATGGTTTCGGGGGCCGGCCCAGTGCTTCCACCGGAGGTTGAAATTTATGTAGAAAGGTCGGTCGAGGTAAGAGTTATTGGGTCTGTACTTGACGCCGGCTTTAAAGTGGATGTGAAGTCAAATTAAAGAGACTCACAGAAACATTACCAAAAAAAGGCATACGAAGTTGCCAAAAGAGTCGAGAAACAAATACTTTCTACATTTTTTATGGAAAGTAAATTCAACATAAACTAAATCAAAAAGTGACAGGAAGTGTCCGTTGTACATCACACCGTAGACATACATTCCAGTTTGAATGATATTCATCCAATGAAATGCAATGAATACACCAATTAAATTTCGATTGAGAATTAGCTCCAAGCGTGATATCCAATCCGGTAATGAACCACTAATTACCATCTGTACTTGCAAACATTTTAATTGAAAACATCGACCTAGCTAGCCTTAATTATCTAGTATTATGGGCTCAATATCTCGCCCGGTGCCATGAACCTTTACCGCATTAGATTGCCATAAACTTTGGCAGCAAATCCCGAAAATGCAATGCTTCCGACTGTTCCACAGCCGGGAAGTTGGTCCCGAAGGGAAACCCCGTGCCAAGCTCCACACTTCCACTTCTAATGTCGAAGAGTGGCTTGGAAAAAATGTGTTTACAAATATATAAAGCGGTCAGTGAAGCGGATTGCCCACCTAAAAGCATATAATAGGGGTGGAAAATGGGAAACGGATTATCGTGTCGGTCAGCTTTCTCTCTGCCCACATCGGCCGCTCCGTACCCACACTTCCAAACCACCGATCAATTTCGTGCTCCCATTAACGATCAATTATGCCCGCTCGGTTTTCTCGCCCAACCATTGGGGGGTCGTAATTTACGCTTAGATTATCACTCGTGTTTGCATTGCACAACGATTTGTTTCAATTGTGATCAAATGAATTTTACAACCAGCGAAACCTCGGTACGCAAAAAGCTCCACATTCGTCTTTCGACGTTCCACCGGAATAGCAATTTTCCATTTTCGTAAAACGAGCGACGGTACTGTTTGCGAACGGATCCGATGGTGCCAACTGGCGAGATAGAGCCCGATGCACGTTGGTCATTGGGAGCTACCGAAAATCATGACCCTCCGACGGGAATTGCCTGTGAACAGTTTGTTCTAGTTTAATTGAGCAACACAAAAAGGCGCTCGGTTTGGGTTGGGAAATCGAACGGTAAGTGACTTCACCTTTTGCCCCTTTTTCAAACCTCGGAAGTGCAATTGCAAACTGACTGCTCTGGCGTGTCTTGATCGGTAATTGACTCCATTATCCCACAGCTCGGGTTGGCCTCAATTGCCTTCCTGTGAACCTCCGAATCGAATCCAACCGGTGTGGCGGGAATATTCGATTACCAGTTCGTTAGAACTTTTATGCCTTTGATCCTTTACTACACCACAGTCGGTGAATGTGGTGAATTTTATTTTATTCTTTTACAAACAGCTTTTTTTCCAACGCCAGCCCCGCATCCTGGAATGCTCGTGTTAAACGAACCCGATGCAGCACTGCACACTGTTGACTGGCTGATGGCGCCTAGCGTCACGTGCTGGCGTGCAAAAACACTTCTGCGGCCCGTGTTTTACACGAAAGCGGAAACTGGTGGGTGGTAAGCGTCAAACGGTTACGATCCTTAGCCGTCACTCCAACCACCAAGCCGGAGCGACGTATGCAACGGATGAGCTGAAAATGAAATTCCACCTGACGTGCTCACCTGCGAGGGTATTGTGTTTATTTTGATTCATTTTTTATATGTTTTATAAGCGCAACATGAGAATCCTTTTCGGTTGCATTCGTATTCACCCATCATGGCGTGACACGTCGTAGAAAGAGCCGCGTTGAAAACGATTCTAATTCAATTGTTCGCTGGATGAAACCGTCCCAACATTGAATGTTTGCTCTCGGAGTAGTGACACAGTTTTTGTTTGTGCGGGTGTTCACGGAGATTGCGCCCTGGTTTGCAATGTTTTACTTTAGCAGTAGAAAAATATCGGTACACATGCATTTTTATACACTATTTGCATTGTAAACTTATTTTCTTACATAAAACAAAAACATTGTTTAATGAAGATGCTAACAGATATTTGAAAGCCGCTTCTATTGCATTAAACATGGATTATTATTTAATTTAATTTTTACTTATTTGAATGGAACTGTTGATTATTACAATTTGTTTAGAAAACCCCTACGTTGATATTTATTTTTTTTCCTCGTACCTGACAGACATAAAAGCACTGAGCTTTAGAGCAAAGCTTACAATCCTAACACATAAAAATGCGCATCCCAACTGTCATAATACAATTTAATTGATTGGATCTTTATTATATTGGATTCTAAACTTCTTAAATGCTTATACAAACTTTATTGGATGGAAATATTACTTGTACACCACAAAATAAGTTCGTGAAACACACACATTCACAGTATGTTTTTTTCTGTTTTATGGATTGGATGCTGTGAGCATCCTATTTGTAGGGATGGTACCGTTATATTATTTCAATATTAAACTTAATGGGAATATTTTGGTAACCCTCGTTGAGCCGGGTGGCTTTTAAACATTATGATCGCGTAACGCACGGTTCCCACTGCTATCGCTTTCTCCCAACCCATACAGCCTACCGTATAACGACATCGTTGGGTACCATCGGCGCGTCGATGCTCGCTTTGGATGTGCCGATGGTAAGTGGTTGCGGAGAAAAATTTAATTTAAAATTTGTATTAAAATGTTAAACAAGAGCCGATCGTCGCTCAGTGTTGCCATCTTTTGCGTTATGAACTCGGGAACGGGCGTTGGATACGGTGCACGGAACGGTTGTGAAACCATGTTCGGATCTGTTTAAGTACCAGGTAAAACCACGGCTCTTGTCCAACCAGCTGGTAGCGAGAGTGTCTCTCTAAGGGATGCCCACGGTGTTGGCGAGCTCTGCAGTGTGCAGCCTATGATTCTACAGCACTGCAGTAGAATGCATAATGGAATGCGCTTTATGAGATTGGGATGATACGCCCATGGTTTTATAACATTTTTTTCGCGCATATTGGTTTCATGTAGATGTGATTCCTTCATATCTGATGGGTAAAATCAGAAGAATTTGAAAACAAAAATCAATTAGAAATAATATTTAAACGGGTTAAATTTAAAATAAAATATCTAAAGCTAACGTCGAGTGATGAAAAATGAAATTACTGTTTTAATCATACTATTATTATAAGCTAATGGATATTTACAACATCTTTTACTATGTCGGTATTATAAAACATAAAATATATAAATAAATTAGTTATTTAAACCACCAAACTTAGCATGAGATATTAAAAAATGGTCACATATGATTGTTTAAGAAATTGCTAGGTGTGAAGAGGTTTGTTTTAAAAATATATGGCAATATACCATCCTAAAACAAAATAGAATACACGAAAGAGAACATCTTTTTCAATCACGGTTAGTTTCTCTCAAAACAGTAGTATTTGCGGTTTTAAACAAACGCGTGAGCATGTATTCATCCTTGGGCAATTCGCAGTAGATCCGAAATTGTCGAGTATTTTTCAACCACATTCCTTCTCAAAATAAGTAATACTAGCTTGACGCCCCGGCGTTGCTCGGTGACGAAGGGATTGAGAAAAGAATTATGGTTTTAACTAATACTTGAAAGATATGTTTGAATTTAATGGTTACAATAACGACATATTTAAAATGTTTGATATTTCATCAATTTCCCCGTAATGTATAAACCTATAGGGTAATTATGTTGGATACACCTTGACATTTGTTTACATGTTTGTTTTGTTTGGGTTAGTAAAACTGAGTTTAAATTGTAAAATTTAGATGATTTTATAAAAAAATAGCGATTAAACAAACCTTCATCAACATTTGCAGTACTTTATGTGTGAAAAGTTTCAGAAGCGACGGTTCAGTATTGGTCGAGTTTTTAGTGTACACAAAACTCCATACATAAAAAAAACCTAAAATATGTAGTAGATGACCTCAGAAGAGGCCCAGAGGTATGCGGGAGGTTATTCATACAGGTTAGATTAAGCGTAGTGATGGCAGGTAGCTGCATAAAAAATTGAATCCAGTCAGCATTTTACTCTCCATTACGATGGAACAGTTCCCTCGGCGCTATTCGTAAACGGTATGGCCATTGAATCGAACGTCATATCTATGGGCTTTGGTGTTCCACTAAATCAACGATGCTGGAATGGAAATGAATTGAACGAAGCAATAAATAAACGATTCAAACTGCTACAAATACAAATGTTTTCATCGCACTACGATCTATCCTTTGGTTGTATAAAAAACATGCGCCTTAAAAGCATGTGTACACAAATTAACAAAAACAAGTTGCAAATAGTTGTAGATACGGCTCATACACTAGTTTTATTAGGTCCAAACAATTGGAAATACCAAGCGATATGTGTGAATTGTTTTGGTTCGGTTCACGCTTTCTAAAAACAATGTTCGTAATCGCTGGAATGTAAAAAGGAGGTTTTTGTTAAAATGGAGTTTAATTAAACGCATCTATCACAGCAAAACAACATTTTCAAAATTTATGACTAGCCACCAGACAAACGGTATTTGGTAACATTTTCCACAAATACCTCCACTTGCTACGTTTGCAAAAACATGCTATAACATTCGGTTAGGAGATAACTATTTCACGCTTTTTACTCTACCGAATTTTTGGCCAGGCAACAAAATCAGATGAAATTAACATTCGAAATAATAAGTTTATGCAGCGCACACTGCATTCGCGATGATAAAAAAAGCAATCTTTAATTCGGTTTGCTTGCAAGCTAACAATTTCACTATCACGTTTTCAGCACGTTCCACTCTTTACCTGCACAATAAACCAGTTATGCAAATAGTTGCGATGCATTGCAAACCGCCAACAATGTGTGGGATAAAAAGGAAACAACATATAAACCCGCGCTGTGCGCGTAGCACATGGCAAAGGTTATTGAAATAAAGAGACGGGAGACAAAAACTATGCCTTGATTATTCGCACAACAGGAAAAACTATTTGAACCTCGTTCGCACGTGGAAAAAATGCATTTATTTGTTTTCCTCCTCCGCTGGTACGTTTATGACGGTGGTCCGTGATCTCCGGGGAGTAGCAACGACCGGCGAACACCCGCTACTGTAAACAAAAGCACACGAGACTGCCACATAAAAATGGCTTCCACGGAGGGGTGGAATAAAACCAACTCTCCGATAAGTTTTCCCCCTCGTGATGGAACGGTCGGATGGGGAGATAAATCGGGCTAATTGAAATAATTCCCCAGCCTGGCCGGAGCGCTCCATAAAGTGCCGTCAAAAACGACCCCACAGGACACAAGCGGGTAAAATGTCACGAGTTGTCACGGACTTGCCGCTACAATGCTGCCAAGCCGCCGAGCCGTAAATCCCCCTCCCCTCCCCTCCCACCCCGTTGCGAGACTCTAACCCTCGATGGTTCGCCCGGCTCACGATTGGCTTCGTGATTTGCGCATCGGTGACGGCGGCAATGTGCAAACGTTGCATCGCCCGGTGGGTGCATTCACTCGTAAAAGTTACAGATTATGTTGATTTCGAAACAAAATCGTGCTTCGCGAGCGAACGAAGGATAAGCGGGCGATGCCATGCTGTTCGCTGCCGAAACATTGTGTTGCATTATATTGCGTTCCCTGGGAGCGCCTGGGAATGGTTTGGGTCATCTCGGACGTACATTTTTTCCACTCATCTGTATTTATTTGTTCCCAAAGGACAACCGGACGCAGAAACATAAAAACTGGTCGAAAAAGTAATACTTTGAGCCGGCCGTCAAACCCAAAACCCAAAACACGCGGACCGGACCCTCTCCCGGCAGAACGCAACAACGTTCGGCGAATGAACAGATGGAGATAAACTTTTAAAATATGCTTACCAAAAACACAGCATCCTTTCGTCTCGAGTGTTTTGCAGTTTTGTCAATTTTTTTTTTTTGTTAGTTCCCGAGCTGCACAAGCACCTGCTTCTCAAGCGTTGCATTCGAGTTTGGCAGCAATTTTATGTTGCTTTCGTGATGCGCTGCAATCAGTTAGATGCACCGATGCAAAGCGGAGCACTCGGAAACTCCCGGCGATTCACTAAAATCCCCAACATTTATTTCGCTCGAAAACGATGTACGAAATTGTGCGATAAAATTTACGACGGCACTGTATGCGGCTACCAACAGTTTGGGACGGGTTGGTTTGCGCCAAAGTTAAGTACTGGCGGAGTAACATCGCTAAATAATCCACGAACAAATTGGAGCGGACAGGACAGCGATTCAGGATACTTTGTGTATTACACTGTTGAATACACTGAGGATTTTTTTAGATCTGCCACATCAGCTTTAAACGTACACGAACTGGAAGAGTCTCTGAAACATGCTTTAAGTTTTTGCTGTTGATCAGAGGAGTTTCTTGCATTGAAAATTCAGACCTATAGTGGCCACTTTGTTTTGGTTGAACTCAGAGTCAAGTTGAAATATTTCCATACGTGGTTTTCAGTTAAGATCTTTATGTATCTTTGGATTCTACTATAATAATGTGTTCAAAAGTTACAAATCATTCAGTTTAGAATAAATTTATTTAGCACAAACTTAGATAGACTAGTTCAAATTTGTAACAAACATTTTGAAATTTTCCAGTACCTTGTAACTTACAAGGTACAGTACCAAATTTTCCAGTACCTTGTAACTTACTATGAATGTATAGAAAAATTAGAAAAGTTTTTTAGAATAAGTTTTGTTGCTCGCTTGTGAATTTTACTTTGCTCCATGTATCTTGCTTTAGAATGATCTGTTTGGCTACAGGTTTTCACATAACTTCTTCGTCTCAAACCATTAATAAATAAATCACAGAGTATTTCAACAACTAAATAGAAATGTTTTGTTACATGAAGGACAGTTATACATCATTTGTTACTTATTTGTTATCATATTTTCAGGATATACTATGTTCGAAATCATCTGTAAAATAAATAAATTTAATCCTTGAATACTAATCTGGCAAAGAAAGGGAACACCACGGAGATTAGAGATTTATAAACTATATTTACTTTTTCCTTGTTTGTGCATTTTCTTGTGTAAATTTGATTGCAATTTTTATTAAATAACACTGTAAAAACTATCATGTTAAAACAAAGTATAAACCTTCAACCAACTCTTATTAGTCCAGTTGAGCTGAGTCCTTCTCAAAACCGCAATTCTCAAACTTATCCATCACACAGTTGTCGTCCAGTTTGGCCAATGTAGGCTTGACATTAGAGAATGAAAAGAACCTCACTTGCATACCCGGTAGACGCATAAATCAATCGGTCAACTTGATTAAAAACCGACCGCCAATCGATGAACCTTTCTCGGCCTGAACGATTGTCTCTTCGGTCACAGAGCGACCCATTGCTTCAGGAAGTGAGTGATTGATTACTTCACATCGTTCGAAAAAGAAATACAAAAACACCCTTAGTATACCGGAAGACTATCCAAAAATAGTTCATTGTAGGGCTACGGAGTTCAAAAGTAGCAACTTTAGATCTAACAAAGATATACGTACGTTCGATCCTTCTTTTCTTTGAGATGATGTTTCCGTTAGGAACATAATTCAGTACAACACGATACTGGTGGCCTCTGTGGTTCAAAATGTTGAATAATTTACGAACACTCGTCTTGGGACGACTCCATTTAAAACAATGTCTCAGGTCGAACGAAATGTCAGAAGAACGACCCCAAAATAGCCCAGCTTTCCGTACTGTAGAAAATTATTGGAAATTGTCCCATCATAACCATAGAATTTCTGACGAAGCTTTCGTATTCTTGCAGCACAACTTAGACCGGCTGACGGCACTATGGTTTCTGAACGAACAATCATTTTCCGTTCTTACCGACAGCCGGTAGAATGATAGATGACCGAGTGTGATGTCTCTTCCCAAATTGCCATATCTGTCGGATATGGTCAATTCGTTTCTTTCGTTCGTCATTCATTTGTACGCTCTGGTAATCGGCAGTGGAATATTGGGCACCAATCATCATTTTGGCTTGTTTATTTTTTCTTAGTCACCATCGGGCCATTGTCCTAACTTGGTACCTGAGTTCGGAGTGTATTGTATTATGTGAAAATGTATAAGCAGCTCCAATTCATACAACATCCAAGAGAGCTTACAATTTAGAACAATGGAGTTGGAACACCTCCGAGTCAACGAAAGTAGCATACTTTATCCAGCGTCCCAATGGTATATTTGACTTTTGTTTATTTGTCGTATATTGTTCAAATTAATGGGTACGGGTACAAGTGTCCTCTGTAAATTTTCCGTTGAAAATTTAACAAAACGGTGATCTAAAGAATCAACGTGAGCAACTCAAGTGTGGGAATGTGATCGATTTATTTCTATAGTTATCTTGAATCAAAGCAAAGAACATGATCATGGAAGCAGTGGCGGATCAAGCTCTTTGGAGGCCCTGAGCGGAATTGTAGTAGAGGCCCTTCAAATTATAACTCATTGTAAAAATACAGACTATCGAGCCATTGTGGGCGGGCGGGTGGGCGGGGGGTGGGGGGTTAGCTTGACATAACCACTTCATCGATAACAAATTAAGAATTACATTTTATTTCATTTTTTAAGAAAATGTATAAATTGATTTGGTTCATGTTGCAGTTTCATGTTCTTTCTATCATCATCACATATTGCATATAGTATTTTAAAAGGTTTTAAAACTGGCTCGTACAAAGTACGAATAGATGAACTGTATTGAACTTTCAACAGTAAATGTCATCCTCATAATCTGCAGGCTTTTTTCATTACGTGGTAAATGAAAACATCGGAAAAGATTAGTTGTTGGAAAGTTGAAACAATTATTTTAGTTTCTTGTTTGCTTTCAGACATGGTAGTTGTTTCTGGCTCCAGGATCTCCGGTGCTCTAAAGACGGCTGAAGAGTTTGCATTTTTGTTGTCAACCAAGTTCAAACTGTTTTAAATCATCATAAATTTATCCAAAGCATTTTCTTGAGAATGAAAAAAACTTCTTCTTTCTTAATTTTCAACGGTTTACTGAT
This sequence comes from Anopheles ziemanni, assembly GCF_943734765.1. NCBI lineage: Eukaryota > Metazoa > Arthropoda > Insecta > Diptera > Culicidae > Anopheles > Anopheles ziemanni. The sequence continues at coordinate 44,704,833 of NC_080706.1, read as the reverse complement.
CCACTTTCAAACCGCTTAATTTTAGTCGCTTGTTTTGCGTGATTTTGAAGTCGTTATTAAACTTTTATGTCGCTAACATTTATCAAACTGAACATAGTAACATGGTAATTTCTAGCAAGAATTGCAAGAACTCTTCGCTTCTATCGGTTGTTTGCAAACACGAGCTTGGTTAACTCTCATTTATGTAGTATGTTTAATAGGGTTCCCTGACTGGCGAGGCTCCCCTGACCGGCGAGGTCCCCCTGACCCCCTGACCGGCGAGGCCCCTGGCGGCCGCCAACTCCGCCAATAGGTTAATCCGCCACTGCATGGAAGAGAAAGGGTTGAATTCATAATGAATTGATTAAGTAAAACACTCGAGAGTGCTCAAATATTACTATTGGAATATTAATTTTCTTAAATAATATTGTGCTTTTTAAAAAAATATCATTATGGGACTGCTTTCTCCCGAACCAATTAAGCTATAACAGTCAAAAGTCTTCCGTACATTAAAGTAATTCATATTGCTGCAAACGTAGTTAACAATCAATGCCAAAAACTAGCAATAACATAAAATTAATTAACATTCCTCTGTTATGCTTCTCTCTCGACAGATATATTGCGGTGACGCAGCCAATCAAGTACGCGAAGCATAAAAACAGCCGGCGGGTGTGTCTGACGATCCTGCTCGTGTGGGCGATATCGGCCGCAATCGGATCACCGATCGTCCTTGGACTGAACAACACGCAGGACCGTTTGCCCGCCCTCTGCGTGTTCTACAATACCGATTTTATAGTGTACTCGTCCCTAACTAGCTTTTATATCCCGTGTATCATAATGGTCTTTTTATACTGGAATATTTTTAAGGTAAGTACACGCTAGAATCAGCAGGGCAGTAGTTCAATACATTAAAAAAAATGCATAAAAAGAAACTTTTAAAGATGTTTTCTTGGTATACTACGTGTGCGAGAGAAAGCAAACTTGAATCCTCATCAAACAAATAACTCAATAGTGTCTTTCAATGTCCACACATTTTTCCACACAATTAGTAATGTTTTGGTTCAAATTGAATATGTCATGAATATGAATTAAATTAGAAAGAGGGTAAATCAACGTCCTCGTACAAAGAATAACACAAGCCACAAACCATGCACATTTTTCCCAGGCAAACCAATTCTCGAATGGTTTGGTGAAAAGCAGCTAAGACTCTTGGCCAAAAACACCACTCAAAGGCCCACAAAAACAAGCCACAGCGTCAGCGCCAGACTGGACCCGTAACGAGTCGGACGTGTTTATATGTTAGCAATTTTTCATCGGACTATGTTCCGCTGATGTTAAAGAGTCCTTTCCGTTGTTCGTTGCCAGCTGGTTGCTGTCGCAAGGAATTTGTCATGCATTGGCAAGCGGAAGGATGAAAAATGGTTTGTGGGCAACCGTAGATCTGGGACAAACCAAACATGGGTGGTGCACCTCTCTAGGCGGAAGCGGAACAAATGAACTTTTCGTCGGCATTATGACAGGCTCGCCGGCGCAAGGTGGAAAAAGTCAGCGGGAACGTATCACACCCTTGCATCTGCCAAGCAAATGACGATAGCAAATGGAAAAAAAAACCGGTACGGAAAGAATGGAACAAAAAAGGTGCAAAGCAAAACCAGCATTTCCCTGCAACCCGGCATTGCATAAACACCTACCATTTTTCATACGCCCCGTGCGGAGAAGTGCGGAAAAACAAACCGTACGAAACGTAAACCTTTCAACAATAGGAACGGCTTCCAGATTTCCCTTCTTGCCTTTCGGCACGATAATGTGCTGCCGGTGGGGGAAATAGAAAATAAAGCAATTTACAATATAACGATGGTGGAGTTGTTTGAAAAAAACAAAACCCACGCAAACCACATAATCTGATATTTGCCATAATTTATAGCTCGCCATGCAAATTCTGTTGCTTCGCAAGTACGCATCGAAATAAGTCACCAAACGAAATGCGAGATGGAGAAACCAGCTACACCCCGGAGTACGGAGTTTGGCGTATCTTTATTTTCGTCACAGCACACGCAACCGGGCACAAAAATGGCACCATGTGGCTGCTCATGACAGGCACGATCTGTTGGGTTGCTTCTTTTCTTCCGTGCCTCCGTTTGAGACCATCGTCATGAAGACGTTTAGTGAGTCCCATTTGAATACTAGACCAGGGCATACCGAGGATTGGAGTGTTAGCAATAGGAAGCGGTCCTAAGTGAAATAAACAATGCCACACGCGCACACCATTCCCTTCCTCGGGCGTCGTTGACTTTCCTTCGCCTTCCGTCAAGCTCGATGCACGAAGCGGGCCAAAACAACTCGACAGAACCATCCGTACGACTTTACGTACATTGTAGATAGTTTATGAATAATAAAATTTCAATTTAAGAGGGTAAACTAGTGGCAGTTTGTTTGGATGCGTGCGTGTGACTGTCTGTTTGTGTGTGTGTGTGTGTGTACCAAACCTCCTTCCACCACTCAAGGATTTCATGACGCGAACTCGTATCCCCCTGATTTAGGGATGGTTTTCGCGTTTCGTTTCGTTCTGGAAATGCTTCCGAACCGCGACACGTCTAGCGCTGTTGATATCATGTGGCCCGTCTGTCCAACCCCCAAAGTGTTTTCCACTTTCTGCTCGCCCTCCGCACCTTCCCGGGCCCGTGAGGATAAGCTTTCTTCCACCGTTTCTGCCGCCAAATGGGGCGCCGGGCCTCCGTTTCGGGCATGAAATATTTATGTCAGTGAAGTTTGCCGACGATAGTTCGCAGATTGAATAAGATGCCTCCGCGTGTGTCCTCACTCCAGCGTTCGAGCCGTTTCTTGGAGGGATGGTCGGACGTGGCGGCTGGTAGTGGAACATGTCAAACACGACAAATGTACCGAACTCGTTCCGCTTGTTGCTTTAATGAGCGGTAATGGTTTCGCTAGCAGAATTTCATTAAGTCATGCAGCTGTAACACACGTGTTGGGAAAAGATGCTCTTAGTGTGTTGCTTCTTCTTGACTTGGGTCGTAAGAATATTTATAGGGAATCATTTTGTCATTCAAAAGTCGAATTGTAAATAAAGTCGAATGTTGTCTAACAACATATCAAAACTAAGTTGGAAAAGTCAATAATTTCCATGTAAATAGAATTATTAATTTCGAGCCAGAGCAGATTTTCTTCAATATTATAAAAATCTAAGACATTAGAAAAATGAGGATACAAACTCAATAATTCAAGAAATCACAGAGGAAAAGTTTATTTTATTGTGAACAAATTAGTTCAAAACGTATTAATAAAAAGACAATTTGATTGTTTTAAATGATTCATAACAATGGGTTGTACAGGACAAATAAGTTCTTATCGAGATAGTAGATTTTGCTTTTTTCAAATTTTTGAATTGATTGTTTTACAAACATCTAGCTTCTGTTTCAATCCAAATTTAAGAGCTATTATGCTGGTTACCTACCTCTACAAAAAAAAAGCCTAGTCCTTGTAGGACTGGTTATCTAATTTTGAGCTATTAACTCAATTAATTCAATTGCTCCATCAAACAATCTATTCGTACACGTACGTGTCCAATTAATATTATTATTCATTCACGGGATATCTCTGTTTAACAACGTACTCCCATCGAAAAATATATTACAATAAATATTTGGAGAATCTCAATCATAAACTATAACCATAGAAAACATATCATATAATAGCTAGTTTTGTTTTATACTATCAACTCGTCTCAATTCTTATACGCTGCAACGTATCGTTGTTTTCCTTCTTCATAATTCATCTACTTCAATGAAGGCGCTGAGGACGCGAGCGAAAAAGCAACGAGCAGCCCGGAAGCCGCACCTCTCGGAGATCACGGCCGGCGGAAGCATCATCGAGAACATTGCTCAAACGAAGCGCTTGGCGGAAACGCAGCTGGATGGTAGCACGCGCAGCGGCTCGAAGATCCTGCCGGACGAGGAGCGGCCAACCAACACGGCGTCGGGCTCGAACGAGGAGGACGACGAGAACGCCGGGTAAGCTGTTGGCGTTGCCGAGACGCCATTTTTGCGCCTTTCCTTTCCACACGCTCCGCTAGTGGATGTTTTATTAGCAAACTAGCGATCCTCCAGCTGAGGACGTCATAAATTTTATGCAATGCACTGATCTGCCACCCAGCTAGTGTAGAGTTGTTCCTGTACGTGTGTGTGTGCCTGTGTATGTAGTTTTGCTTTTGGTGTCCACAGCATGACAGTTTTTCGGTTTGTGTTTTTTTGTTTTCGTGATGTGCATGCATTTTTACAAATCCTCAAACGTTGGTTCGCTGCTGAAAAGTGCATGAGTTGAACGGGTCGGTTTTGCTACGGATTCGAGGAAGCGAATGGGTGTACAACAAGTCACGGATTCTAATACTGCCCCCTGGTGTATGCTTTGGACATTTCCGATTCGGCAGCTTCACCAGAGATTTGATTGATGCAGTTTGATGCACTCTTTATTCATGGAGCATCAACTGACATGCATGAAGAACTGAACGCATTTCTAAATAGTTTCTAGAATAAAGAATAGGTTTAGTTTTTTTTCTTTACTCTTTCAGACATGTGAGATAGTCCAACTGCTGGTCTTATTAAAATATATTGTTAGTTTTTTACTTCAATTCCGTTTTTTGTTTTGAGTTGATGCACTTACATTTAAATATTAATTTAGCATAAGAATACTGTGGCTTCATATGAATCTTCGTTAAACTTACATTTTCTTTTATTTAGTGCTTCAGATTTTGGGGATGCAATTTGAATGCCATATGTTTGGTCGTGCAATCTGATTATTTATTCGATCTTAATGCCTGCCAGTCTTGAATGTACGTTATGCCTGTGCATCTGCACGTTGCAGGGAAACATCTCTCGCGTCTGCCCCGTTTCTTTGCTCGATTAGTTCTATCCATGGTTTCATACACAGCGTCTCCGTGGCTGCCTGAAACTGCTTCCGTTTCACTGTGGCAACTGCTGTCATAGTGCTAACTATCATTAATCATCAACCGTTGCGGAAAATAGTTGCAACGGCTCCAGCAGATACCGGCCATAGCTGGGAAACTCTTCGACTCAACACATTTGCGGGATGATAATTCATTTCTCATTGGTCGCTTCACAGGTCCCCTGACATTGACGACTGTCATGTGATTGTGAACGATAAATCAACAGAATTTATGTTGGCAACGGTCGTGGAGGAGGCGGGAAAGTATGTGTTCACCATCCACCGTCCATCGATTGTCCCACCCTTTCCCATCATTGTTTTTTCCCTTCGCTCTTTCCTTACCTTTGGTGTTTGTGCGCTCTACTGTGTCCTTTTCCGAGTAGTGTGTTTGGTTTAGTTTTTATTTGTCAATGGAAAGCAATACCCCGCGCCATCAATAAATTGTAGCAAGTTTTGTTTCCTACTCCGTGAAAACGAGGTAGAAGAGGCCTCGGTAAGCTCAGTGGCGTTAAATGTCGATCCAAATAGGACAAATGTACATGTTTTCGTTGCTTTACACACTTAAATTAAGTCACTTTAATAAACAATGTAAGCATAATTGCAGCTTCAATAAAAATACTATTTGTTTGATTTTTTACACTTTTGAATTTTGTAATCCACACGTTGCTTTTGTGCTGTCCTCACGTCGGACATATTTGGTGCAAAGGAAAACAAGAAGTTTAAGCAAAAATAGTATCACACGCGAACGTAAATTCAACCATGACACCATCACCATTTCAATGTCCGGCACTCGATGTACGCGCTGCTCGTTGTAGTTGTTGTACACGATGATCCATTCGGGTGTTGCGGGTAACGGAAGCCTCCCCCCGAGCGGGGGGAGCGGGAATTGTGACACTGCCAGCGCCAAACAGTTTCTCACGCAAACACTAATCGGTGCGGGGGTTTTTTTCACCATCCAAGTTTCTCGACGTCTTCTTTCAGCGTGGTGGCTCAGATCACGACCACGCAACAGGTACCGTCCGACCCGAACGGGAACCACGACTCCGGCTACGCGCCCTCCAGCATTGCCGACGCCCTGGCGGTGACTGCCACCCCACCGGAAAGCCTCAACGTGGCGGCCGCCACGGTGATTGTAAATAAGAGCGCCACCATAAGGAGTAGGAACGGTTCGCCCCGGAAGGAAGTCAGGTAAGACGGGGCGGGTTGGAAAAGGGTTTGAGTCCGGGTCGCTGGGAAGACTTTCCGCTTCACCGGACTGGTCCATCGGCGTCCCGGACCAGAACGCGGCGAACGTTTCTCTCTAATTTGCTTTTCTGTTTGTCTTCGGTCCAGCGTAACCCTGAAACCCCTATCGTTAGTTAGATGCGGTGTTCAAACGACCCTGGCACTCAATCGGAACGACTCGACGCTCTCAACGAACTCCCGGGACAGTTCCCGGAAGGACAAGAAGAACACACAAGCGTCCAGGTATGTTGTATACTCCTTCTCCTCCTTCTCCTTCTCTTCCGTAACTGCTACCCAAGAGAATTTAAAATGTTGGCGATATTTGGTCTCTGTTCCAATGTGAGGAAACAAGCGAAATGGGCTAAAAAGTAGCATTTGCAAACGTTTTTCCATACAAAAAACATGAAACAACAATAAAAACATAAGCAAACATTCTGTTACAGCACTTTATTCGAAAAGATTTTTTTGTTTTATTCTCAGAAACATAAACATAGTTTTAATCACTCAAGTCAAAGCGACTTGCACGAGTGACAACATCTATGTTAGACCTAAAAATCAGTTGATTCACACAAAAAACCAATACTAAATAGGTTTCGTATGTTTGAAAATAACGATTGATTTATGGATGTATTATTATGTTGCTTAGTTTTCGTTTCTGGAGTTATAGAGGATTTACGAAACAATTTTTTTTTTAAATTTAAGCATTTGTCTAATTTGATTTGTTTTAATCACAACACATTAAGGGTAAAATTAAAAAGAAAATGTGTACTTACTATGAAATTTAATTTGAAATTTTCCAAAGTGATTGGATCAATGTTGTGGTAGCAACTGCTTAAAAAACCTTTTTATTTTTTGTATATCGATTAATTACTCAACCGTAATAGACTGAATGGCCAAACAACGGTAATCTGCTTCACTCGTGGTGATCTCTTAAACATTGGACTGAGACAAAATAGTTTATTTACCATTATCAAACAATATTTATTGAACGGTGAGAAACCTAACCATCCAAAAGATTTCGTATCGATGATTCTTCGATGAACGTCCATAAAATGGTGTTAATTGGACACCAACCATAATTAAAATTGCATTCAAAGTGATGGAATTATAAACCGATGTAACGAACGTTTGATTGAAAGTTGTCACGCCAGTAAGTCACACGCCATCGTGTGCACGATTATTCGATTGATAACAAGTAACCGAACCAAATCGAAAAGCGCTCAACATGTGTCAACCACCAGAGCAATATTGCTTTGTCGGATTGATTGAAACAAATTGCAAATTGAATAAAAGCAAATTGAATGAAGCGGTGTTCACAGCATCCAAAATACTAACGCTTGTGAGTGAACGAGGTTCTTTTTCCCATATTTTTGGCTACGCCGCTGATGAACGCTCGTCATGTAATTTATTTTATTGTGTCACAAATCACAACTGAGTCATTTTTGGTTTTTTTTCGTTATTTCATTTCTGTACGGAAAACTTTACACCGAACTCGTTAAAAATATAACACCTTCACCGGGTGGGGGATGCACCTTGGACGGTTATTGCAGTTTGGGTGGGAAAAACTCTTGAATAAATTATGACTCGTCGCTCAAACAAACTTGTAGCCAAAATGCAAAGTCTGTCTTGACGAGGCTGAAATAGGCTTTCCTTACCATCCGGTTGGTAATCTGCAGCGTAATTCATCGTACGCTGATCGTGGGTGTGAGGAAAAAAGCGGCCCCAAATCCTTTCACTAATCCGCCCCTACACTTCATCCGGTTCGCGGAAAACTTGAGCAGTCTCAAGACCCAACCCGGTAGGTACTTTCGACGCCACCATCATCGTTGCTTTTAATGGGTTGAAGAAATTTAGTGTTATTGCAGTGGGGACAATTTCCGCTACCTCACGAAGGACACCATTGTTCCCCGTGTCCCTCACATGACCCCCTCCAGCATCCTCTCGGTACCGGCAGAGGGGGGATGGGATTGGATTGTACGGCGTTCCTACCTTAATAAAAATAATAATGAAAATTTTGTTAAATTACTGGAAAATTTATCTGCGAGTGATGAAATTTCCATGATTTGTAGCGGGTGGCGCATCTCATTGCCGAAGCCGCTGGTATCATCGCGTGGCGGCCTTTTTTAACAGCTTTCGGTCGGGCCGGAAGATGGATAATCTTCCCGTGTTGCTTTATTTTATTTTATTTCAGTTTTTTACCTTCGTAGCAGTTCTTTTCCTCCCATCGAAACGATCGGCTAGGATGGAAGTAAAATGACGAACAGCCGCGGTGCATTATGAGCCGTTCCAGTTTGTGGCACATAAACCGGCAGACTGTGTCACATTTGGTTACCGCGCGCGCGAGGAAAGTATGTCGCGGTTTTTGTCCCTTTTTGCGGAATTTAATGGAAAAATTGAAAGAGAAAGATGAAGCGTGCAAAATAAAATATATTCCGGCGAGAAGTACCTTCACACCCCGAAGGAAATCGACCGGTCTCTGGTGGAAAGGTGTAAAACATGCTTCACGGTGAGACGAATTCGCCTGGAAAATGTTTTCCTCCCCCAAAAACGGGGTCGACATTGTTTGTCACTTGTGCCGCCAGCGTGAAGTGGCAAACAATAAAATGCAAACAAGCACCGTAGGATCAGTCGGGTTTAGTTTGTACCATACCGAACTGGTCCGAAGTAATAATGTTCCCTACCGGCCGTTAGACCTTTGCCCTTTAACCCGACCATCGGTGGTCGTGGTGGTCCAACAGTGCCGAATCTCGCTCCAGGGACACTTTTTTCAGCGATGCTTAAAACGAAAGAATAAACAAGCGTTTTTTACTATCACGCAGCCTCCCGGGTCTTATTTCAGCGCGCTTTATTGCGTGCTCGCAACCGCGATCCGGCCCAGCCATCAAATTATAATGCATTTTTATTTATTCGAAACGCGCCCCACCTGACCCCTTCCCCCCACTCCCGCTGTCAATCGAATATTGGAACAACGCCCGGAGGCCGTCAGGTGGGCACCCGAATGAAATGAAATCATTTATTCATGATGGCTCTCCTGGCAAAAAAAAAGACGTGCACCAGGTGTAACGGGTTTTAATTTTGCACGGGAAAGGAAAACAAATAACCGAGGGTCCGAGTGCAAAAGACCGCCTCCGTGCAGAATGGTGCACGTGTGTGGCCGTTACGTTCCACTGCATCGCTTGACGTCATCCGGGGGTAAAGTGTGAAGCCGATGGTCGATGTTGTTAGGACGAATCTCCGGTGGGCCACTCGGGACGCCACTTCAGATCCTGGACACTCGAAACGACGCCTCCGACAGCTGGTCCGCACATATTCAAAGGGTTTCGGGAAATGATGCGTGGATATACTGCACTTTGCCGGTTCATGGACGGAATTCGCTGCTTTTTCAATACTTCGGCCGTTAAATGCGTGCGGCTGACAGCCCGTTCGCAAACGATAAGTGGTTCTTCTGCCGGCGTATGACAAAGACGCTACACCACTTCAAACTTCGTAAAGGTCAAACGGACGGTTTGGGATTCATTCGCACGGTAGGTGAGTTTTCCCGCACGACCCGGTGATGGTTGTTTTCAGTGCCTGAAAGGATACTTTTTGATTTCGTCCCGTTATGGGTTTTGCTTATACATTCGGGACTGCTTTATATTGCTTGGGCGTTCAGTTTATGATGGAAGATAATTTTCCGCTGGGGGCTGGGAACAAGTCAACTCGCTTTTTTCATATCCTCAGAGGTGCTTCAAATCTCTGGCAAACTCTTACGACTGAAAGGTTGGTAGGGAAATATATTTCATTGGATTTTTAAATTGAAAATGGACCAACCAACCATCGGCCTGCTCTATATATACCTCAATAAAAAGCCATAATTTTGAACAAAACTTATAATATCGTTATGACTAGTTTTACGACAGCTTGCCGAGAACTGATAAACAAGATTCTGATCCACCAAGTTGTATAACTTTGCCCTCGTTGCCTCGCGTAAAGCTTCTCATTCAATCTAAAACTTCTCGCGTAACCAATGGCAACCAGGGGAGGTCAAAGTCTGTCTGGAAAAGTTTTTCCAAAGCAGGAGATGAAATACCACTAGAGAAACCTTCTGAACGGTTTGCCAATTCGATTGTGTACACCGTCCACAATTATACTTCCAACCGAAAGTCACATTTTTGCTCGGCCAATTCTCAACCGACGCCATCCAAAGGAAGCCATTCAAACGGTGAACGGAGAATCCATGGCAATTTCTGTGAAACTATTTTTGGTCGCTTTTAGGTGATTTCCTTCCTTCCTGCCTTGCTTCTTGCGCAGGCTATTTTGTTCGTTTCGAATGTAGCTTTTTCTTTGTTCACTTATTGTTGTTCTTACTTCACCCACAGGTTCACCATCTACAAAGTAAACAAGGCGTCGAAAAAGAAGCGCGAAAAATCCTCAGCCAAAAAGGAACGAAAGGCAACCAAAACATTAGCTATAGTCTTAGGTAAGTGTGGAAAGCTTGTTATAAACTATTATTACTTATCAATAGCTGGTTTTCACTTAGAAATAATTTACGGAAAACTATAATCTATTAAGATCCCATGATATGAATTCTCCAGCAGTATCGTGATGTTAACAATTTATTAAAGAGTCATGTAACGAAAGCATAGCTAAAATAAAGGAAAATTTAACTGGCTTGAGTAAAAATGTTTTTTAACGCTGATTGTCAAGCTTGAAATATTTGTCAAGCACGAGTTGAATTTGGGAGCCGAAAATGTACAGACGTGTCCCATTTCACGCTGTACGTGTTGACATCAGCAGCATGTATGATTTTCGATTTTTTTATCTCAAGTTTTGAAGGCGAAGGAATATGAACCAACGAATGGTGGGCAGAGACTCTGTGGCACGTAAGCGATACATTTGGCTAACAAGCTGCAAGAAGAATAAAACGCACACAGAAATCAAAACAGAGACGGTACACTCTTGGCAAGAACGAACACAAACAGTCTGCACTTCGTTAGTATCCTTAACACTTCGTCAATCAGCAACGTGATTTTTTTGTTTAAGCATCATAGCAAAGGCAATGCTCACCAGCTTGAAACAGCTCCTATCAAAGTGTCTTAGATGTGCGAAGCGGTTAGGTTCCTTTCTATAAAATAGAAGAATGTGAATAGTTTATAATTGTTTCAATAATACCCAGCAACAAAACAGTTTGCTGTGGAATGTTTAATGTGCATGATAAATATGGTTTATGAATTTATTATTGTACATGAGCTACTGCAGGAAGATGTTTGCTTACTAATCATTTTATATTTTTTTGGTTGTATTGAAGAACGTTAAACCTCTTTTAAAAGTAAAACATGATTATAGTAAGGTCAAAAATGATCGACGTCATTGACTTCATAAGAAAAACCACTAGGTTTAAAGGCATAATTTACATACTGTTATCTCTCCCTTCTTGCAGGTGTATTCCTATTTTGCTGGGTACCATTCTTCACGTGCAACATCTTGGACGCAATGTGCGCGAAGCTCGAGAAGGACTGCCGGCCGGGCGTGACGGTGTTCATTCTGACCACGTGGCTCGGGTACATGAACAGCTTCGTCAATCCCGTCATCTACACCATCTTCAATCCCGAGTTTCGCAAGGCGTTCAAAAAGATCATGCACATCGAGTGAGTGGGACGGATCGGGCCGGGCGCTCACGCGGACGACGACGAGGGTGGAGGCGCTCGGGAAACGGTCGTCCAACGTTCCGGACGGTGTGTGGCGGTCGAGCGAGGCGCCGCCGCCCAGCGACGGACCGTCACGTGGAGCTAGCCGGAAGCGTGCGTCGAGCTGGCGGACGTCACCGACCGTCGCTCGAACGACTCGAAGCGGGATCAGGGCCGAACGGGGACCGCGCCCGGCCGAGGGAAGCCAATGGACCAACGTGTGACCAACGGGGGCCGGGAAGGGCCGGGTGTGCCTTGCAACCGACACGACCCGAGAGTGAAAGGTAGGGAACCGTTCTATTTTTTCGCTGCCAACCATCGCCGGGCGGTGGAGAACTCACCCGAGATGGACCGGAGGCCTGTGGTGGTGTAGGTGGGCACGCTGTTTCCTCCACACCCACCCGGAGAGGGAGACTCTGACGTGGGCGAAGGCTTACTTCGCTACCCGGAGACACTCGTTGTGCCGGACGTAGTTCGATGTAGATACTATTTATTCCTAATCCTGACATGCTGCTGACATTCCTCGACTGTGGAAAGACTGCATCCAGACCTACAACGCTGCCAAGATGAGAAGCAAGAACGTGTTCAATCTGCACACTCAATCACACTTACACACACACATACAAGGAAATTTAAACAAGCTGACCCACATAACGACATGACGATACACAGCTATTGACTACCGGTTTTCAGTTGAAGCCAATAAATCCTTCAATTTTCCCGCCAGACCACAAACCACTACCAAATCGGTAACCAATGGCCACGGTAAGAACATCGGATCGGAATCGGTAGTTGTATGTGTTGTTGAGTGTACCACTATCATGCTCATCTTTGCGAACATTTACCCAACTAAACCCATTTGGTATTGAACTAAACTCTTTATGATCTTTTTTTTTCAATGAAATCTTCTCTTATACTCTGGCTCTGGAAAACTTCTCTCTCTATCTCTCATTGAATATCTTACTTAAATTCATATTTCTTGACGAACGCAAAGACCATCAGACAAACATACATTGGGTTGCAACCTGAAAACTTCGACGGATCACAGAAACTATCTCTCGCGTAGAAATAAAACAAACTTGATTGCAAACTACAAACAAGAAAAACATGTGTGCTGCAATAAGGCAGATCGTGAAAAAAAACAAAATAATCACCGTAACGAACCGTAACGCACAGGACTATCGGGTGGTCCTTCCTCACATGAGCATGTGGATCGGCATATGTATGGCAAAGCAAATGTTTCTATACGGCCAGTGCCAACCATTACCAAAGCATAGGGAAAATGAATAAACAATGTAGATAAATAGTAAACTTTTTCTAAGATAAAGCACCGCTTACGTTTAAGCTTACAACTTGCGATGAGCGAAAACTAAACGAACAGTGTGTAGGAAAACCATAACGAGACTATCACGAATGCACATGTCAGGTAGGAAAAATGCAAGTTCTCCAATTTGACGGAGAGTAGTTTAATGAAAATGTGGAAAAAAGCATACTGAAACTAGGGTGACGATTAAACGACCCACAAACGAAAACCCAAGCTGTCAAAGCACCAGTCCCACTCTTCGTCTTCTGCATACGAAACAAATAATCAGAACACTCAAGCATGTATAAGGGGGTCGAACAACAATCACCAGTAAATATATAAATCCGTGGTAAAAGCAGCGGAACGTGGGAATGCCGTCTCATAATGTTGAAATATTTTATCTCTCATTTTTTTAAATATGCACTCGGTGGTCCAACAACGGCGCTCCCAGATGGTTCACACGTAAATAGGACAACAACGATATTGGTAGTGATCGTTTCCATTTTAAACACTGGATAGTAGAACGGTTTTTATAGAATTCTACAAACAACCAAACCACTGTAGATCATTGCTAAGAAAGATTAGAGAAAGATTGCTAGAACTACATTAGAAAAGTATAAAGCTGATTACGTGAGACATAATAACAAACCTAATCAAACATGGAAATGAACCTAACGAAACAACCGATCAAAACTTTATTTTCAAAAACCAAACCAAAAGACACACACGAACACAAAAGTACAGCAAAAACACAAAACAAACCAATGCAAAAGTGAAAGACAAAAAATTGAGATTAGTGTTTAGGTGTGGCAACGGGCCGATAATCTGATGCATCACTATCCGTCTGGTCGGGCTGCGTGCGCTCGCAGGGCGGTAGGAAAAAGATTCCGTTCGCTACTAATGTGTAAATGTACATAGTCCGGGATGTTAGTGGCAGAATTAAACAAGAAAATCAAACTACTAACTAACTAGCGGCGGTAGGCTGCAGAGTAACGCTAGCGAGTAAGGAATAGAAACGTAAGAAATCGTGCGAGTGTGTCAACAGGTTTATAACTCAAACGGGCTAAGCCACGTAGACGCAGATGCAGAACGGTAGAGTATCACCTATTATCCTACACCGTGCTAGTTCGAAACGTTCGAGAAACACTACACAGACACACCCGCCATTGCACATCGTGAATGTGTTTCGCTGGGAAAACGGAAGAGATTTTATGCTCAGTACAAATTTATCAATAAGCCACACGGAAATCAAACTACTAATTCACTAGGCATGATCACCAGATGTTGTTGTAGATAATCGTGGGGAAAGGGAAGCCGAGCTATAGATGTACGTAGATTGTAGCCGAATGGTGACGGAGCCATCGTTGTGAGAGTAACCCAAACGACTGGTGAATGGTGCCGGGTTCCCTACGGAGAACTTGAGGTTCCATCTGCCGCAAAGCTGACGGTAAATGTTGAGGATAAGATCTTCGTTAAGCGTTTCTGTAGGGTATTTGTATTTTCGGTAGGGATAAGGTATTGTTGAGCTGTTTATGTTTCACTCGTTCCGATAGTTTATCGAACTGTTACAACTGAATAAGTTTAAAGACTGTCCTTTTGGAATCAGTAGCCACTAAAGGAAAATGCTCAAAACGAGTGAAGAGATCGCTGATCCGTTCAAAGCCACTTCCTACCGGTATCTCTCAGCAGAGGATCGAGAACTCCTCCGAGTGCAACGTGCATAGAGGGTGCATATGTATGTTTTTACACTTGATTAGATTTGGAATAATATTTCTATCCATACCTTTCCTTAAATTCGCAACAATTGCAACAAACAATTCGCCCCGTGGTGAAATTAATTATACATACAATGTTAAGTTGAAATTTATCCCTCAATTATATTGCCAATCGACTGTACCTTATCATTTAAAGCTTTCCTTTTTTAATTATACTTGGTGAAGACATTTTTCGCCTCATCCTTTTTGGTTATCTAATCGATCGTTTCATTCCTGCACAAAAAGTGCAAACTCGACAAACCACGACCCGTGACAATCGAATTTACTTTCATCTAATTTTAGCATAAACGCCACCCTTGACTTCCAGGTGGTCGTTCATAAACAATTTTATCTGATATCGTGGCCATAACCCTTAACCTCGAATGTTTCGAAAAATCGCTGAAGCTGGGTGGGATTTCTTTAGGATTTGAATTTTCACCCGAAAGATCGTGCAGCAAACATGGAAAGATAAACGTTCAAAAATTGATTTTTTGTTCCGCGAACCGGTGCTGACCTTTTTGACGACGGTGATACCGGTTTTGGGCCAGGTAATTTGTTTTGCACCGGTTTGGCCTTTTGGCGGTCTAATTAATTTGTCAACTGCCGCACGCTGGTACACCGGGCGCATCGTGGAGACTCGGACAATCTCCGGAAATCTATTGTTCCACTTTGGTTTTGGTGTTTGTTGTTTTGGGGAAAGCAAATGAGATATTTTTTAAAAATCACCCACCTTTCTTTGACCATCTCTTTGCCCATCGCGCCTACCGTTGGGAAAGGTCAACGGTGGTGAGAATAAACCCGAGCGCCCTTATCAGATTGTGTCATTTGATGGTTTTTGGAGCTTCGCTCGCTCCTTCGTGCGCTGCACCTGGTGTGAAGGTTTGTATTCTTTCGGTTTTGTTTTGTTTCGGGAAGCGTTTTCATAATCACCGCTTAATTTTTACCAAAACGGTGTCGCGATGCTTTGCTTCAAGCACATCATCTGGCACACGCGGTTTGCCGAACTTTGGAGTTGCCGGCTCACAAACGCTCAGAAAACAGAAAAAACCGCCGACGAAAAAATACAACAAACAAGAAAAATCTGACCGCTGACTTTGGGTGTCACAACTTTTACCAAAAAGTCCAAAGTGGGCGAAAACGGAGCAAACAAATCAAAAAAACACTCTTCCTTCGGAAGGGATTTTAATTTCTGAACGCATTAATCACCTGTCAACGTGGTGTCCGGTCGTCTACGGGGTATTGGATATTTTCTTCTAACGACAATAAAGAGAGAGAAAAAAAATGTCACCGCATCATATCCGCAACCTTTTCAGGCCCTTCCTTCGTTAAGGGTTTTCTGTTTTCGAGATAAGAAAAGCGAGAGTAAAAAACGTCGCCAACAATCTTAAACTGTGGCAAAGCATAGCTAAGATTCGTGATGGTAGATGGGGGGAAATAGAACCGCTTTGTCACAGCCAAGACATGGTGGGTTGCGTGGGACCAGGGGATATCAGAAAGGGAAAGGAAAAGAAAAGTTAAACCCAGACACCGAATCTACAGTATTTGTGAAGGATGGTTTAGTCTTTTTTATTCATGACGAATTGACAAAGAAGCCACTCTGCATCCTTTGTGTTCTATTCTTCTATTTTATTTTCACGTCCGCACAATCCCTTTAAATACATTTTATTCTATTTCGGTGCCATTCCATTATTGCTGTCCAGCGCGTTCTGCCGCCTTTACATTCAGTCACGTAAAACGTATTACTTCATAGTCCACTGTTTTCATCTACTTCTGTTTCGAGGGGGGCGGTTCACAGGGAGTAACAGAAAAATATAGTCTCCACGTTCTCGGTGAAGCAAAAACCATTCCCACGCAATCTTCGCAAAACTTTAATGCTAAACCAGTTCCGCTTGCTTCCCATCACCATGCCAAGCAAGTAAAAGGCGAAAAAACCGTTTCCTCCAAGTTTCCACCTTTTGTAAAAGCGATCGGAAAACTTTCCAAGCGTGACGAATTATGCCCATCGATGCTGACAGTGGGCGGGAAAAGTTAGTCTCCAACATAAAGCTATCGGAAGCCAAAAAAAAAACATAATGGTGGATGGAAAAGAAATTCGACCGGCTGTTAGTAAAGCGACACCGAACCAAAAAGCTAGTTCTGGCTCTAGCTGATGCGCACCCGGCGAAGAGCTTAGTGAAGGATTATGCTACAGCTTCAGCGGTGCTGGTGTGTAGCGATGTGGCGTTAGAAGTTTATCCGAACAGTTACGTGACACGCCCTTTCACTGAGCTGATTTCATGCAATGAATCAACAAATCAAGTGTTACTTACCCGTGGTCGTTTACATCAAAAAGCGCCTCAAAGGTAAATCAACACGATCAAGATTATCATTACCAGTTTTTGTTTGTAATGTTTTAAGAAAGATATTCTATGGGATACAGAATTGTTAAAAAACAAAGCAGACTAAGGAACGACAGAGACAATTTAGAAAAAAAATGTTGTATCTTAAAATTATAAAATGCTCAGGCACAAGTTTTTTTTAACTTTTACGTTGTTCGATATTTATATGGTTTTAAAACAATTTTAAAAACGATTTTCATAGCAAAACCGTGGGTTTTTAATTTTGGTGCTCACATGCAAATACTATGGGCCAAGAAATTGTAATTTTTGAAAATTAATTTTTACAGCACTTAGTTTAAAATATAAACTATTCATCGCTATCGTCCTTTAAAAATCAACTACCATAAAACCATGCATCCATCCCAAAGGATCAGTCCTGCTTACGTAAAGAAATTTGTCACTCTCCTCTTCATACCTTTGCAGCTTATGATATCTGCAACAACTGACCGTTGAATCGCATACAAGCGTTGGATCAGGCTAATATCGCTCGTTTACCTGGGTTCTTATCGTACCCTACACTATCGCTGCAAATAAGAAACGATGTTGTCGAGTGATTTTGGCCCGTTGCTTGGGAAAGCTTTTAGCAGGGTTTAACCGGCAGCTGATACGCGTTGTAATGGGTTCAGTTACCGGAATGTAGCCCTAACCTGCTCGCACGTCGCATGGTGCCCCTCGTCCCGTTCTCTGACGAAGCAGCGATGAATTTAATTGCTTCCGTAATTACATAAACGCGCCAGCGTCATTTGCATCCGGCTGATGCTCGTCGCAACGGAGCTTTGGCAATCTGAAAGCGTTTCCAGCACTAACAAAGCCTTGTGCAGGAGCGCAAGCATGGCCGAGCTGGTACAGGACTTCGTTTGACGGAAGACTTCGGACCGTGGATTTGAGCTTCAGCTTGTGTCCTACCTCTGTGTCCACCGTTCAAAAGCGAAAGCCGGTGTCTCTCATGGTATGGCCAAGGGTTGCATCATTAAACCTGCCAGCTAGACGCTAGTGGTGATGGATTATGCAGATTTCACTCAACGCTCCATACTCCACGCGTTACGTACGCGTTCTCGAAGAGCGTTGATTAGAAGCCTTAGGTGCTGATAAAATCAGCTTGATCATCAGATTTTAAGCAACTACAAGTTGTTGGATGTAGTTAATTTTGCCTCATTATCTACAACTCTGTTGCGATTCATTAGGACGACGATTGATTTTTATTACGAAAAAGTAACGATAAAATTCAAAGAAACTGCTTTAATAACCAGAAACTTTTATGAATTCGTAATTCAAAAATTGGTAAAAGAAAATGGGTAAGAAGCAAATAATATTTGTTTTAATTGACTAACATATTGGAAACACAATATTGGGTGTCTTGTTAGAAAGCTTGTATGCAGTGTATCGAGAAAAATAAACTTTATCGAATTAACATACCAACCAAAACAGCTACTAAAAAATGGCTGTACTTCAAATTACCAAATCGTACCGAAGCTATGCTAACACCAGCAGACACTTTGTCAGCAGAGATTTTATCGTGCAGAAATAAAACTTGAAGCACTGTGAGCTGTCGAAGCTTATTTCAGTGTCTACGATGTTTTCAATTCCCTTCCGAACCGGTCGTAATGATAGTGTGAACAGTAACCAAAAGTTCTCCGGTCCCCGGACGACACGATGCGACAATTTCAAACGAAGATAAAACACAGAACAGAACCGAAAGACTAGCAAGCCGTACCGTCGTCATGGCAGCTCATAAATATAATGAAAAACTTTCCGGTACGCGTCGTTTAGCGATAAATTTCCAATGACAACCATTGGTGGGTCCATCAATCTGATTCTCCTGCAAGAAAAGTGAAAGCAAAAGAAAATGCCAAGCGAAAACTGACACGTTCTTCCACGACCAGTGAGAACGGAGCGATCTGAAGCGATATCTCTTCCATGGCAACAAATGTGCCAGTAGCACATTGTTTGGCCTTTTGCTCTTCTGATGTCCGTTGTTTCATTTTTCCTTTTTGCTAAGAAAAGGGCTTGTGATATTTAAGACAAAAAGGCGTTAAGCAAAATGAAAACGAAAAATCAAATGCTCCAAAACCGCCAATATCGTTTGAACGGTCTGGTATTCGACTTTCCATCCCGATTGGAAAAACTCATCTTTCTTCATTATAAAACATTAACTTCATAAAATAAATCAGCCGGCAACGGGGGAGAGTGGAAAACGAAACAAACTGGAGGAAAAGGAATCACTGGACCGTGGCGCACGAACGCCGTGGGTCGAGTTCCGGACGAGGTGGCAATCCGCCAGCGTCATTACTTACCCCCGCCCCCTTCCCCATTCGGCAGTACATTACTTACCGTCTGCCCTCGCCCAAGCAAGCAGGACCGAATTTTGCACCCTTATTCGATTGGCGTGAAACATTTGTTTCTTCATCCTTTCCATCTGCCCCATGTTAGCTTTTTCCTCCCGAAATCAAAAATAAAATGCTTCGCCACGCCGTGAAGTTGGAATTTTGGGAAAGTGGCCTGGAGGGTAAAATGATTATCCAAAATTGAATCGGTTCACTGGAAGCGGCTGGGCGTGTGTCAAAGGGTACGCTGAAATGAACGCTCAACGACCGCCATAAACAAATACGTAAAGTTTTCACAAGCCGTTTTTTTTCTGTTATCCCTTCCCCAGCAAAGAGTTGCCAAGGTCAGACCGAGCGATATCGGAGATTGGTTTCAACCGGATGCAAACTGCTGTGGGGTCAACACACAGGGACATAATGGAAAGGATTGTTGAGCGAACCGCAGCCGGAATGGGATGGAGATAAACTTTTGCCACGAGTAGTTAGACCTTAGGGAAAGCTTTGAAATCGACGCTGTTAACGACGTGCTGGAAATGGAAACAATCTGCTCACCGCCGGCGGGCGTGGGAGATGTGGAAAGTAAAACAGCAATAATTATGCTAGAGGAGCAAACAACAAACCCAAACAACAACAACAGACCATATTCGATTAAACTTTAAACGGCTCCCTCGTTCCACGTGTGGATATGCTCGGTTTCCCCTTCGCTCCCCCGAAGCTGATTTCTTTCAATTTAATGCTCCGGTTTGAGCACCCCTTGTCGGGAAAACCTCCTCCCGCTCTCGCTTGTGAATCGTGTGAGGCGGCTTGCTGTTGTTGTTTTTTGCTCCTTCCGCCTCCCTACGGCTCATAAAACCCGATAATAACCCTCACGAAATGAACAAATCTCCCGCCGCTCGGGTTTCCTTCCCGCTCGTCGGCGGGAAAACCAACCCCACCGTAAAAGCGCTCATCAAATAATCCTCTTGCCATGGTTCGGTGGAAATTGATGTGAGGGCTGCCTCGTTCAGTTCGTTGGCGTGTGGCTGGGTAGGTTGTGAAAAATAAACGGATATCGATATTTAATGGCCGATCCGAATCGCTTGGCGTTTAAACTGATTATTTATTTTTGCGATTACCATAGTTAAACCTGGCCTATCAGATGTGTATGATCAATGCTTCACGCTGGTTCATATATCCATGGTTGTGGGAAGGATTCGGTGAAGTAAGATGATGATGATGATGATTATGATAATAAAGATGATGATGACGATGAAGCCGACGATAGCTGTATTTATGAGTGTAATTTTTTTACGATATTCTCGCCGGTGTACGACAAACGCCGGAGGTTACCGATCTTAAAATCGTAAATCCTTCCATCGGCGAAACGATTACAAACCGATAACAAATATTTCGTTGGATACCTCCGCTGTATGAAACAAGTTTCTTAACCATATCAATATATTTCTGTAGAGAATTTTTCTCTACGGTCTTCTTGTGGTGCAAAGAAAGCTCACACCGCGAGCTTCAGTTTGCTATTGCTTTATTTATTCTATCAAAACAACTCATTTGGCTTAATGGACAATTCTTTTCACTAAGTTCCTTACGACTCGTGTTTCCTTATTCCTTGATCTCTTATGTTCCCTTCAATACGCGCTACAATGTAGGCAAACCCCTCAACATAAATTTCCAACAATTTTGTATCAGTACTTAGAGATGTTTTCCTACGGCTAAGTAAGCAACATACAGATTACCGAAGAATTTTTTTTATTTTAATAGTTTCTAGAACTGCAACTTCACTAAACATTTTTGTCATTCATTATTGAAATTAAATTTAGAGGGAAATTTTTTTTTTTTTTGAAAATTGAAACATTCATGAACTACCAGGCGCCTCCATTTCGTAATTACAACCAGGCGCCTCCATTTAAATACTTTGAGTACGCAAGTTACGCGACTATGTCGGAAGTTGCGCATAACATTGGTGAGCAGCAAATATTTGAGTCTTTTGCTGTATTTTATTGTTGTTAGGTATTGTTTATCATGATTTTTCTTTTTGAACGTGAAAACAAAAGTTTTAAATAGTTTAATTTTAACCAGAGACGATTTTATACAAAAATGTTACTAATACTGTAATGCAGGTAACATTACTACATCGTAAAACTACATATTCATAATTTGAGCTGAACTTTATTGAAAATATTTAAATAAGTGACAGTTTTCAGTTGTCAGGTTTTTGTTAGACATTTTAATTAAACCGGCAAATGGTGTTTACAGGTTTAATGATTCGTCTAACTGCTTGCATTTCCTGACCTGCACATTCATGATGCACACACCCATCAAGAGAAAGTTCAACAAGTTCAGCACACAATCCTTGCGTGCCTAATTGCGCTACGGTTTGCATTTCCCGTCGAATCAACAGCAGAAAAACTGCCCCTGCTCCTCGTTAGTCTCGGGTACCGCGAAGCAATCTACAATGCATGTAGCAACAGTGTCCTGATGCGCAATCGGAAGCCTTAAGCAATTAAACATTACGGCACAAAAGCTATAAGGGACGATTTCTTCCCACGACACGTTTTCCATTCCAACCCTGCTTGTGCCAGGAAAATGTTGCCTAGTGCAAAGAAAAACCAAATGAGTTAAAACGGTTTCCAATAGCAACGTCGCGTGTGTTTCATTCACCTGATGTGATGGAAGCGGTCGGATTGTGCCAACCTGACCGACGGCAACTCCCAGGGCTTGGTGTCATCAGCACGTTTACAAGCCCCTCGTGTATCTGTGAAATGCAGCGCACCCGCCGGAACGTTTCCATCCGTTGATTGTCCGTCGAGTTGCATTTCATTACTTTTTTTCCCCTTTTAACTGCTTCACATCCTGATGATCTACGCGTGTGGTAACGTGGCGCTTCTCAGAATTCGTTTCACACGCCGGCAGTTTGAGACAGTTTTGTTCAATATTTGCATGTGTGCGTGTGTGTGTGTGTCAATACGATCGTTGGCTACGTGTCCTGTGAGCCGTAGCAACAAATTACAGCATCTACGACGTTGGTCTGGTTTTTGCTGGGTCCCAGGAGCGTCTGACATGAATCCCTGGTGCAACTGGTGCTAGCGAACGCAGCCATCACGGTTGGCATAAATCGTGCGGTGTTTTAACAAGTAACGCCATCGTGATGCCCTTTGTTAAGCTAGATTTGGTGTTGCCTGAGTTTTTTTCATGTTTTCTACGGGCTTGGTTTACGGAAAGACGGGTAGTAATTCAACTCAGCAGGGATTCTTTCCTCTTCCTTCGATGTTACCATACACGTTCTCTTTTGGAGCCACGGACGTAGTTGAATCAAGCGCCATTATTTAGAGGCAGTTGGCAAAGATAACCTTTCGCTAGGGGAGAACAGCAAACACATCGCTCTGACGCAACAATATGGCAATGGACGATGCGTAATGAATGGTTTGCTGAAGGAAATAGACATATTTCCGCAAAATGAAGGTATGCATTTTAGGTGCGTTTTTCAAGCTCGTTTTAAAATGTACAGTTAAGTCAGGCAAAATGTTGAACGATATAGTCAACTTAATTGTTTAATAATATTTTACAAAGGCACATACATTATTGTTCATGATGTCTGAATCTTTGGTAGATTTCATTATTTCAACAGATAAAAATATTTTATACGAAGCATCGATTGCATATCAGCTTCTTACCAAGTTTTCAACAAATCGCTGGTAATGTTTTCTCAGAATCAGAATATGAAAACAACTCAGCTTACGGAAGACGTTCACCGCTTCGCTATTCCGGAAGGAAAGCATCCCCAATAAACTGGAATTGCGTTACCGTTGAGGATAAATAACGCCTTTTTCCGCCGAAGCCGCGCGAACACGACGCCGTCGCGCCGGAAACGTAATGTTCTCGTTTCCGCCCCGTATCGGTATCAATATTCTTCAATCAGTCGGTGTGCGCTGTCTTCGATTTTCCGTCATTTCCTGCCATTTCTGCTAAAGGAAGCCAAATCGGAGACGCCGTGGTAGAAGCATGCACGGGTGGAAAATAAAGAAGCCCACGAACTCTCACACACACACAGAGGAAGGAAGATGTGGATTGAAAGAACCCAATCCAGTAAATTTGCTTAGCAGCTCCCACAGGATGCTAAACCAGTTACGTGGCGCGAAGTGAGGATGTAGCAGGAAGTGAAATCAACAATCACCAGCACACAGTTGAGTTTCACACACATCATGATACTGTGCAAAATGTGGGAGAAATATTCGAGAGTGTTTTTGCTTTCGATCGAAAATGCTACAATTTGGCGACTCTCAATCTATTTTTCTTTTCTATTTTTGTTACCTAGTTGCAGTTGAAACCTTTTCAAACCAAAAGAAAATCGTACGGTGAAAGCAATTTCATACGATAGCTCTTTCGGTACTCTAAATTTCAGCTCGATGGAACAATAAATTACTTTTTCAATAGGACTTCAATAAAATTATCTGACGCATTGTGTTGGCTTGCAAAAATTGGATGCATCCCGAGAAAAAGGGGAAAATAAATCCTTACATCGCAGCAGTTGAATCTCAGCAGTTCTATAGGAAATAATACACACGGTCTTTACACAACCATACAATTCGCTGCGATCCATAAACTAGCTCCCAGTCATAAGAAAGGAACGAAGAAAGCCCTATAATACATGATAGTTTTGCTATTGTTTATCTCCCATTTAGTAAAGTGGTTCAAACTCTCCTATGTAACTATTCTCTTAAGATAAGTTTTTTCTGTTTTTGAGTACTCAATATTTCTATCATTTGTTATTTTGCAATTGAGATCTGCAGCAGTAAAATGTTACTTTATACGAGAGAAAACAAGAAGGAATGTCAAAGTAGAAAATTTTAAAATGTACATGCTTTGGTTTTTATAACGAATTGAATAAATACTTGAAAATTGATTGAATATTATTTGAAAAAGTTGATTGACCAAATAAGCAGGCAATCTGTGTGCCGCAGATAGTCCCAATCAAACCTTAATCGTAAGCGAATAAAAATACAAGGAAACTAATATTGATCAATCATAGTTAATCTACAAATATCCAAGAAAAACACCTTTACTCAATTCATTTGCTGTCGAACATGCGGCATTCAGGATGGAAGATAGATGGACATCATTTTTCGCATACGACAAGGTCACTACCGGGTGAATCCAACTCCTTTGTACGGTTTATTGTGATTCCACGTCGTTCTTTTTTTATACACGTTTCACTTGCCAACCGACCTGAAGAAGTCGAAACATTTGACATTCATTTTGGATGCTCCGTCCGTCGTGTCATCCTCACCATCATCAGCATGATTAACATTTATTGAATTTGAGTCGGACAAATTGTGCTCTACATAATCAATCAATCAGCGCCCACAACAATGTAAAAAAGCCTAACCGTGGGGAAAAACGTTCCATTTCGCCAGTCCGAGTACGACCGTGTACCGGCCGGAGGGACGTAAACTGGCCAATCCAGCTTCAAGCTGGAACTGTCCCGGTGGGGCGTTTGGGCCGAAATCGGCGTACCGTCGATCGAAGGGAAGGAAATCAATTTGTAAACGTCACAATAAATCCCATTCCGTCAATAAAGGAACGCATGCATGAGCTCATCGTTTCGAGAAAAGTCAAAATACCGGATCGGATTAATGTAGCTGTGCAAGCTGCCATTGGTTTTGATTGGTTTTCAATTTGTTTTAATATTTGTCTCTTACCGAACGTTTTTCGGATCGATCGGTAACTGTGTACCAAACTGTTTATGTCCTTAATTATTTTCTGATTTGTTCTTACAATACACTCTATATACAATCAGTACTTTTTCACGAAGGAATAATTTTGTTAATACATATACGGCACAAAGATTGTTTATATTATTTTTAAAAAGTTTTACTCACACTATGCCAAGTTTTATTATTTCATCAAACACGGTACTGTTCAAGTTAAAAATTATAATAGCACAGGGCAAATAAACAAATAGCATCATTATAATCCATCCATGATGTTGACAGCAACCACCATTGAACGATGTTTGCAATTAGCAATAATGAGTAAATATTTTCAAACGAAAAAAAAGCAAAGAAGTATTCAATATGCAGCTGTGGTTAGAAAATTCCCACAGTGCATGAAATCCGTACTTTGTCAAGTTTCCCGGTAGTGTTCGATTGGCTACCGAGGGTGGCAGTCAGGGTAGGACGAAATTGGATTAATGTCCTACCCTGGATGGTTAATTAGGTCTATTCAACTGGCGAACCAAAATGAACGATTTGTTGCACGGTGAAATGAGTTGCGCATAATTTTTCCAATGTTTTTCTCTCAGTGGGATGATGTGGTATTGCATACCAAAAAGCATGCATTTGCGAATCGACAGCTCATCAACCACACTATATGGATGGTGGAATAAATCGACTGACTATAACATTAATTCAACAATTATTTCATAATGCCTCATCCGAAAGAGATGATAATAAATACGAGCCCGTTTGACTTCCGACCAAATGGATTATTTAATGATTTTATTTCATTGATGACTTTGGAAACATTTAAGAATTTTGTATTTTTGCCTCTTAAATCGAATAATCGATTTAAACTTTATTTTGTTTTCCTTTTTGGCCATATCTCAAATCTGTGGTTATTATTTTTCATTTCAACTAAAATACAATTTCATTAAGCTAAAATGATAACGATGAAGAAAATAGTATGTTGTGACTTTCTTTTATGTAGTAACAGCACGTTCGTGCACGCCTTGGACCATTACGGCCTCGAGCTGTTGTTCTTTGTAAAGAGGAAAAT
This sequence comes from Anopheles ziemanni, assembly GCF_943734765.1. Lineage (NCBI taxonomy): Eukaryota > Metazoa > Arthropoda > Insecta > Diptera > Culicidae > Anopheles > Anopheles ziemanni. The sequence continues at coordinate 44,678,478 of NC_080706.1, read as the reverse complement.
ACAAAAACAAGCAAAGGAGACAGCATTATTTAAGCAATTTCGATGCCAGTTGTTGGTTTTACCTTTCATGGAATACGATATTTCCTATACAAAAAACAATAACGAGTCAAACGTGTTAAAGCAGCTGCTTCTAATCGACCTCGTTTTCTTATATCATTGTTGTTCATACATCAATCACTAGCGCTATTTGTCCGGAAGCAAGCGCTTGATAGGGATTGTACAGTTTTGGTTTCAACCATGACTTCTTCATACCAATCCTTTCATTTGCTTTACAATAATGTTCCCGCATGAAATCACTCAACACCACAAAACCACAAAACCTCAATATGACGACAACTCCAGTGTTCACCCTGGATACCACTGCATTCGTAATTAATTTACATAATTTGACAAAATGATAAATGATCCGTGATTCACTCGAAGGTTCGACCGATATTCGTGACCAGAGAAAAATTTGGATTGATTCAGATGACAAGCGTATGATTGACAACGCACGTTTTTGTTGAAGCTTGAAAACATTTCCCAGCCTTTTAAATGAGCGACTAGTCCTATCAGAAACAGATTACTTTTAATTGATTTGTTTAATCAATGGGTTAAAAACCATTGGAAATTACACAAAACACATGACAGATGCGCTGAACAAATCAATGGATCCATGGATCAGCTGTTATACCCTCTATGCACAATAAGCACTCATTCCAAACCTTCCTTAAACTCCTTTCCACTCAGTAAAAGCGTTTTATAATTCCGTAACCATAAGACTAAATGGTTGGACACATATCACGTTCCAAAACAATCATATCAATTCAATCGAGAAAAAACACAACCACCACCTAGGATCAGTGTGTTGAAGCAAGAATGTAGTCGTACTAAACGGCAATGAAGAGAAAAGAAAAAAAAACAATAAATGGGTTAAATACTTAATTCCCGTTACTCGCTTCTGCTCACCACGTCTGGTAAACATTTTCGCTCAAGACAAATAATTTCAAGTACCTGTAGCATGTAGCAAATGTCTTCACCTAAGTTCATAAGATGCGCAAAAACACATTGCTCAACGCAGATGAAGCAATCGATCGTTAGTAATCAACCATGTCCATGGTTTAAGGAAAAGTTTCCCCGATTCGATTTAAAGATCAAAAAGTAACAGTAACATCACCATTAGAAAATTTTGATGATGCATACAATTTAAAAAAAAAGAAAGTGTAGCTCAACAGAAATCTTAGTTTTTGCCATAATATTTGGGATGCTACATTTTCTTTTTAACTCAAACCCGAAACAATCCACTAATAGAAGATCTTTAACGCGAATACTGGAAGTAAAAGAAGGAGGGTAGCAGTACATCAGCACTTGACCAGACGAATGTGGAAGGCTAATAGAACATATCAACTACGGATTACTCTGTTTGTTTTCTTGTTGTAATGGTCAGTGTGCTGAATTGTACTTTGCTACAATCTATGAGCCCCAACAACTTCTGGCCGGGTAGAAACTTTTCACTCAAACCATGGTTAACCGTTAATTACAAGTATCGCCAGTGAAAGTTTAAACCAGCGGTGAAATGAAGTAAATTTTACCAAAGATACTTCAAACAAAACTAAATTGTTGAATAGAAGAATGGACACTTTCCTTTTGGAAACATCAATGGTATAAATTGTATAAAAACAGTTGCTGCGAAGAGAGCTAAACTATTTGTTTTACTCACGCTAGAGGAATAACTATTTTGGACCACTAGTGACCAAGAAATACAATAGTGTAATGCAGGAGGTATCTCAAATTATTCATTTTTGTTATCTTCATCTCACTAACTACATTCGTTCTATTCAACAACCAAATAGTTTGTATCTGGCCAGTGCAACGAGACCACTGGTCTTGCTAAACAAAAACCGGAAGTGGTATTTTTGCTAAGCAAAACCAACCAGTATGTGTTAAAGCCAAGAATAGCGATGAAAGCATAGTGAGCGAAGCTAAAAAGATTATACTGCAATATAAAATATTTCAGATAACAAGATACTGCACTAACACTCGGCAATGTGTCGAACGCCAAGGGTAGGAGATTTATTTTAAAATTCAAAAACGGAAACTCAAACCAAAAAACACCGTACCAGATGGAGATGATTTTGTACAGTACACTAGACGGCCATATTGTATCTTAGCAAACGCGTAGCCATACTCAGTAGGAAAATCAGTTTGTTATAGTACCCTCTAAATAAATGGTCGAAATCGAATCATGCTGAACATAAGCTCAAAAAACAAGTGTAGCATACGATAGCAGCCAAAAATCAAATGCAGAAAAACAAAAGCTAAACCGCATCAAGCAAATGCGGTTATTACGGAACGTTTCTACACGTTCGGTTTACTGTTTCATAAAATTATATTTACTCCCTCTGTGTTCAGTTTTAGGAAGCTGAATTTAGACAATGAATGGGAATATCTGCTGATGATCAAAATATCAACCGCTATATTTATAATGCGCAACACACATTCATACTAATAGAGTAGTAGAGAAAAACTAATAGTCAAAAACAAAATCCAAAAGCTAATGTAAATGTGCATTAACTCTTCCTGCTGGTATCCTATTCTAAGAACGTAGAGAAAGGAAGGGGTTCTGCAAGCCGGTACAGAACCAGCTTGTTGTGAAACTCGAGAGATTTCTAGCGAGGGATGAAGGGTGACCGTTCATCCGCAAAAAAGTGGAACAGAAAAGCAACGGAATAAAATCCAAACTAACTTACGAGATTTATGAAAATGACGATATTGCAGTAGATTTCTTTTCAAACCCACATTTTAAATATCCGAAAATAACTGAAATTGTTGAACATAAGACATTGTGACACGGTCTTGAACCACAATTTGTCTTTTTGCCGAAAATTACTCAATTTAGAAAATCTATTCGATTGTTTTTGTTTTAATAATTTGATGGCATCGTAGCGTTATTAATCATAAAAATGATAATTTCCTCTTTAGCTCATCCCACTGAAAACAAGATTTATTTTTATTATTTCTTTTGAAGGATTATCTAACAACTCGTAAAGATGACATCAGACAACTATCGAGTTGCTTTCTCAACTGCTCAATATATAACTCAATTTTCCCTCGAGAGAAGTTTTTAAATAACAAACAAGAACTACAACTTACATTTTACAACAAAATACTATGTTACAAACTTCACGAAAAAAAACCTTTCCATAATTAACGCTGGTACATTAGATGCATTGTAGGTTATTAAAAAGAAGACCATAAACCATCATTCGCACCTGCTGGTTCTGGTCTGGTCGAGACCGGTGACAGCGTTAACATAATTCTCATAATTCCAAGGTAAACCAGAACCACAACCCAACTCGCTGAATGTCAACTTTTCCGAGCTGCTGCGGATTGTAGATAGGACCGATGCTTTATTAGTACCTTTAGCCCGGTTCCAGACCACCGACCGAGGGTCAATGGAAGCGACACTCACAGGAACCAACCACCCAGGTATGACGTAATTAATTCATTAGCTCTCAATTCTTCTCGCCAGCTGACCAACAAGTCCCACTCCGCGGTCGATCTGTGTGGGACTGGCTCTAGGAAAGGGCTTCCATTCAACTAGAGAAGCCCATTCGTGCGTCGTTGGTTCAGCGCGCGAAGATACAAAGTTTGTGGAGGAAAACCACCACTCGTTCCACCCCGATCGAGTCATACAAAAAAAAACACACAAGATGAACAGGCATTAGTTCGTCTTTTGTGCGAAAACTTTATTAGCTTCTGCTCGTGAAAGCGGCTTGGCGCGCTCAGGTCCTTTACATCGCATCTAACCTAATGATGCTAATTCAGCAGAGTTGGCCTCTATCCCAAGCGATATTTATGTATGCAGTGGTGTGTATGTTCGAGGAAGCGTTCAGTCCCAGCGTGCCCATCCAGTCAATAAAAGCTTCCCCTTGCTCGCCTTTCTGCTAATCGTTAATTATAGCTCGTGAGAAATATCCCTGCCCTCGGTAGGGGTGAACGACTGATGGCCCCGAAAAGCTCCCGGAAAATTTGCTATGTGTGTGATTCTGGGCTGCTGGTTGTCGCTGTTTCTCACAACCCAAATACTCGTCGTTGCCACCGACCTAAACACAGGCAGTTTCGTTCACCAGAACAACCCGGCCTGATCGGTGGCAGTGTGTTGGTACGAAAAAGTTATACTTTTACGATCGATTTGGTTGATTTATATGGCTAATATTGTGGGACTGGTCTCCAAATGAAGCAAACGGCCGTACGTTGAACGTTGGGTGGCAGGCGTTGAACGTTCCTAGGGCTGGCGGACGAACGCGGAGGAAAGGCCATGAATTTCCATTTCGAAAGCTTCCCCCGAGGTGTTCGCAAAGGAACGTTCTATTATCGTGCGACGTGTTGCACCGAACGGGTAGAGAAGGGTGTTGCCTGTTGTGGACTTCTGGAAGGCAAAGTCGAACCCAAAGCGACGCTCGAGAGTTTTCTGCGGAAGGAAGCGTACACCGCCCGAGTGCCGAATGTACATTTCAACCCCCCAAATACGAGCCCGACGAGGCAAAGTTTCCTTTCAAGTGTCTCGACCGCTCGAAGGCTCCTTTACAAGTTCTCTACTCCTTGGCCCTTTCTTTTATTTTCCTCCCGCCCGCGGGGTGGGTGCATTGGCATCGACATTGTAGGCGAGCAACTTTTTGCACGTTTGTTTGTCTTGAAAAGAGACCTATGGATGATTTATATCTCACTTCCCTCCTCGGTGGTTCGCACCATTCCTTCCTGCCGGCCCGCTGTTAGGAGCTTTTATTTTTGCGACGACAGCCTTTCCTCCTCGCCGAACGGGGGAAAAGTTTTCTCCATCCGTGCTAAACTGCTTCCACCGTCAGTTCAACTTTCAGTTTCGAAACCACAATTCACACAATCCAATCAAGTCATATCACGAGCCCAGCTTGTCACCAGGCACTTCGTACGCAAAAAGTCCGCCCCCTCTTCATTACCCATTGTCTTCGGGCGAACAAACAGACAGTAGTCCTTACGCAAAACCCTACGCAGTACGGGAACAGACACATTATTCATCGCCCGATTGCTGCGGATCGATCCATCGATGGGAGGAAAACTTTTGCCATCGTCATCGACGGAGCCGTCGAGCCGTTTCCATGCTATCATGCATTTCTAATGTGATTGGGAAAAAGTTTTTCCCCCGCTCCCGTGGTGCATGCCACCCACACGCCTAAACGATGCCCATCATTAGACGAGCGATTGTTACGCGAGTGTTTACTTTGACTGGTGTTGACGAGCTGTTTGGATTGCATCGGATTGCTGAATTATTTAACAGGAGCTCGCGTGAAGTGGTGCAAAGTGTTCGAAGATCAAGTGGAGTGAAGATTCTCGCATTAAATTGTATCCTGATAAACCGGCACATGGTAAATATCTTGTTTTCACAATAGATACTTAGCTTCTAAACTTTGATTATCGTAAGATACTGCACGAAATTAAACCCAAACCGATTTACTCCACTTTATCAGTCCTAGACTAAAATACCGTATTTTCTGGTAAACAAGTTTCAAATTACACTTTGTGATCGCATGAAAAATTGACCAAATAAAACAATTGTAACAAAGACGTTCGTATTTTTAATGCCTTGAGGAAATGCATGAATTTTCACTTCGGTTAACTACCACCTTCAAGAACTAAGTTTCATTAAGCAAGTATAAACCCTTTTATTTTGGGAACTTTTCTTTGATGTCCTCTTTTTCTAGTAGTTTCCATACGTTTTCATCATTTTTCCCGTTAGTTTTGTATCACAAACAGATGAATCGCAAAAAGTTTCTATACATCGCACCCATGAAACTGTGTGAGTTCTGCGTCAAAAGAATATTTTATATCAAATTGTGAACAGTTTAGAGGATTTTAAATATCAATTGCGATCATAAATATGTTTGGAGTATTTAACATAAATAGATTCTCTTTAAGATATAAAACCAACCAGCAACACAAAATATTTCTACCAACTAATCATCGGATAATTTGAACATTTTGCACATTTTTTCACGAAATGGTAACAAGAAGGCTATCATAACGGTAAACATGATTTTTATTTCGTCATTATTCGATGCAATGGATTGTACGGTATCTTACGAGAAGCTGAAAAAACAACCATAACGGAATAATGTTTAGCTATTAAATATTTAATTTATTTTTCATAACAATTACATAACAAATATACACAACATTGAAGTTTCATTATTCTTAACGACTAATCACACCATTCTAAAAGCAATAATAAGCGTCGATAACGCGACCTTCAATGCAAGCAAATGTATCAACTCTTAAAAACCCTCCCCAGTATTAAACGATTCGTTTACGATGCCGTAAATGTTACATGCTGCACGTCAAAAGATCTTCAGTTTTCAGAAAACCAACTGATTGCAACTAATCAATGGACCTTTTCAATAGACTCAATTCACGCAGTATGGGTCTATTCGAATACAATCGAGGAGAACACTTTATCACAAAGGAATGTAGCAGATCTCCACCGCGTAGTGTAAATCTGATGCTTGGTAATGAACAAAGTGAAATGAAAAATAAAACTCCTGCGTCAATGAAACAGATTCACGCTTTAAACCACATCGATCAGGGTAAACGGATCCTAGTTTCGTTCGCTACTCCCGGTCGCTAGCAAAAACTACGGATGAAAAGGACGTTCGAGCAATCGAATTCAACCGACCAAACAACGTTGTTCAAACCGCACGCTTTCGCACGAAACCCGAGAGCGCCACTGGGAGTGTATTTTCCATTGAAACTGTAGTCCTGTTAACTTCAACGTTGAGGGGGGGTTGTTTTTTTTTTTTGTGAGTGCACTTGTGTTTCAATCATCCTAGCCTCTTCGAATGCAACATTTCGCTCGGATGCAAATCGGCCCGTGGGAGCATCGAGTGTATGGAAAATCAATCCTGATCGCTCGTCGCGGAAACGCGTGGCTTCGAACTGTGGGGTGATGGTTTAGTGCAACAGATAGATGGATCCGCGACCACCGAAGGCCCCCGTTCCGCCCGCATTGTGTACGCCCGGCGATGCAGCGTATGTGATTTTCCCGACCGAAGCCTGCGGCTGCTGGCCAGCGGCCTGGAAAAGTGCCGACTGCTGCTGCTGATGCTGATGCTGTGGATGACTGCCGTAAGTGTAGGCCGCGTACTGTGACGGCACCGGATGGCTAAACTGACCGGCACCGTACAAAATGGGTGCTTTCTGCAGAGGGCTTGCCACGGTTGAGTAGATTTGAACCCGTTGCTGCTGCTGCTGTTGTTGCTGCTGCTGCTGTTGCTGCTGGTGGTGGGAGGCTTGTTGAAGTTGATTTCGGTAGTAGGCTTGGGCCTGTTGCTGGTACTGCTGTTGCTGTACCTGCTGCTGCTGCAGCGTTTGTTGCTGGACATTGGAGGCGGCAGTGTTGTAGTACGATGGTTGCGTTTGTAGAACGCCCTGAGGAAGGGGCTTCAGCTGAGCAGCGGCGTGCGAGGGTTGAGTGAAGGCGGTATAGCTGATTCCATTTCCATGATGGTGCGTGGTAGTGGCCGTCGTTAGCGGGACTAGGGATTTAAGCTACAGGAAAAAAGGAATGAGCAAGAGAGATAAAGATTAACCCACTTATCTACTTTATTTTGTATATAATGGTTTATTATCCAACTAGGCACAGCCCTGATTGATGAGGATTTTTTTATGTTATCTATATCTTTTATGTATATTTTTTTATGTATATCTTTTTCATTCATAACACAAAGAACTACGTCTTAAGTACAGTTTTGCTCACCTTTATTGATGCTTAGCACAATCACTCAAAAATAACGGACCATTATTTATTTAAAATTTTATTTTATCCGTAATAAGACGAAAAGCATCTTGGGCAAGTTAATTACTTATGAGTTTTTCAAACCTCGAAAAAATAAACTCTTTTCAGTGTTGAAAGTAAACTTAATGAACGTAAAACATTGTTGAGCAGAGAGGATACTTTTTCTTAGTGATTTGTATCATTAGATTGAAATTCATTTTTTATACTGAAAGAGTTTAAAATCATTTGTTTATATATTTAAAAAAAATGAAAAAATGTTTATCTATTTGAAGGCTTACACTTACATGGACCGGAGTGGCGACTGTTGGAAGAACTTGTTTGGCGGCTAGTACGTTACCCACTCCTCCGGTGTGTTGATGATAGACTGAAACGAAACGGAGACCATTTGGTTCCCCGCCGGAGAAGAGGGAAAGGATAAATTAAATCCAACTATCAAGTTTAAACGGATTCAGCGGCATAAATGAAAGTTCGAACTCAGCGGAAAACGTTTTCTCCTAAACGACTTTAAGGGCAGCTCGGAATGGTTAGAGACAGATGTGTTTACCCCGCTAAAGAAGGTGGATTTTGCTGGTCTGTGCGTTCCGCAGCGGCGCTCCTTGAAAGGAACAGCTCGAGTGGTTGACGGATTATCTCAAGCGATGATTAATTACCCCAAGCCGGGCGATGAAAGTGCTGTTTCATTTACATAAAACTCATCATCAGCAATCCGCACCGGTGGCCGGGGGATTGCTTTTGCAAAGAAGTGCTGAAGCACAATCCAGCCAGCGATTCACCTGCTTCGCACAGTTATTCATCCCAAGGAAAACGGCTCGACAAGCACCGATTTACCGTTCAACAACTTTGCTACCGAGCCAACATGGAAACAATAATCCTTTCACTGCGCTGCAATTCTGTGTTTGCATAAAATGCTACCCACGAGCAAGGACACGGCGTTAGGTCGTTTCCGAACCAGTGGCATTTTCTCCTCGAAATGACGGTAATTCCTTTGTTTACTGGAGCGGAATATCAATGGTGGAAAATGATAAATGGTCCCCGCTCAACATAAAACGTCCATTCGTTACAGCTCGATAGATTATCAATCCTATCCCGTTAGGACGGAATCGAAATCTTCAAAAGCACACAAACCGTATTTCCTCGTACGGGAACCAGCTTCGATGGAAAGGATGGCTGCAATCAGAATCGCACAACAACATGACACCGGTCAGACTATAACACGAATGCAAAGCTCTCTTCATTTCCATTTTCTCGTTCGAGGTAGTTTTTTGTTTTGCTCATGTTTCGACTATTTGCTTCATTCGCGGTCCAACCGATGGAGTCGAAAAGTGACGGAAATATGTTTCAAATTGCTACTGTGCACGAACGGTTTTGCCGCAATAACAACCGCACTATAACCCGTTTAGCAGTTTGGTCCATTTGCTCCTATTCCCTTGTTTTACCATCCTCACCTACGAGGAAAAAGTATGTTTTGTGTTCCGTGCAGTTTGTTTTATCCGCTAATTATTTTGATGGATTTTTGTTTTTCAAAACGATCACGAACACACCATTTGTTTGAAGAGTTTTTAATTTTGTCATAGTTTTTAATTAACATTGTAGTTTATGGTTAATAAGTTTTGACACATTTTGTTGCGCATTGTCCATTTTTGTTTACTTTAAATGTCAGATACATTTTATGGCACATTTCATAAACTAATCTTTTACTCTATGTCAGCTTTTACTTGACAAGCGATCTGCCTTAGACACATCAAACTTGTTCTCGCATATACCTATAATGTTTATATTTCCCGCTTCTTAATCAACTCACTTTTGCTTTGTACAAGGTACATCAACATCTTTTCTTGTGTTGCTTATTTTAGGGAGAATTCATTCTTGTTATCGCTGCTTAGAATAGATTTTAAAACAATTTATAAATCCGTTTGTAAATTGACAATAGGATCATAAAGAGCTCCTCAAATCACATCCATTGTTGCCGGTCGTCGAACAACAAAGACCATACGAAAAAAAAAACTTTCAAATCCTGACCTCATTCGCTCGATGAGTTTACGAGGGGTAACAAAAGCGAGCGGACACTGTAAACCATTTTCTTTCGCCCTAGTTTGGGGCGATTGCTGCGACGTTTAACGTCGGCCCCGATTGAAGAAATATCTTTTTGCACTTCCAATCAACTTTCGCCGGCCCCATTCGGTCCGGGATGCCCACTTCCATTACCCGTTCCCCTCGTCGCTTATGCAACTGTAACCGGCCACACGGTTGGCCCATCCGTGCCATCATATTCAGCCCTGATAGAGGTGCATCATTTAGTGAATGCTTCCATCGGCACACATGGCTATCAAGAAAAAAAAAAAAAAAGACAAAAGCTAGCACAAAACACTCCGTACGTGCTGCATTTGAGAACGAAACACCTCCGAGAGCCAAAATTGCCAAACCGGCGGTCCATCGATACCGAAGGACGCTTATGGGAGTTTGCCTTTGCTTCGGCCAGCCCAATGTCCGTGGGGCGTCGCAGTCGAGCTTTCGAACCGAGCGGACGTGTTCTGACGGAGCTCCCGTACGAAAGAACAGAGAAACAGAGAATAACCGAAAAAAAAACCGAGTGTTCTGACGGAGCTCCCGTACGAAAGAACAGAGAAACAGAGAATAACCGAAAAAAAAAAAACCGAGTGCGCCACGAGCGAGGCCATACTCAGCGGCGTGTTCGATCGTGTTTGATCGTGTTTGACTGAGGAATCACGAGTCCCAGTCTGGTATAGTGCGAGTGTGTGTGCTTGTGTGCGCGTGGCAGGCGAACATCTGCACCAACGGAAATTCCCCAGACTGGAATAGTGTGCTGGCGTTGCTGAGGGCCCAAGTTGAGAGCGGATTTGAATGGCAGCTACACAACAAGCGACGCGATACTCGACCCGCCTGGCAGGGAAACCACCAGGCAACCCGCCGACAAGCAAGCTGCCGGTGCGCCCCACGCGAGTGGTTAATAAAGCTGGGTTGACGGACCCGATGTCCTCCGCAGCGCCGACCGGGAGTATAGAGGCACATTCGGCCACACCGCCAGTTTCTTCGCCGGCAAAGAGCAGCCAAGAGAATGGAGAGGCAGCCGAAATCTCCCCCACAGCAGATATAATCTCTTCTTTGACTAAGAGAATAGATGGGCTGAGCGAGAGGGTGGAACTCCTGGCCAAGGAGTTAGATCATGAGCGGCAATGCCGGCAGTCGTTGGAGGCATTGCTTAGAGGGAGAGAGAACCTAAACGTGGGGGAACTGATAACCGAATCGACGGCGGCGATACAAAGGATGATCGCGGAGAGCCTTCCCCAGGCAGGAAAAGAAACTGGGAGATCCCGTGGTAGACGAGGGAGAAGAAACCGAAACCGAAAACAAGGGAAAAATTCCCCCCCGGCTGCGGGGGAGCCGCGCGGTGTGGATTCCCAGCTCCAGGAGCAGTCGCAGCAGCAAGACCAACAGCAGCAGCAACAGCACTGTCAGCAGCAACAGCAACAGCAGGAACACCGGCAGCAGCAACAGCAGCAGCAACAGCCCTCGCACCAGCAGCAGAAACATGCTGTGAACAGCAGCAAGTCGAAGCAGCAAACTCGGCCCGTTCAAATAAAAGTAACGGTCCCTGAGGGTAGAACCTATTTGGATATGTACAAACAGATTCGTAGCGATCCGCTCATCAACGAGCATGTGTTGAAGGCAACCAGGGCATCAGATAACGTCCTCAGGATAAGCCTAAAGAGAAACTCGGATGGCTCAACAGCACTGGGCATTGTGCGGAAGGCACTTGGGGAAGCGGGTCAAGCCAGACTGCAGGTCCCTAGGACAGTGGCGGTTGTTTCCGGGATAGACATGCTCGCAACGCCCGAGGACACGATGACTGCCATGGCTGAGGTGTTTGGTGTGACGGTTCTGCCTGAGGACATTGCGCAGTGGCGCAGCCCTAGCGGTCTTCAACGTGCCAGGATTAGCGTGCCCACTGCAACGATGGAAAACATCCGAAACGAATACGTGACGATTGGACTAACGCGTTGCGTAGTAAAAGAGCTGCCGCCAGTTCCAGTCAGTGAGCAGCGCTGCGTGAGA